>NW_027394277.1:13088456-13180218 GCF_049309525.1 Garra rufa
CACACCTGATTAAGATCATTAGCTAGTTAGGAGAGAGCTCCATGAGCTCATCTGGGTGTGTCAGAAAAAGGAGACAGACAAAATGCGGGGCCCGTCTTCCAGAGTCATCGTAAGCCTAAGTTGATTGCAACTCTATTGGTTTCAATGCGTCTACGTTGTATTAAGGATTGCAACGCTTTTGGGAAACACAGCCCAGAGCAGGGGTCCCCAGGATCAGGACTGAAAATCACCAGTGTACTGTGATAGATTTGTATCTGACCTGTTATTTTTATTAAGCCTGAGATCTCATGTAATAACCATTCCTGTCATTGTGTACTGTGACAGATCTGCCTCTTGACGTGTTACTTTTGCATATCTTGCCCTGCAATCTCTGAAGAAATCGTGGAAACATCTACGTGCCGAATTCAAAAGCCAGCTCCTTCGAGCTGGAATCGAACCAGCGACCTAAGGATAGTCAACGTATCATCTACAGTCCTCCGCTCTACCAGCTGAGCTATCGAAGGCAGGATGACAAAAGGTGGCTTAAGCAGGAAACACCAGATAGGTTTGTGGTGTCTTGGGGTACAACGGTAGCTTGGCTGAATCCAGATCAGACGGTTGCATGTTCCAATCACATCAGCTGATCTCTTCTTGACATCCATAGTATAAAGTCTACAGCCCTTTACCGTGACTGATTTGCAAATTGAATCAAAGCAATTAAGCAAGGAATGCCGACTTGTTTTCTCGACCTCGTGGCCGCGACAGAGTGCGCCTGACCCCGGATCGGGAGGTTGCGTGTTCCAATTATGTTGAGGTCAAGCGATCTGTTCTTGACTTTGTGAGTTTAAAGACTAGCTGATTTGCATAGTTTATCAAAGTGCTTAAGCATGAAGCACTAAATAATTTTTCCGCTATCTTGTAGTGCAACGGTAGAGTGTCTGGCTCCAAATCACCTTGAGGTCAGACGATCTGTTTTTGATCTCCTGAGTATAAAGTCCAACATCAAGAGTGTTCCTTGAGCACCGTATATTTACTGATTTGCATTCTGTGTCAAGGGGGTTAAGCAAAATACATCACCTCTGGGTTCAGGACCTCATGGCGCACGGTTAGCGCGTCTGACTCCAGATCAGAAGTTTGCGTGTTCAAATCACGTCGGGGTCACGTGTTTTCTTGTTGACTTCTAATGTGAAAAGAAGTCCTGTCGTTGTGTGCTGCAGTGGTTTCCAATCCCACCGCTCTGTATGTCTCCCTTATTAAACACACCTGATTAAGATCATTAGCTAGTTAGGAGAGAGCTCCATGAGCTCATCTGGGTGTGTCAGAAAAAGGAGACAGACAAAAATGCAAGGCCGCGTCTTCCAGAGTCATCGTAAGCCTAAGTTAATTGCAACTCTATTGGTTTCAATGCGTCTACGTTGTATTAAGGATTGCAACGCTTTTGGGAAACACAGCCCAGAGCAGGGGGTCCCCAGGATCAGGATTGAAAATCAATCACCAGTGTACTGTGATAGATTTGTATCTTGACCTGTTATTTTTATTAAGCCTGAGATCTCATGTAATAACCATTCCTGTCATTGTGTACTGTGACAGATCTGCCTCTTGACGTGTTACTTTTGCATATCTTGCCCTGCAATCTCTGAAGAAATCGTGGAAACATCTACTTGCCGAATTCAAAAACCAGCTCCTTCGAGCCGGAATCGAACCAGCGACCTAAGGATAGCCAATGTAACATCTACAGTCCTCCGCTCTACCAGCTGAGCTATCGAAGGCAGGATGACAAAAGGTGGCTTAAGCAGGAAACACCAGATAGGTTTGTGGTGTCTTGGGGTACAACGGTAGCTTGGCTGAATCCAGATCAGACGGTTGCATGTTCCAATCACATCAGTTGATCTCTTCTTGACATCCATAGTATAAAGTCTACAGCCCTTTACCGTGACTGATTTGCAAATTGAATCAAAACAATTAAGCAAGGAACGCCGACTTGTTTTCTCGACCTCGTGGCCGCGACAGAGTGCGCCTGACCCCGGATCGGGAGGTTGCGTGTTCCAATTATGTTGAGGTCAAGCGAACTGTTCTTGACTTTGTGAGTGTAAAGACTAGCGGATTTGCATAGTTTATCAAAGTGCTTTAGCATGAAACACTAAATAATTTTTCCGCTATCTTGTAGTGCAACGGTAGAGTGTCTGGCTCCAAATCACCTTGAGGTCAGACGATCTGTTTTTGATCTCCTGAGTATAAAGTCCAACATCAAGAGTGTTCCTTGAGCACCGTATATTTACTGATTTGCATTCTGTGTCAAGGGGGTTAAGCAAAATACATCACCTCTGGGTTCAGGACCTCGTGGCGCAACGGTAGCGCGTCTGACTCCAGATCAGAAGGTTGCGTGTTCAAATCACGTCGGGGTCACGTGATTTCTTGTTGACTTCTAATGTGAAAAGAAGTCCTGTCGTTGTGTGCTGCAGTGGTTTCCAATCCCACCGCTCTGTATGTCTCCCTTATTAAACACACCTGATTACGATCATTAGCTAGTTAGGAGAGAGCTCCATGAGCTCATCTGGGTGTGTCAGAAAAAGGAGACAGACAAAAATGCAGGGCCGCGTCTTCCAGAGTCATCGTAAGCCTAAGTTGATTGCAACTCTATTGGTTTCAATGCGTCTACGTTGTATTAAGGATTGCAACGCTTTTGGGAAACACCGCCCAGAGCAGGGGGTCCCCAGGATCAGGATTGAAAATCACCAGTGTACTGTGATAGATTTGTATCTTGACCTGTTATTTTTATTAAGCCTGAGATCTCATGTAATAACCATTCCTGTCATTGTGTACTGTGACAGATCTGCCTCTTGACGTGTTACTTTTGCATATCTTGCCCTGCAATCTCTGAAGAAATCGTGGAAACATCTACTTGCCGAATTCAAAAACCAGCTCCTTCGAGCCGGAATCGAACCAGCGACCTAAGGATAGCCAATGTAACATCTACAGTCCTCCGCTCTACCAGCTGAGCTATCGAAGGCAGGATGACAAAAGGTGGCTTAAGCAGGAAACACCAGATAGGTTTGTGGTGTCTTGGGGTACAACGGTAGCTTGGCTGAATCCAGATCAGACGGTTGCATGTTCCAATCACATCAGTTGATCTCTTCTTGACATCCATAGTATAAAGTCTACAGCCCTTTACCGTGACTGATTTGCAAATTGAATCAAAACAATTAAGCAAGGAACGCCGACTTGTTTTCTCGACCTCGTGGCCGCGACAGAGTGCGCCTGACCCCGGATCGGGAGGTTGCGTGTTCCAATTATGTTGAGGTCAAGCGAACTGTTCTTGACTTTGTGAGTGTAAAGACTAGCGGATTTGCATAGTTTATCAAAGTGCTTTAGCATGAAACACTAAATAATTTTTCCGCTATCTTGTAGTGCAACGGTAGAGTGTCTGGCTCCAAATCACCTTGAGGTCAGACGATCTGTTTTTGATCTCCTGAGTATAAAGTCCAACATCAAGAGTGTTCCTTGAGCACCGTATATTTACTGATTTGCATTCTGTGTCAAGGGGGTTAAGCAAAATACATCACCTCTGGGTTCAGGACCTCGTGGCGCAACGGTAGCGCGTCTGACTCCAGATCAGAAGGTTGCGTGTTCAAATCACGTCGGGGTCACGTGATTTCTTGTTGACTTCTAATGTGAAAAGAAGTCCTGTCGTTGTGTGCTGCAGTGGTTTCCAATCCCACCGCTCTGTATGTCTCCCTTATTAAACACACCTGATTACGATCATTAGCTAGTTAGGAGAGAGCTCCATGAGCTCATCTGGGTGTGTCAGAAAAAGGAGACAGACAAAAATGCAGGGCCGCGTCTTCCAGAGTCATCGTAAGCTTAAGTTGACTGCAACTCTATTGGTTTCAATGCGTCTACGTTGTATTAAGGATTGCAACGCTTTTGGGAAACACAGCCCAGAGCAGGGGGTCCCCAGGATCAGGATTGAAAATCACCAGTGTACTGTGATAGATTTGTATCTTGACCTGTTATTTTTATTAAGCCTGAGATCTCATGTAATAACCATTCCTGTCATTGTGTACTGTGACAGATCTGCCTCTTGACGTGTTACTTTTGCATATCTTGCCCTGCAATCTCTGAAGAAATCGTGGAAACATCTACGTGCCGAATTCAAAAGCCAGCTCCTTCGAGCCGGAATCGAACCAGCGACCTAAGGATAGCCAATGTATCATCTACAGTCCTCCGCTCTACCAGCTGAGCTATCGAAGGCAGGATGACAAAAGGTGGCTTAAGCAGGAAACACCAGATAGGTTTGTGGTGTCTTGGGGTACAACGGTAGCTTGGCTGAATCCAGATCAGACGGTTGCATGTTCCAATCACATCAGTTGATCTCTTCTTGACATCCATAGTATAAAGTCTACAGCCCTTTACCGTGACTGATTTGCAAATTGAATCAAAGCAATTAAGCAAGGAACGTAGGGCTGGGCGGTATACCTTTTCATACCGAATACCGGTGTTTTTTTTTTTAATGATATTCATTTTTCATATACCCCAATACCGGTGAGTGTGTGCGTACAAAGCGCTGGGAACACGTATGTTGACGCAAACAGAAACCGCAGCTTGCACGTGCTTGTCTGAAGCAACACATCTGAGGTGTGGACGTATTTCAGTATATCTGAGAAAGACCCAGGGTTAGCGATTTGCAAAACTTGTAATGCCGAAATTTCAAGAGGGGGTGTGTCTGCAGAGATGAGAGCAGAGATCGGCGCATTGTGCGCAGACAGTAGCTTTCAGTGAGAGAAAAACAATGGCTTTACGTTGGTGTTACGTCGCAATATTTTAAATTTTAATATGTCTTTTCTATATACTGTATTTTTATTAATATTTATGTTTTAAAGCCAATGGATATCACACAAGCAACGTGGAAACTGATCAATATGTTAAAGTGAAAGTAAAAACTGACTTTCAGCATCTGATGTGCATTCTTTCAGACAATGAGAGACGATTATACTTCATATGCTGATATTAATTTAGTCCCTTAATATTTTTCTTGTGCCCCGAACATGGTGGGGAAAAAAATAAAAAAGAAACGTATTTTGTGTAAGGTTTGTTTTTGAAAGTCTTAAATAAAGCTCTTAATTTTCATTGATGACTGCAGTGTTATTAGGGGGTTATGAAAGTCATAATTATGATTTCAGGTGGTCTAAAATGTGGGGACTGAAAGACAAGAATTGCGATGAAACTTCAAAAGGCTATCCATTGAATAAATATGAGCGCTGCACGTTTCAAAATCATTTGTTGCGCTACTTTGTATACTACCATTCTGACAGCGCCTCCTGCTGGAAGAGAAACGCGTAGACTTGTAAATGTGAACTTGTGAAGAATGCACAATAAAGTGTTGTGTATTTTGACTGCAAATCATGAATTCTGATTTCTTCACCTCATTACAATTATGAGTGCCACTGTCACTTCTTTGTGAACAGCAGCATTTTGTGAGACCAATTAAACCTGGGTTAATACTAGTCCGGTCAATGTAAGCCAATATACTGCAGTAATTATTCTCTAATTTATTAGGAAATGTGGTTAACACCTAGTAAGCATGAAAAAAAAAAATACCGTCATATATTGTGATACCGTATAATTTTGAAAAATACCGTGATATAAATTTTTGGTCATACCGCCCAGCTCTAAAGGAACGCTGACTTGTTTTCTCGACCTCGTGGCCGCGACAGAGTGCGCCTGACCCCGGATCGGGAGGTTGCGTGTTCCAATTATGTTGAGGTCAAGCGAACTGTTCTTGACTTTGTGAGTGTAAAGACTAGCGGATTTGCATAGTTTATCAAAGTGCTTTAGCATGAAACACTAAATAATTTTTCCGCTATCTTGTAGTGCAACGGTAGAGTGTCTGGCTCCAAATCACCTTGAGGTCAGACGATCTGTTTTTGATCTCCTGAGTATAAAGTCCAACATCAAGAGTGTTCCTTGAGCACCGTATATTTACTGATTTGCATTCTGTGTCAAGGGGGTTAAGCAAAATACATCACCTCTGGGTTCAGGACCTCGTGGCGCAACGGTAGCGCGTCTGACTCCAGATCAGAAGGTTGCGTGTTCAAATCACGTCGGGGGTCACGTGTTTTCTTGTTGACTTCTAATGTGAAAAGAAGTCCTGTCGTTGTGTGCTGCAGTGGTTTCCAATCCCACCGCTCTGTATGTCTCCCTTATTAAACACACCTGATTAAGATCATTAGCTAGTTAGGAGAGAGCTCCATGAGCTCATCTGGGTGTGTCAGAAAAAGGAGACAGACAAAAATGCAAGGCCGCGTCTTCCAGAGTCATCGTAAGCCTAAGTTAATTGCAACTCTATTGGTTTCAATGCGTCTACGTTGTATTAAGGATTGCAACGCTTTTGGGAAACACAGCCCAGAGCAGGGGGTCCCCAGGATCAGGATTGAAAATCAATCACCAGTGTACTGTGATAGATTTGTATCTTGACCTGTTATTTTTATTAAGCCTGAGATCTCATGTAATAACCATTCCTGTCATTGTGTACTGTGACAGATCTGCCTCTTGACGTGTTACTTTTGCATATCTTGCCCTGCAATCTCTGAAGAAATCGTGGAAACATCTACTTGCCGAATTCAAAAACCAGCTCCTTCGAGCCGGAATCGAACCAGCGACCTAAGGATAGCCAATGTAACATCTACAGTCCTCCGCTCTACCAGCTGAGCTATCGAAGGCAGGATGACAAAAGGTGGCTTAAGCAGGAAACACCAGATAGGTTTGTGGTGTCTTGGGGTACAACGGTAGCTTGGCTGAATCCAGATCAGACGGTTGCATGTTCCAATCACATCAGTTGATCTCTTCTTGACATCCATAGTATAAAGTCTACAGCCCTTTACCGTGACTGATTTGCAAATTGAATCAAAACAATTAAGCAAGGAACGCCGACTTGTTTTCTCGACCTCGTGGCCGCGACAGAGTGCGCCTGACCCCGGATCGGGAGGTTGCGTGTTCCAATTATGTTGAGGTCAAGCGAACTGTTCTTGACTTTGTGAGTGTAAAGACTAGCGGATTTGCATAGTTTATCAAAGTGCTTTAGCATGAAACACTAAATAATTTTTCCGCTATCTTGTAGTGCAACGGTAGAGTGTCTGGCTCCAAATCACCTTGAGGTCAGACGATCTGTTTTTGATCTCCTGAGTATAAAGTCCAACATCAAGAGTGTTCCTTGAGCACCGTATATTTACTGATTTGCATTCTGTGTCAAGGGGGTTAAGCAAAATACATCACCTCTGGGTTCAGGACCTCGTGGCGCAACGGTAGCGCGTCTGACTCCAGATCAGAAGGTTGCGTGTTCAAATCACGTCGGGGTCACGTGATTTCTTGTTGACTTCTAATGTGAAAAGAAGTCCTGTCGTTGTGTGCTGCAGTGGTTTCCAATCCCACCGCTCTGTATGTCTCCCTTATTAAACACACCTGATTACGATCATTAGCTAGTTAGGAGAGAGCTCCATGAGCTCATCTGGGTGTGTCAGAAAAAGGAGACAGACAAAAATGCAGGGCCGCGTCTTCCAGAGTCATCGTAAGCCTAAGTTGATTGCAACTCTATTGGTTTCAATGCGTCTACGTTGTATTAAGGATTGCAACGCTTTTGGGAAACACCGCCCAGAGCAGGGGGTCCCCAGGATCAGGATTGAAAATCACCAGTGTACTGTGATAGATTTGTATCTTGACCTGTTATTTTTATTAAGCCTGAGATCTCATGTAATAACCATTCCTGTCATTGTGTACTGTGACAGATCTGCCTCTTGACGTGTTACTTTTGCATATCTTGCCCTGCAATCTCTGAAGAAATCGTGGAAACATCTACTTGCCGAATTCAAAAACCAGCTCCTTCGAGCCGGAATCGAACCAGCGACCTAAGGATAGCCAATGTAACATCTACAGTCCTCCGCTCTACCAGCTGAGCTATCGAAGGCAGGATGACAAAAGGTGGCTTAAGCAGGAAACACCAGATAGGTTTGTGGTGTCTTGGGGTACAACGGTAGCTTGGCTGAATCCAGATCAGACGGTTGCATGTTCCAATCACATCAGTTGATCTCTTCTTGACATCCATAGTATAAAGTCTACAGCCCTTTACCGTGACTGATTTGCAAATTGAATCAAAACAATTAAGCAAGGAACGCCGACTTGTTTTCTCGACCTCGTGGCCGCGACAGAGTGCGCCTGACCCCGGATCGGGAGGTTGCGTGTTCCAATTATGTTGAGGTCAAGCGAACTGTTCTTGACTTTGTGAGTGTAAAGACTAGCGGATTTGCATAGTTTATCAAAGTGCTTTAGCATGAAACACTAAATAATTTTTCCGCTATCTTGTAGTGCAACGGTAGAGTGTCTGGCTCCAAATCACCTTGAGGTCAGACGATCTGTTTTTGATCTCCTGAGTATAAAGTCCAACATCAAGAGTGTTCCTTGAGCACCGTATATTTACTGATTTGCATTCTGTGTCAAGGGGGTTAAGCAAAATACATCACCTCTGGGTTCAGGACCTCGTGGCGCAACGGTAGCGCGTCTGACTCCAGATCAGAAGGTTGCGTGTTCAAATCACGTCGGGGTCACGTGATTTCTTGTTGACTTCTAATGTGAAAAGAAGTCCTGTCGTTGTGTGCTGCAGTGGTTTCCAATCCCACCGCTCTGTATGTCTCCCTTATTAAACACACCTGATTACGATCATTAGCTAGTTAGGAGAGAGCTCCATGAGCTCATCTGGGTGTGTCAGAAAAAGGAGACAGACAAAAATGCAGGGCCGCGTCTTCCAGAGTCATCGTAAGCCTAAGTTGACTGCAACTCTATTGGTTTCAATGCGTCTACGTTGTATTAAGGATTGCAACGCTTTTGGGAAACACAGCCCAGAGCAGGGGGTCCCCAGGATCAGGATTGAAAATCACCAGTGTACTGTGATAGATTTGTATCTTGACCTGTTATTTTTATTAAGCCTGAGATCTCATGTAATAACCATTCCTGTCATTGTGTACTGTGACAGATCTGCCTCTTGACGTGTTACTTTTGCATATCTTGCCCTGCAATCTCTGAAGAAATCGTGGAAACATCTACGTGCCGAATTCAAAAGCCAGCTCCTTCGAGCCGGAATCGAACCAGCGACCTAAGGATAGCCAGTGTATCATCTACAGTCCTCCGCTCTACCAGCTGAGCTATCGAAGGCAGGATGACAAAAGGTGGCTTAAGCAGGAAACACCAGATAGGTTTGTGGTGTCTTGGGGTACAACGGTAGCTTGGCTGAATCCAGATCAGACGGTTGCATGTTCCAATCACATCAGTTGATCTCTTCTTGACATCCATAGTATAAAGTCTACAGCCCTTTACCGTGACTGATTTGCAAATTGAATCAAAGCAATTAAGCAAGGAACGCCGACTTGTTTTCTCGACCTCGTGGCCGCGACAGAGTGCGCCTGACCCCGGATCGGGAGGTTGCGTGTTCCAATTATGTTGAGGTCAAGCGAACTGTTCTTGACTTTGTGAGTGTAAAGACTAGCGGATTTGCATAGTTTATCAAAGTGCTTTAGCATGAAACACTAAATAATTTTTCCGCTATCTTGTAGTGCAACGGTAGAGTGTCTGGCTCCAAATCACCTTGAGGTCAGACGATCTGTTTTTGATCTCCTGAGTATAAAGTCCAACATCAAGAGTGTTCCTTGAGCACCGTATATTTACTGATTTGCATTCTGTGTCAAGGGGGTTAAGCAAAATACATCACCTCTGGGTTCAGGACCTCGTGGCGCAACGGTAGCGCGTCTGACTCCAGATCAGAAGGTTGCGTGTTCAAATCACGTCGGGTTCACGTGATTTCTTGTTGACTTCTAATGTGAAAAGAAGTCCTGTCGTTGTGTGCTGCAGTGGTTTCCAATCCCACCGCTCTGTATGTCTCCCTTATTAAACACACCTGATTAAGATCATTAGCTAGTTAGGAGAGAGCTCCATGAGCTCATCTGGGTGTGTCAGAAAAAGGAGACAGACAAAAATGCAGGGCCGCGTCTTCCAGAGTCATCGTAAGCCTAAGTTGATTGCAACTCTATTGGTTTCAATGCGTCTACGTTGTATTAAGGATTGCAACGCTTTTGGGAAACACAGCCCAGAGCAGGGGGTCCCCAGGATCAGGATTGAAAATCACCAGTGTACTGTGATAGATTTGTATCTTGACCTGTTATTTTTATTAAGCCTGAGATCTCATGTAATAACCATTCCTGTCATTGTGTACTGTGACAGATCTGCCTCTTGACGTGTTACTTTTGCATATCTTGCCCTGCAATCTCTGAAGAAATCGTGGAAACATCTACGTGCCGAATTCAAAAGCCAGCTCCTTCGAGCCGGAATCGAACCAGCGACCTAAGGATAGCCAATGTATCATCTACAGTCCTCCGCTCTACCAGCTGAGCTATCGAAGGCAGGATGACAAAAGGTGGCTTAAGCAGGAAACACCAGATAGGTTTGTGGTGTCTTGGGGTACAACGGTAGCTTGGCTGAATCCAGATCAGACGGTTGCATGTTCCAATCACATCAGTTGATCTCTTCTTGACATCCATAGTATAAAGTCTACAGCCCTTTACCGTGACTGATTTGCAAATTGAATCAAAGCAATTAAGCAAGGAACGTAGGGCTGGGCGGTATACCTTTTCATACCGAATACCGGTGTTTTTTTTTTTAATGATATTCATTTTTCATATACCCCAATACCGGTGAGTGTGTGCGTACAAAGCGCTGGGAACACGTATGTTGACGCAAACAGAAACCGCAGCTTGCACGTGCTTGTCTGAAGCAACACATCTGAGGTGTGGACGTATTTCAGTATATCTGAGAAAGACCCAGGGTTAGCGATTTGCAAAACTTGTAATGCCGAAATTTCAAGAGGGGGTGTGTCTGCAGAGATGAGAGCAGAGATCGGCGCATTGTGCGCAGACAGTAGCTTTCAGTGAGAGAAAAACAATGGCTTTACGTTGGTGTTACGTCGCAATATTTTAAATTTTAATATGTCTTTTCTATATACTGTATTTTTATTAATATTTATGTTTTAAAGCCAATGGATATCACACAAGCAACGTGGAAACTGATCAATATGTTAAAGTGAAAGTAAAAACTGACTTTCAGCATCTGATGTGCATTCTTTCAGACAATGAGAGACGATTATACTTCATATGCTGATATTAATTTAGTCCCTTAATATTTTTCTTGTGCCCCGAACATGGTGGGGAAAAAAATAAAAAAGAAACGTATTTTGTGTAAGGTTTGTTTTTGAAAGTCTTAAATAAAGCTCTTAATTTTCATTGATGACTGCAGTGTTATTAGGGGGTTATGAAAGTCATAATTATGATTTCAGGTGGTCTAAAATGTGGGGACTGAAAGACAAGAATTGCGATGAAACTTCAAAAGGCTATCCATTGAATAAATATGAGCGCTGCACGTTTCAAAATCATTTGTTGCGCTACTTTGTATACTACCATTCTGACAGCGCCTCCTGCTGGAAGAGAAACGCGTAGACTTGTAAATGTGAACTTGTGAAGAATGCACAATAAAGTGTTGTGTATTTTGACTGCAAATCATGAATTCTGATTTCTTCACCTCATTACAATTATGAGTGCCACTGTCACTTCTTTGTGAACAGCAGCATTTTGTGAGACCAATTAAACCTGGGTTAATATTAGTCCGGTCAATGTAAGCCAATATACTGCAGTAATTATTCTCTAATTTATTAGGAAATGTGGTTAACACCTAGTAAGCATGAAAAAAAAAAAATACCGTCATATACTGTGATACCGTATAATTTTGAAAAATACCGTGATATAAATTTTTGGTCATACCGCCCAGCTCTAAAGGAACGCCGACTTGTTTTCTCGACCTCGTGGCCGCGACAGAGTGCGCCTGACCCCGGATCGGGAGGTTGCGTGTTCCAATTATGTTGAGGTCAAGCGAACTGTTCTTGACTTTGTGAGTGTAAAGACTAGCGGATTTGCATAGTTTATCAAAGTGCTTTAGCATGAAACACTAAATAATTTTTCCGCTATCTTGTAGTGCAACGGTAGAGTGTCTGGCTCCAAATCACCTTGAGGTCAGACGATCTGTTTTTGATCTCCTGAGTATAAAGTCCAACATCAAGAGTGTTCCTTGAGCACCGTATATTTACTGATTTGCATTCTGTGTCAAGGGGGTTAAGCAAAATACATCACCTCCCGGTTCAGGACCTCGTGGCGCAACGGTAGCGCGTCTGACTCCAGATCAGAAGGTTGCGTGTTCAAATCACGTCGGGGTCACGTGATTTCTTGTTGACTTCTAATGTGAAAAGAAGTCCTGTCGTTGTGTGCTGCAATGGTTTCCAATCCCACCGCTCTGTATGTCTCCCTTATTAAACACACCTGATTAAGATCATTAGCTAGTTAGGAGAGAGCTCCATGAGCTCATCTGGGTGTGTCAGAAAAAGGAGACAGACAAAAATGCAGGGCCGCGTCTTCCAGAGTCATCGTAAGCCTAAGTTGATTGCAACTCTATTGGTTTCAATGCGTCTACGTTGTATTAAGGATTGCAACGCTTTTGGGAAACACAGCCCAGAGCAGGGGGTCCCCAGGATCAGGATTGAAAATCACCAGTGTACTGTGATAGATTTGTATCTTGACCTGTTATTTTTATTAAGCCTGAGATCTCATGTAATAACCATTCCTGTCATTGTGTACTGTGACAGATCTGCCTCTTGACGTGTTACTTTTGCATATCTTGCCCTGCAATCTCTGAAGAAATCGTGGAAACATCTACTTGCCGAATTCAAAAGCCAGCTCCTTCGAGCCGGAATCTAACCAGCGACCTAAGGATAGCCAATGTATCATCTACAGTCCTCCGCTCTACCAGCTGAGCTATCGAAGGCAGGATGACAAAAGGTGGCTTAAGCAGGAAACACCAGATAGGTTTGTGGTGTCTTGGGGTACAACGGTAGCTTGGCTGAATCCAGATCAGACGGTTGCATGTTCCAATCACATCAGTTGATCTCTTCTTGACATCCATAGTATAAAGTCTACAGCCCTTTGCCGTGACTGATTTGCAAATTGAATCAAAGCAATTAAGCAAGGAACGCCGACTTGTTTTCTCGACCTCGTGGCCGCGACAGAGTGCGCCTGACCCCGGATCGGGAGGTTGCGTGTTCCAACTATGTTGAGGTCAAGCGAACTGTTCTTGACTTTGTGAGTGTAAAGACTAGCGGATTTGCATAGTTTATCAAAGTGCTTTAGCATGAAACACTAAATAATTTTTCCGCTATCTTGTAGTGCAACGGTAGAGTGTCTGGCTCCAAATCACCTTGAGGTCAGACGATCTGTTTTTGATCTCCTGAGTATAAAGTCCAACATCAAGAGTGTTCCTTGAGCACCGTATATTTACTGATTTGCATTCTGTGTCAAGGGGGTTAAGCAAAATACATCACCTCTGGGTTCAGGACCTCGTGGCGCAACGGTAGCGCGTCTGACTCCAGATCAGAAGGTAGCGTGTTCAAATCACGTCGGGGTCACGTGATTTCTTGTTGACTTCTAATGTGAAAAGAAGTCCTGTCGTTGTGTGCTGCAGTGGTTTCCAATCCCACCGCTCTGTATGTCTCCCTTATTAAACACACCTGATTAAGATCATTAGCTAGTTAGGAGAGAGCTCCATGAGCTCATCTGGGTGTGTCAGAAAAAGGAGACAGACAAAAATGCAGGGCCGCGTCTTCCAGAGTCATCGTAAGCCTAAGTTGATTGCAACTCTATTGGTTTCAATGCGTCTACGTTGTATTAAGGATTGCAACGCTTTTGGGAAACACAGCCCAGAGCAGGGGGTCCCCAGGATCAGGATTGAAAATCACCAGTGTACTGTGATAGATTTGTATCTTGACCTGTTATTTTTATTAAGCCTGAGATCTCATGTAATAACCATTCCTGTCATTGTGTACTGTGACAGATCTGCCTCTTGACGTGTTACTTTTGCATATCTTGCCCTGCAATCTCTGAAGAAATCGTGGAAACATCTACGTGCCGAATTCAAAAGCCAGCTCCTTCGAGCCGGAATCGAACCAGCGACCTAAGGATAGCCAATGTATCATCTACAGTCCTCCGCTCTACCAGCTGAGCTATCGAAGGCAGGATGACAAAAGGTGGCTTAAGCAGGAAACACCAGATAGGTTTGTGGTGTCTTGGGGTACAACGGTAGCTTGGCTGAATCCAGATCAGACGGTTGCATGTTCCAATCACATCAGTTGATCTCTTCTTGACATCCATAGTATAAAGTCTACAGCCCTTTACCGTGACTGATTTGCAAATTGAATCAAAGCAATTAAGCAAGGAACGCCGACTTGTTTTCTCGACCTCGTGGCCGCGACAGAGTGCGCCTGACCCCGGATCGGGAGGTTGCGTGTTCCAATTATGTTGAGGTCAAGCGAACTGTTCTTGACTTTGTGAGTGTAAAGACTAGCGGATTTGCATAGTTTATCAAAGTGCTTTAGCATGAAACACTAAATAATTTTTCCGCTATCTTGTAGTGCAACGGTAGAGTGTCTGGCTCCAAATCACCTTGAGGTCAGACGATCTGTTTTTGATCTCCTGAGTATAAAGTCCAACATCAAGAGTGTTCCTTGAGCACCGTATATTTACTGATTTGCATTCTGTGTCAAGGGGGTTAAGCAAAATACATCACCTCCCGGTTCAGGACCTCGTGGCGCAACGGTAGCGCGTCTGACTCCAGATCAGAAGGTTGCGTGTTCAAATCACGTCGGGGTCACGTGATTTCTTGTTGACTTCTAATGTGAAAAGAAGTCCTGTCGTTGTGTGCTGCAATGGTTTCCAATCCCACCGCTCTGTATGTCTCCCTTATTAAACACACCTGATTAAGATCATTAGCTAGTTAGGAGAGAGCTCCATGAGCTCATCTGGGTGTGTCAGAAAAAGGAGACAGACAAAAATGCAGGGCCGCGTCTTCCAGAGTCATCGTAAGCCTAAGTTGATTGCAACTCTATTGGTTTCAATGCGTCTACGTTGTATTAAGGATTGCAACGCTTTTGGGAAACACAGCCCAGAGCAGGGGGTCCCCAGGATCAGGATTGAAAATCACCAGTGTACTGTGATAGATTTGTATCTTGACCTGTTATTTTTATTAAGCCTGAGATCTCATGTAATAACCATTCCTGTCATTGTGTACTGTGACAGATCTGCCTCTTGACGTGTTACTTTTGCATATCTTGCCCTGCAATCTCTGAAGAAATCGTGGAAACATCTACTTGCCGAATTCAAAAGCCAGCTCCTTCGAGCCGGAATCTAACCAGCGACCTAAGGATAGCCAATGTATCATCTACAGTCCTCCGCTCTACCAGCTGAGCTATCGAAGGCAGGATGACAAAAGGTGGCTTAAGCAGGAAACACCAGATAGGTTTGTGGTGTCTTGGGGTACAACGGTAGCTTGGCTGAATCCAGATCAGACGGTTGCATGTTCCAATCACATCAGTTGATCTCTTCTTGACATCCATAGTATAAAGTCTACAGCCCTTTACCGTGACTGATTTGCAAATTGAATCAAAGCAATTAAGCAAGGAACGCCGACTTGTTTTCTCGACCTCGTGGCCGCGACAGAGTGCGCCTGACCCCGGATCGGGAGGTTGCGTGTTCCAACTATGTTGAGGTCAAGCGAACTGTTCTTGACTTTGTGAGTGTAAAGACTAGCGGATTTGCATAGTTTATCAAAGTGCTTTAGCATGAAACACTAAATAATTTTTCCGCTATCTTGTAGTGCAACGGTAGAGTGTCTGGCTCCAAATCACCTTGAGGTCAGACGATCTGTTTTTGATCTCCTGAGTATAAAGTCCAACATCAAGAGTGTTCCTTGAGCACCGTATATTTACTGATTTGCATTCTGTGTCAAGGGGGTTAAGCAAAATACATCACCTCCGGGTTCAGGACCTCGTGGCGCAACGGTAGCGCGTCTGACTCCAGATCAGAAGGTTGCGTGTTCAAATCACGTCGGGGGTCACGTGATTTCTTGTTGACTTCTAATGTGAAAAGAAGTCCTGTCGTTGTGTGCTGCAGTGGTTTCCAATCCCACCGCTCTGTATGTCTCCCTTATTAAACACACCTGATTACGATCATTAGCTAGTTAGGAGAGAGCTCCATGAGCTCATCTGGGTGTGTCAGAAAAAGGAGACAGACAAAAATGCAGGGCCGCGTCTTCCAGAGTCATCGTAAGCCTAAGTTGATTGCAACTCTATTGGTTTCAATGCGTCTACATTGTATTAAGGATTGCAACGCTTTTGGGAAACACAGCCCAGAGCAGGGGGTCCCCAGGATCAGGATTGAAAATCACCAGTGTACTGTGATAGATTTGTATCTTGACCTGTTATTTTTATTAAGCCTGAGATCTCATGTAATAACCATTCCTGTCATTGTGTACTGTGACAGATCTGCCTCTTGACGTGTTACTTTTGCATATCTTGCCCTGCAATCTCTGAAGAAATCGTGGAAACATCTACTTGCCGAATTCAAAAGCCAGCTCCTTCGAGCCGGAATCTAACCAGCGACCTAAGGATAGCCAATGTATCATCTACAGTCCTCCGCTCTACCAGCTGAGCTATCGAAGGCAGGATGACAAAAGGTGGCTTAAGCAGGAAACACCAGATAGGTTTGTGGTGTCTTGGGGTACAACGGTAGCTTGGCTGAATCCAGATCAGACGGTTGCATGTTCCAATCACATCAGTTGATCTCTTCTTGACATCCATAGTATAAAGTCTACAGCCCTTTGCCGTGACTGATTTGCAAATTGAATCAAAGCAATTAAGCAAGGAACGCCGACTTGTTTTCTCGACCTCGTGGCCGCGACAGAGTGCGCCTGACCCCGGATCGGGAGGTTGCGTGTTCCAACTATGTTGAGGTCAAGCGAACTGTTCTTGACTTTGTGAGTGTAAAGACTAGCGGATTTGCATAGTTTATCAAAGTGCTTTAGCATGAAACACTAAATAATTTTTCCGCTATCTTGTAGTGCAACGGTAGAGTGTCTGGCTCCAAATCACCTTGAGGTCAGACGATCTGTTTTTGATCTCCTGAGTATAAAGTCCAACATCAAGAGTGTTCCTTGAGCACCGTATATTTACTGATTTGCATTCTGTGTCAAGGGGGTTAAGCAAAATACATCACCTCCGGGTTCAGAACCTCGTGGCGCAACGGTAGCGCGTCTGACTCCAGATCAGAAGGTTGCGTGTTCAAATCACGTCGGGGGTCACGTGATTTCTTGTTGACTTCTAATGTGAAAAGAAGTCCTGTCGTTGTGTGCTGCAGTGGTTTCCAATCCCACCGCTCTGTATGTCTCCCTTATTAAACACACCTGATTACGATCATTAGCTAGTTAGGAGAGAGCTCCATGAGCTCATCTGGGTGTGTCAGAAAAAGGAGACAGACAAAAATGCAGGGCCGCGTCTTCCAGAGTCATCGTAAGCCTAAGTTGATTGCAACTCTATTGGTTTCAATGCGTCTACGTTGTATTAAGGATTGCAACGCTTTTGGGAAACACAGCCCAGAGCAGGGGGTCCCCAGGATCAGGATTGAAAATCACCAGTGTACTGTGATAGATTTGTATCTTGACCTGTTATTTTTATTAAGCCTGAGATCTCATGTAATAACCATTCCTGTCATTGTGTACTGTGACAGATCTGCCTCTTGACGTGTTACTTTTGCATATCTTGCCCTGCAATCTCTGAAGAAATCGTGGAAACATCTACTTGCCGAATTCAAAAGCCAGCTCCTTCGAGCCGGAATCTAACCAGCGACCTAAGGATAGCCAATGTATCATCTACAGTCCTCCGCTCTACCAGCTGAGCTATCGAAGGCAGGATGACAAAAGGTGGCTTAAGCAGGAAACACCAGATAGGTTTGTGGTGTCTTGGGGTACAACGGTAGCTTGGCTGAATCCAGATCAGACGGTTGCATGTTCCAATCACATCAGTTGATCTCTTCTTGACATCCATAGTATAAAGTCTACAGCCCTTTGCCGTGACTGATTTGCAAATTGAATCAAAGCAATTAAGCAAGGAACGCCGACTTGTTTTCTCGACCTCGTGGCCGCGACAGAGTGCGCCTGACCCCGGATCGGGAGGTTGCGTGTTCCAACTATGTTGAGGTCAAGCGAACTGTTCTTGACTTTGTGAGTGTAAAGACTAGCGGATTTGCATAGTTTATCAAAGTGCTTTAGCATGAAACACTAAATAATTTTTCCGCTATCTTGTAGTGCAACGGTAGAGTGTCTGGCTCCAAATCACCTTGAGGTCAGACGATCTGTTTTTGATCTCCTGAGTATAAAGTCCAACATCAAGAGTGTTCCTTGAGCACCGTATATTTACTGATTTGCATTCTGTGTCAAGGGGGTTAAGCAAAATACATCACCTCCGGGTTCAGAACCTCGTGGCGCAACGGTAGCGCGTCTGACTCCAGATCAGAAGGTTGCGTGTTCAAATCACGTCGGGGTCACGTGATTTCTTGTTGACTTCTAATGTGAAAAGAAGTCCTGTCGTTGTGTGCTGCAATGGTTTCCAATCCCACCGCTCTGTATGTCTCCCTTATTAAACACACCTGATTAAGATCATTAGCTAGTTAGGAGAGAGCTCCATGAGCTCATCTGGGTGTGTCAGAAAAAGGAGACAGACAAAAATGCAGGGCCGCGTCTTCCAGAGTCATCGTAAGCCTAAGTTGATTGCAACTCTATTGGTTTCAATGCGTCTACGTTGTATTAAGGATTGCAACGCTTTTGGGAAACACAGCCCAGAGCAGGGGGTCCCCAGGATCAGGATTGAAAATCACCAGTGTACTGTGATAGATTTGTATCTTGACCTGTTATTTTTATTAAGCCTGAGATCTCATGTAATAACCATTCCTGTCATTGTGTACTGTGACAGATCTGCCTCTTGACGTGTTACTTTTGCATATCTTGCCCTGCAATCTCTGAAGAAATCGTGGAAACATCTACTTGCCGAATTCAAAAGCCAGCTCCTTCGAGCCGGAATCTAACCAGCGACCTAAGGATAGCCAATGTATCATCTACAGTCCTCCGCTCTACCAGCTGAGCTATCGAAGGCAGGATGACAAAAGGTGGCTTAAGCAGGAAACACCAGATAGGTTTGTGGTGTCTTGGGGTACAACGGTAGCTTGGCTGAATCCAGATCAGACGGTTGCATGTTCCAATCACATCAGTTGATCTCTTCTTGACATCCATAGTATAAAGTCTACAGCCCTTTACCGTGACTGATTTGCAAATTGAATCAAAGCAATTAAGCAAGGAACGCCGACTTGTTTTCTCGACCTCGTGGCCGCGACAGAGTGCGCCTGACCCCGGATCGGGAGGTTGCGTGTTCCAATTATGTTGAGGTCAAGCGAACTGTTCTTGACTTTGTGAGTGTAAAGACTAGCGGATTTGCATAGTTTATCAAAGTGCTTTAGCATGAAACACTAAATAATTTTTCCGCTATCTTGTAGTGCAACGGTAGAGTGTCTGGCTCCAAATCACCTTGAGGTCAGACGATCTGTTTTTGATCTCCTGAGTATAAAGTCCAACATCAAGAGTGTTCCTTGAGCACCGTATATTTACTGATTTGCATTCTGTGTCAAGGGGGTTAAGCAAAATACATCACCTCTGGCTTCAGGACCTCGTGGCGCAACGGTAGCGCGTCTGACTCCAGATCAGAAGGTTGCGTGTTCAAATCACGTCGGGGTCACGTGATTTCTTGTTGACTTCTAATGTGAAAAGAAGTCCTGTCGTTGTGTGCTGCAGTGGTTTCCAATCCCACCGCTCTGTATGTCTCCCTTATTAAACACACCTGATTAAGATCATTAGCTAGTTAGGAGAGAGCTCCATGAGCTCATCTGGGTGTGTCAGAAAAAGGAGACAGACAAAAATGCAGGGCAGCGTCTTCCAGAGTCATCGTAAGCCTAAGTTGATTGCAACTCTATTGGTTTCAATGCGTCTACGTTGTATTAAGGATTGCAACGCTTTTGGGAAACACAGCCCAGAGCAGGGGGTCCCCAGGATCAGGATTGAAAATCACCAGTGTACTGTGATAGATTTGTATCTTGACCTGTTATTTTTATTAAGCCTGAGATCTCATGTAATAACCATTCCTGTCATTGTGTACTGTGACAGATCTGCCTCTTGACGTGTTACTTTTGCATATCTTGCCCTGCAATCTCTGAAGAAATCGTGGAAACATCTACGTGCCGAATTCAAAAGCCAGTTCCTTCGAGCCGGAATCGAACCAGCGACCTAAGGATAGCCAATGTATCATCTACAGTCCTCCGCTCTACCAGCTGAGCTATCGAAGGCAGGATGACAAAAGGTGGCTTAAGCAGGAAACACCAGATAGGTTTGTGGTGTCTTGGGGTACAACGGTAGCTTGGCTGAATCCAGATCAGACGGTTGCATGTTCCAATCACATCAGTTGATCTCTTCTTGACATCCATAGTATAAAGTCTACAGCCCTTTACCGTGACTGATTTGCAAATTGAATCAAAGCAATTAAGCAAGGAACGCCGACTTGTTTTCTCGACCTCGTGGCCGCGACAGAGTGCGCCTGACCCCGGATCGGGAGGTTGCGTGTTCCAATTATGTTGAGGTCAAGCGAACTGTTCTTGACTTTGTGAGTGTAAAGACTAGCGGATTTGCATAGTTTATCAAAGTGCTTTAGCATGAAACACTAAATAATTTTTCCGCTATCTTGTAGTGCAACGGTAGAGTGTCTGGCTCCAAATCACCTTGAGGTCAGACGATCTGTTTTTGATCTCCTGAGTATAAAGTCCAACATCAAGAGTGTTCCTTGAGCACCGTATATTTACTGATTTGCATTCTGTGTCAAGGGGGTTAAGCAAAATACATCACCTCTGGCTTCAGGACCTCGTGGCGCAACGGTAGCGCGTCTGACTCCAGATCAGAAGGTTGCGTGTTCAAATCACGTCGGGGGTCACGTGATTTCTTGTTGACTTCTAATGTGAAAAGAAGTCCTGTCGTTGTGTGCTGCAGTGGTTTCCAATCCCACCGCTCTGTATGTCTCCCTTATTAAACACACCTGATTAAGATCATTAGCTAGTTAGGAGAGAGCTCCATGAGCTCATCTGGGTGTGTCAGAAAAAGGAGACAGACAAAAATGCAGGGCCGCGTCTTCCAGAGTCATCGTAAGCCTAAGTTGATTGCAACTCTATTGGTTTCAATGCGTCTACGTTGTATTAAGGATTGCAACGCTTTTGGGAAACACAGCCCAGAGCAGGGGGTCCCCAGGATCAGGATTGAAAATCACCAGTGTACTGTGATAGATTTGTATCTTGACCTGTTATTTTTATTAAGCCTGAGATCTCATGTAATAACCATTCCTGTCATTGTGTACTGTGACAGATCTGCCTCTTGACGTGTTACTTTTGCATATCTTGCCCTGCAATCTCTGAAGAAATCGTGGAAACATCTACTTGCCGAATTCAAAAGCCAGCTCCTTCGAGCCGGAATCGAACCAGCGACCTAAGGATAGCCAATGTATCATCTACAGTCCTCCGCTCTACCAGCTGAGCTATCGAAGGCAGGATGACAAAAGGTGGCTTAAGCAGGAAACACCAGATAGGTTTGTGGTGTCTTGGGGTACAACGGTAGCTTGGCTGAATCCAGATCAGACGGTTGCATGTTCCAATCACATCAGTTGATCTCTTCTTGACATCCATAGTATAAAGTCTACAGCCCTTTACCGTGACTGATTTGCAAATTGAATCAAAGCAATTAAGCAAGGAACGCCGACTTGTTTTCTCGACCTCGTGGCCGCGACAGAGTGCGCCTGACCCCGGATCGGGAGGTTGCGTGTTCCAACTATGTTGAGGTCAAGCGAACTGTTCTTGACTTTGTGAGTGTAAAGACTAGCGGATTTGCATAGTTTATCAAAGTGCTTTAGCATGAAACACTAAATAATTTTTCCGCTATCTTGTAGTGCAACGGTAGAGTGTCTGGCTCCAAATCACCTTGAGGTCAGACGATCTGTTTTTGATCTCCTGAGTATAAAGTCCAACATCAAGAGTGTTCCTTGAGCACCGTATATTTACTGATTTGCATTCTGTGTCAAGGGGGTTAAGCAAAATACATCACCTCTGGGTTCAGGACCTCGTGGTGCAACGGTAGCGCGTCTGACTCCAGGTCAGAAGGTTGCGTGTTCAAATCACGTCGGGGTCACGTGATTTCTTGTTGACTTCTAATGTGAAAAGAAGTCCTGTCGTTGTGTGCTGCAGTGGTTTCCAATCCCACCGCTCTGTATGTCTCCCTTATTAAACACACCTGATTAAGATCATTAGCTAGTTAGGAGAGAGCTCCATGAGCTCATCTGGGTGTGTCAGAAAAAGGAGACAGACAAAAATGCAGGGCCGCGTCTTCCAGAGTCATCGTAAGCCTAAGTTGACTGCAACTCTATTGGTTTCAATGCGTCTACGTTGTATTAAGGATTGCAACGCTTTTGGGAAACACAGCCCAGAGCAGGGGGTCCCCAGGATCAGGATTGAAAATCACCAGTGTACTGTGATAGATTTGTATCTTGACCTGTTATTTTTATTAAGCCTGAGATCTCATGTAATAACCATTCCTGTCATTGTGTACTGTGACAGATCTGCCTCTTGACGTGTTACTTTTGCATATCTTGCCCTGCAATCTCTGAAGAAATCGTGGAAACATCTACGTGCCGAATTCAAAAGCCAGCTCCTTCGAGCCGGAATCGAACCAGCGACCTAAGGATAGCCAGTGTATCATCTACAGTCCTCCGCTCTACCAGCTGAGCTATCGAAGGCAGGATGACAAAAGGTGGCTTAAGCAGGAAACACCAGATAGGTTTGTGGTGTCTTGGGGTACAACGGTAGCTTGGCTGAATCCAGATCAGACGGTTGCATGTTCCAATCACATCAGTTGATCTCTTCTTGACATCCATAGTATAAAGTCTACAGCCCTTTACCGTGACTGATTTGCAAATTGAATCAAAGCAATTAAGCAAGGAACGCCGACTTGTTTTCTCGACCTCGTGGCCGCGACAGAGTGCGCCTGACCCCGGATCGGGAGGTTGCGTGTTCCAATTATGTTGAGGTCAAGCGAACTGTTCTTGACTTTGTGAGTGTAAAGACTAGCGGATTTGCATAGTTTATCAAAGTGCTTTAGCATGAAACACTAAATAATTTTTCCGCTATCTTGTAGTGCAACGGTAGAGTGTCTGGCTCCAAATCACCTTGAGGTCAGACGATCTGTTTTTGATCTCCTGAGTATAAAGTCCAACATCAAGAGTGTTCCTTGAGCACCGTATATTTACTGATTTGCATTCTGTGTCAAGGGGGTTAAGCAAAATACATCACCTCTGGGTTCAGGACCTCGTGGTGCAACGGTAGCGCGTCTGACTCCAGGTCAGAAGGTTGCGTGTTCAAATCACGTCGGGGTCACGTGATTTCTTGTTGACTTCTAATGTGAAAAGAAGTCCTGTCGTTGTGTGCTGCAGTGGTTTCCAATCCCACCGCTCTGTATGTCTCCCTTATTAAACACACCTGATTAAGATCATTAGCTAGTTAGGAGAGAGCTCCATGAGCTCATCTGGGTGTGTCAGAAAAAGGAGACAGACAAAAATGCAGGGCCGCGTCTTCCAGAGTCATCGTAAGCCTAAGTTGACTGCAACTCTATTGGTTTCAATGCGTCTACGTTGTATTAAGGATTGCAACGCTTTTGGGAAACACAGCCCAGAGCAGGGGGTCCCCAGGATCAGGATTGAAAATCACCAGTGTACTGTGATAGATTTGTATCTTGACCTGTTATTTTTATTAAGCCTGAGATCTCATGTAATAACCATTCCTGTCATTGTGTACTGTGACAGATCTGCCTCTTGACGTGTTACTTTTGCATATCTTGCCCTGCAATCTCTGAAGAAATCGTGGAAACATCTACGTGCCGAATTCAAAAGCCAGCTCCTTCGAGCCGGAATCGAACCAGCGACCTAAGGATAGCCAGTGTATCATCTACAGTCCTCCGCTCTACCAGCTGAGCTATCGAAGGCAGGATGACAAAAGGTGGCTTAAGCAGGAAACACCAGATAGGTTTGTGGTGTCTTGGGGTACAACGGTAGCTTGGCTGAATCCAGATCAGACGGTTGCATGTTCCAATCACATCAGTTGATCTCTTCTTGACATCCATAGTATAAAGTCTACAGCCCTTTACCGTGACTGATTTGCAAATTGAATCAAAGCAATTAAGCAAGGAACGCCGACTTGTTTTCTCGACCTCGTGGCCGCGACAGAGTGCGCCTGACCCCGGATCGGGAGGTTGCGTGTTCCAATTATGTTGAGGTCAAGCGAACTGTTCTTGACTTTGTGAGTGTAAAGACTAGCGGATTTGCATAGTTTATCAAAGTGCTTTAGCATGAAACACTAAATAATTTTTCCGCTATCTTGTAGTGCAACGGTAGAGTGTCTGGCTCCAAATCACCTTGAGGTCAGACGATCTGTTTTTGATCTCCTGAGTATAAAGTCCAACATCAAGAGTGTTCCTTGAGCACCGTATATTTACTGATTTGCATTCTGTGTCAAGGGGGTTAAGCAAAATACATCACCTCTGGGTTCAGGACCTCGTGGCGCAAAGGTAGCGCGTCTGACTCCAGATCAGAAGGTTGCGTGTTCAAATCACGTCGGGGGTCACGTGATTTCTTGTTGACTTCTAATGTGAAAAGAAGTCCTGTCGTTGTGTGCTGCAGTGGTTTCCAATCCCACCGCTCTGTATGTCTCCCTTATTAAACACACCTGATTAAGATCATTAGCTAGTTAGGAGAGAGCTCCATGAGCTCATCTGGGTGTGTCAGAAAAAGGAGACAGACAAAAATGCAGGGCCGCGTCTTCCAGAGTCATCGTAAGCCTAAGTTGATTGCAACTCTATTGGTTTCAATGCGTCTACGTTGTATTAAGGATTGCAACGCTTTTGGGAAACACAGCCCAGAGCAGGGGGTCCCCAGGATCAGGATTGAAAATCACCAGTGTACTGTGATAGATTTGTATCTTGACCTGTTATTTTTATTAAGCCTGAGATCTCATGTAATAACCATTCCTGTCATTGTGTACTGTGACAGATCTGCCTCTTGACGTGTTACTTTTGCATATCTTGCCCTGCAATCTCTGAAGAAATCGTGGAAACATCTACGTGCCGAATTCAAAAGCCAGCTCCTTCGAGCCGGAATCGAACCAGCGACCTAAGGATAGCCAATGTATCATCTACAGTCCTCCGCTCTACCAGCTGAGCTATCGAAGGCAGGATGACAAAAGGTGGCTTAAGCAGGAAACACCAGATAGGTTTGTGGTGTCTTGGGGTACAACGGTAGCTTGGCTGAATCCAGATCAGACGGTTGCATGTTCCAATCACATCAGTTGATCTCTTCTTGACATCCATAGTATAAAGTCTACAGCCCTTTACCGTGACTGATTTGCAAATTGAATCAAAGCAATTAAGCAAGGAACGTAGGGCTGGGCGGTATACCTTTTCATACCGAATACCGGTGTTTTTTTTTTTAATGATATTCATTTTTCATATACCCCAATACCGGTGAGTGTGTGCGTACAAAGCGCTGGGAACACGTATGTTGACGCAAACAGAAACCGCAGCTTGCACGTGCTTGTCTGAAGCAACACATCTGAGGTGTGGACGTATTTCAGTATATCTGAGAAAGACCCAGGGTTAGCGATTTGCAAAACTTGTAATGCCGAAATTTCAAGAGGGGGTGTGTCTGCAGAGATGAGAGCAGAGATCGGCGCATTGTGCGCAGACAGTAGCTTTCAGTGAGAGAAAAACAATGGCTTTACGTTGGTGTTACGTCGCAATATTTTAAATTTTAATATGTCTTTTCTATATACTGTATTTTTATTAATATTTATGTTTTAAAGCCAATGGATATCACACAAGCAACGTGGAAACTGATCAATATGTTAAAGTGAAAGTAAAAACTGACTTTCAGCATCTGATGTGCATTCTTTCAGACAATGAGAGACGATTATACTTCATATGCTGATATTAATTTAGTCCCTTAATATTTTTCTTGTGCCCCGAACATGGTGGGGAAAAAAATAAAAAAGAAACGTATTTTGTGTAAGGTTTGTTTTTGAAAGTCTTAAATAAAGCTCTTAATTTTCATTGATGACTGCAGTGTTATTAGGGGGTTATGAAAGTCATAATTATGATTTCAGGTGGTCTAAAATGTGGGGACTGAAAGACAAGAATTGCGATGAAACTTCAAAAGGCTATCCATTGAATAAATATGAGCGCTGCACGTTTCAAAATCATTTGTTGCGCTACTTTGTATACTACCATTCTGACAGCGCCTCCTGCTGGAAGAGAAACGCGTAGACTTGTAAATGTGAACTTGTGAAGAATGCACAATAAAGTGTTGTGTATTTTGACTGCAAATCATGAATTCTGATTTCTTCACCTCATTACAATTATGAGTGCCACTGTCACTTCTTTGTGAACAGCAGCATTTTGTGAGACCAATTAAACCTGGGTTAATACTAGTCCGGTCAATGTAAGCCAATATACTGCAGTAATTATTCTCTAATTTATTAGGAAATGTGGTTAACACCTAGTAAGCATGAAAAAAAAAAATACCGTCATATATTGTGATACCGTATAATTTTGAAAAATACCGTGATATAAATTTTTGGTCATACCGCCCAGCTCTAAAGGAACGCTGACTTGTTTTCTCGACCTCGTGGCCGCGACAGAGTGCGCCTGACCCCGGATCGGGAGGTTGCGTGTTCCAATTATGTTGAGGTCAAGCGAACTGTTCTTGACTTTGTGAGTGTAAAGACTAGCGGATTTGCATAGTTTATCAAAGTGCTTTAGCATGAAACACTAAATAATTTTTCCGCTATCTTGTAGTGCAACGGTAGAGTGTCTGGCTCCAAATCACCTTGAGGTCAGACGATCTGTTTTTGATCTCCTGAGTATAAAGTCCAACATCAAGAGTGTTCCTTGAGCACCGTATATTTACTGATTTGCATTCTGTGTCAAGGGGGTTAAGCAAAATACATCACCTCTGGGTTCAGGACCTCGTGGCGCAAAGGTAGCGCGTCTGACTCCAGATCAGAAGGTTGCGTGTTCAAATCACGTCGGGGTCACGTGATTTCTTGTTGACTTCTAATGTGAAAAGAAGTCCTGTCGTTGTGTGCTGCAGTGGTTTCCAATCCCACCGCTCTGTATGTCTCCCTTATTAAACACACCTGATTAAGATCATTAGCTAGTTAGGAGAGAGCTCCATGAGCTCATCTGGGTGTGTCAGAAAAAGGAGACAGACAAAAATGCAGGGCCGCGTCTTCCAGAGTCATCGTAAGCCTAAGTTGATTGCAACTCTATTGGTTTCAATGCGTCTACGTTGTATTAAGGATTGCAACGCTTTTGGGAAACACAGCCCAGAGCAGGGGGTCCCCAGGATCAGGATTGAAAATCACCAGTGTACTGTGATAGATTTGTATCTTGACCTGTTATTTTTATTAAGCCTGAGATCTCATGTAATAACCATTCCTGTCATTGTGTACTGTGACAGATCTGCCTCTTGACGTGTTACTTTTGCATATCTTGCCCTGCAATCTCTGAAGAAATCGTGGAAACATCTACGTGCCGAATTCAAAAGCCAGCTCCTTCGAGCCGGAATCGAACCAGCGACCTAAGGATAGCCAATGTATCATCTACAGTCCTCCGCTCTACCAGCTGAGCTATCGAAGGCAGGATGACAAAAGGTGGCTTAAGCAGGAAACACCAGATAGGTTTGTGGTGTCTTGGGGTACAACGGTAGCTTGGCTGAATCCAGATCAGACGGTTGCATGTTCCAATCACATCAGTTGATCTCTTCTTGACATCCATAGTATAAAGTCTACAGCCCTTTACCGTGACTGATTTGCAAATTGAATCAAAGCAATTAAGCAAGGAACGTAGGGCTGGGCGGTATACCTTTTCATACCGAATACCGGTGTTTTTTTTTTTAATGATATTCATTTTTCATATACCCCAATACCGGTGAGTGTGTGCGTACAAAGCGCTGGGAACACGTATGTTGACGCAAACAGAAACCGCAGCTTGCACGTGCTTGTCTGAAGCAACACATCTGAGGTGTGGACGTATTTCAGTATATCTGAGAAAGACCCAGGGTTAGCGATTTGCAAAACTTGTAATGCCGAAATTTCAAGAGGGGGTGTGTCTGCAGAGATGAGAGCAGAGATCGGCGCATTGTGCGCAGACAGTAGCTTTCAGTGAGAGAAAAACAATGGCTTTACGTTGGTGTTACGTCGCAATATTTTAATTTTTAATATGTCTTTTCTATATACTGTATTTTTATTAATATTTATGTTTTAAAGCCAATGGATATCACACAAGCAACGTGGAAACTGATCAATATGTTAAAGTGAAAGTAAAAACTGACTTTCAGCATCTGATGTGCATTCTTTCAGACAATGAGAGACGATTATACTTCATATGCTGATATTAATTTAGTCCCTTAATATTTTTCTTGTGCCCCGAACATGGTGGGGAAAAAAATAAAAAAGAAACGTATTTTGTGTAAGGTTTGTTTTTGAAAGTCTTAAATAAAGCTCTTAATTTTCATTGATGACTGCAGTGTTATTAGGGGGTTATGAAAGTCATAATTATGATTTCAGGTGGTCTAAAATGTGGGGACTGAAAGACAAGAATTGCGATGAAACTTCAAAAGGCTATCCATTGAATAAATATGAGCGCTGCACGTTTCAAAATCATTTGTTGCGCTACTTTGTATACTACCATTCTGACAGCGCCTCCTGCTGGAAGAGAAACGCGTAGACTTGTAAATGTGAACTTGTGAAGAATGCACAATAAAGTGTTGTGTATTTTGACTGCAAATCATGAATTCTGATTTCTTCACCTCATTACAATTATGAGTGCCACTGTCACTTCTTTGTGAACAGCAGCATTTTGTGAGACCAATTAAACCTGGGTTAATACTAGTCCGGTCAATGTAAGCCAATATACTGCAGTAATTATTCTCTAATTTATTAGGAAATGTGGTTAACACCTAGTAAGCATGAAAAAAAAAAAATACCGTCATATACTGTGATACCGTATAATTTTGAAAAATACCGTGATATAAATTTTTGGTCATACCGCCCAGCTCTAAAGGAACGCCGACTTGTTTTCTCGACCTCGTGGCCGCGACAGAGTGCGCCTGACCCCGGATCGGGAGGTTGCGTGTTCCAATTATGTTGAGGTCAAGCGAACTGTTCTTGACTTTGTGAGTGTAAAGACTAGCGGATTTGCATAGTTTATCAAAGTGCTTTAGCATGAAACACTAAATAATTTTTCCGCTATCTTGTAGTGCAACGGTAGAGTGTCTGGCTCCAAATCACCTTGAGGTCAGACGATCTGTTTTTGATCTCCTGAGTATAAAGTCCAACATCAAGAGTGTTCCTTGAGCACCGTATATTTACTGATTTGCATTCTGTGTCAAGGGGGTTAAGCAAAATACATCACCTCAGGGTTCAGGACCTCGTGGCGCAATGGTAGCGCGTCTGACTCCAGATCAGAAGGTTGCGTGTTCAAATCACGTCGGGGTCACGTGATTTCTTGTTGACTTCTAATGTGAAAAGAAGTCCTGTCGTTGTGTGCTGCAGTGGTTTCCAATCCCACCGCTCTGTATGTCTCCCTTATTAAACACACCTGATTAAGATCATTAGCTAGTTAGGAGAGAGCTCCATGAGCTCATCTGGGTGTGTCAGAAAAAGGAGACAGACAAAAATGCAGGGCCGCGTCTTCCAGAGTCATCGTAAGCCTAAGTTGATTGCAACTCTATTGGTTTCAATGTGTCTACGTTGTATTAAGGATTGCAACGCTTTTGGGAAACACAGCCCAGAGCAGGGGGTCCCCAGGATCAGGATTGAAAATCACCAGTGTACTGTGATAGATTTGTATCTTGACCTGTTATTTTTATTAAGCCTGAGATCTCATGTAATAACCATTCCTGTCATTGTGTACTGTGACAGATCTGCCTCTTGACGTGTTACTTTTGCATATCTTGCCCTGCAATCTCTGAAGAAATCGTGGAAACATCTACTTGCCGAATTCAAAAGCCAGCTCTTTCGAGCCGGAATCGAACCAGCGACCTAAGGATAGCCAATGTATTATCTACAGTCCTCCGCTCTACCAGCTGAGCTATCGAAGGCAGGATGACCAAAGGTGGCTTAAGCAGGAAACACCAGATAGGTTTGTGGTGTCTTGGGGTACAACGGTAGCTTGGCTGAATCCAGATCAGACGGTTGCATGTTCCAATCACATCAGTTGATCTCTTCTTGACATCCATAGTATAAAGTCTACAGCCCTTTACCGTGACTGATTTGCAAATTGAATCAAAGCAATTAAGCTTGTTTTCTCGACCTCGTGGCCGCGACAGAGTGCGCCTGACCCCGGATCGGGAGGTTGCGTGTTCCAATTATGATGAGGTCAAGCGAACTGTTCTTGACTTTGTGAGTGTAAAGACTAGCGGATTTGCATAGTTTATCAAAGTGCTTTAGCATGAAACACTAAATAATTTTTCCGCTATCTTGTAGTGCAACGGTAGAGTGTCTGGCTCCAAATCACCTTGAGGTCAGATTATCTGTTTTTGATCTCCTGAGTATAAAGTCCAACATCAAGAGTGTTCCTTGAGCACCGTATATTTACTGATTTGCATTCTGTGTCAAGGGGGTTAAAAAAAAGCCTCCTCAAATATTAACTAAATAGAACTGAACTATATATTACAATTATTTAATTGAATAAAAGTTATGTGTTTGGTCACATTTGACTGCCAAAAAGTATGGGAATATATTAATTATGTCTCTTTATCACTGCCCAGAATAAAATGCGATTGTAAAGCGTATTCAGAGAAGTTATCAATACACCATCAATGCACATTATGTGTTAATAATTACTCGAAATTGCTGCAAATATAGTAAAACTGCTGTCTATCCTACTTAAACCCATTCAAACACATTGACAGCGCGGAGTTGTTTGGAACTATTGGGCGCTCCACGAACCACGTGACCGCGCGGCGCCGAGATCAAAGCGTGTCGTAACCACTGATCTATAATAGAGAACATTATATAGATCAGTGGTCGTAACTCTCTTTCTCTATGGCTCTGGGTATATCTAAAAAAAAAACAAGATGCTGCAGCCAATGAGCAGCCTCAACCTCGCTCCACGGACAGTTTTTTATGTTTTATCAGACAATAACTATTTAAGATTTTGCTTCAGTATAATTTTCGGGACAATTAGAGCGGGATTCGGGACAGCAGCTTAGATTTCGGGACTGTCCCGAATTTTTCGGGACGTCTGGTCACCCTATTCATGGGTCTATGACAAACGGTGTAGGACGAGTTACACGCCGAAGTACCTTTGGGCCTGCGTGAACATTCTGCCAATGAAAGTCTATGGGATATTTTTGCCCACTTTTTCGTGCGCTGTTTGAACATCGTATCTCCAATTGCTCCGAAAACTCATAGCACACCTCTCCTCAATAAGCCGCAACATTTGACACCTCATTCATGGGTCTACGGCAAACGGTGCCGGACAAATCATGCACCGAAGTTCCTATGGGCCTGTGTGTGTGTGTGTGTGTGTGTGTGTGTGTGTGTGTGTGTGTGAGAAAGTGACAGTTGAGATTCAAATTCACAGACATTCTGCCATAGTAAATCAATGGCATTTTTTAGCCTGCTTTTTTCTCCGCTGTACGATAATTGTACACCCGATCACTTAGAAAGGCAAACTTTAACTATGACTTTTCTGAGCCAAACTTTAAGCTAAACTGCTTATATTTTCAGTGATTTTCATTTAGCTGTCAATAAATAAATGAATGAATGAAAGAATGAAAGAATAAATGAATGAATGAATAAATAAATAGTTTTAAATGTAAAAAATATTTAGAAATCCGGATATTTCTCCTATATAAATCTCTGGTCCACAGGAATGCAAAGGTAACTGTGGTAATCAAGATTTGTTTTGCCTTGAAAAGTGCATTGTTATTTTTGTTGCTTAGCAACGTTCTTTAAGGGTTTACCAGACAGAAAAAAAAGCCTCTCATACATTTTTGCTTCATTACTGATTGAGCACTTGCTGGGATCATGACACGAGGTAAGTTGTTGTCTTGATCATCAGTTCATCACATATTTGTCAGTTTATTGTCAATATATTAATAGTTTTCTTTAAATATTTTAGAGAAAGTAGTACTGATTGTTGGCCACAGTTTTGTAAAGTGGGCTGAAAAGAGAGCTGAGGCCGCCTGGGAGCCTAACTTGGGTCTGCGGAGCACCAGTGTAAAGTGGCATGGAAAAGGAGGGATGAGATGGAGCCAGCTACTGCCTGCCGTCCTCTCAACAAGCCAGAGACCAGACGTCCTGGTGATCCATGCTGGGGGGAATGACTTGGGTGTACTAAGGAGTCTGGATCTCCTAAGTTCCATGAGGAAGGACATTTCTGCACTGCAGAAAATCACCGGGGCCAAGGTGATTTTCTCCGACATCACCGAGAGGTGTGTCTGGCGGTGGGGAAAAGGCCGGAGTATTAATAAAGCGAGGGAGTTTGTAAACAGTGCCATGAAAAAGTTCATGGCTGAGACTGGTGGTGGATTCATTGACAACCACATTATAACATGGAAGAGAGGTGGACTGTTCAGGTGGGATGGGGTTCATCTGTCTGATGAGGCAAATGACATGTTTTTGAAAAACATTGCAAGTGCTATAAGCAAATAAATTTTAAAGTAATTTATCTACAAAACTTGTTTGTCATTCTTTCTCAGTGAGTTGCATTTGAGAGGTTCCATATTAAAACTTTTTCTTTTCTTATGAATCATTAACCTGAAAAATATAAGTTGACTTTATTATGTATTATATTCCTGAAATGGCCTGCGATTCATGACATTTAAACAAATTACAGCAAATTCAGGGTGACTTTTATTTTTATTTTGAAATCGCGATGCATATTTTGAAGTATTCTTCTATGTTGGCATGGCATAGATGATTTACGTAACAAATCTTGAGATTACACACACACACACACACACACACACACACACACACTTTTTTCCGAGATGATTGTTAAGCATTCTAAACTCACAGCATATGCAGAGGAAGAGTTTTTGGACCGAGCTGCTGAGATAGAGACGTGCTCTAAGCTTGTACAGAATTTGCAAATAAGTATAGATCTTTTTTACACTTTTATTTAAAATAGCAGGATTTTCTGCTATTAATAAAACTTGAAAAAGACGAGACCACAGAAGCTGACGTTCAACTCCCATTTTTGTGCTGTTGACCAACATTGGTGGGCGGAGTTAGTATGAATAGACACTCCGTTTTCGGTTTTCATTTTGTGTATAATTAATAAAAAGTAAATAAATGCATTAATAAATAGTTTTAACACAATATTTTAGAGAAAATTGTACTCAGTCACAGCTATATCAAATGGGCTGAGAGGACAGCTAAGGTCACCTGGAAACCAAACCTGGGTCTTCTGAATAGTCCAGAGACTTGGGAAGGAAGGCATGAGATAGAGCCAGCTTCTAGATGTCATGCTCTCAACCTTTCAGCACTCCAATGAGGACTTTTAAGCAATTTCAGCACCAATACCACAATACTAAAGGCCGGAAGATGAAAAAAGCCAGGCATCAGGCATCCATCAACAACGCCATGGCAAAACACATGTAGTGTTTATCAATAATAAAGATATAACAGAGAAGAAAAGTGAACTGTCCAGGTTGGATGGGGTTCAATTTTCAGAGATTGTAAATTTTATATATATATATAGAGAGAGAGAGAGAAAGAGAGAGAGAGAGAGAAGTGCTATTAGTCCATACATAAAAAAATACCATATAGTAGTCAACATCTGAAGGGGATCAAAAAAGGTCATCAAAGTGGTTCTAAGACAAGGATAATTCTTTATGCTTTTAGGACAAATTTATTGAAAGGTTTTGATCCACTTCAAATGTTGACTACTGTATATCTACAAAATTATGTTTGTCATTCGTTTTCAGTGAGGTGGATATATGATTAAATAAATGTGCATCAATAAAAAAAAAAAACCCTAACAAACATTGCAATATTGCAGATTTGACTCACCACAAAAGTTTGTGAACAGGCTCCATAGTTAAAGTGATTCAATAAAATCACGTAGAAATGTTTGTCTGTTATGTATTGAGCACAAAGTGAAAGTAAAGCAGACATTTGTTATCAGATGAGACATAGGCAAGTTATAAAAAAATGTAATGATGCTGAATTTAGAACTACAAACCTACATAACACTTGTATTATTTCTGCCACAGAAAGACAGACTAAAATAGTACGAGTAGTACTGTACTAGCATGCAGTTCAACATATGAGTGTCATAAGCAGTGAATGATCTTCTGAGCTACAACAGCAATCCAGGAAGTGAAAACTCAAATGATTAATGATACCTTTCCAGATCAAGTAAGAGTGTGATTTTTTTTTTTCAGGTTTAGATACTAAAGTTTGCTTATTGGATATTCAGACATATTGTGGTCTTGGATAAGTACACTTAGTTAATTTGCAGAATTATAATAAAACAAATAAATATTTACACTTAATGTGGTCTTCATTTAGAGAAATGTATAAACCTTATTTAAAAGTAAGTTCTTACCATCTCAATGTACCATTCAATAAAGACAAACAGGCTTGATTTGCCAATTCACCTAAAATGTTTATTAAAATTAAGAAAAGCACCTGTTGTGCCAAATCCTGTCCACCAATCCTGATCCCAGTCATGCATCTAGATCCTAAAGTGTTTTATTGGCTACCAGTAAACATTATTTCAGTGAAGTCATTTAAATATTATACCCTTATTGTATTACCACTATTAAATTTATAAAAGTGAAAACCGAAATATTACTGTTGCAATGCGACAATTGTACTGTATAATATAAAATATGAATATCACCATTTTACTTTACAGAATTATAAAATAAATTTGTTACTCAATATATAATAAAATATAACTAAGCTTTAAATTGTAAAACACTTATTTTAAACATCACTTAATTATTATTTTGAAATAAAACTTTGTTTATAATTATATATATATAGACAGTTACATATAAATTAATAAAGATATATACATATAGTCACATAAATGTAAATACATGCAGATGCTCAGATAGATACACATTATATTTTTACGTATTATATATATATATTTTTTTTTTATATATATATATATATACACTTATACAGTGGTTTAAAGAATTGCAGCTGGTTTAGTTTTGATAATCGCCATAACATGGTTTATTTTTAATTTTTTAATAATTGTGCAGTCCTATATTTAATTTAATACTAATTAATTATTTACACGATTTTAATCAACTCAAAAACCCCTGTTTTGGAAACCCTAGTTGGAAAGGACCAGAGAAAGAGACAGGATCTGGCACAACACCCCAGTGAGCAAGCCAAAGGCGACAGTGGCAAGGAAAAAACTCCATAAAGAGGAACCCGACTCAACAAAGGGGGAAACCCATCCTCTTCTGGCATGGCGCAAACATTGCAAAAACACATTCATTTAACCTAATATATGGAATATTAATATATTTAGAAATTAAACCAATTATGTTGTATGGTCAAATCATTTCTAAACATATTAAAATTAACTGGTCTTCGGATTATTAGATGAAGGATCGCCCGCCATCTAGCCACTGGATCTGACTCTTCTTGCAGGCTGGATGTCCTGTGGTAGAGGAAGTATAACAGATGTGATACCGTTAGTAAATTTATTTGAATTGTTTTGACTCCACAAGACTTATGAAAAACAAAGTTTGAAAGACGGGTGTGATTTGTCTTGCAAGAGAACCATTTACACTTTAAAATTCTAAGCTCAGTATATAATAAAATGGACTGAAACACTAGATTTTACTAGAAGTATTTATGAACTTACATCAGTGCTTTAGTATGCATATTTCTCTGCTTCTTCTGTCTTCAGCATTGTCCTTTGCTCTGGTCTTCAGTGCCATCAACTACTGGTCCCATCCTGTAAATAATAAATGAATAATAGGATCATTATCATACACAAATACTAAAGTAGTAAATAAAAGTAAATTCACAACTTAACTTTACAGAAAGACACTACTTGTTTTTATTTAGTCACAAAACAATCTTCCAAACTTCAAAACCAATTCTAATCTTATGCTTACCACAGATGCCGGTATTCAGATGCTGTCATCATTAGTGTTGTAGCACACTCGATCTTCTCAGGCATTCTGACTTCAACTGCTGAAAAACATCAACATCAAAATGAGATTAGAATTAACATTTTCTTATAAATGTGGTTATGATGTGCAGTAGTACAGTGATTGAATCAAAATGTTTAAACACTTAGCTTTGGATGGTATATTGCAGAGTCGCATCCAGTCTTGGACATGACTGCTTTTGTCTCTTCCTGCAACTTTACAGAAGGGCACATATTAATGACAGAATAACAGTTCAATAACTGCATATAACACATTTAGTACAGATTGTCGAACAAATTAAAATTAAAACTTCTAATATAATAGTGTCTTACTAGTGTCTTACTACCTCCCCCTTTACCTTGCTATCTTCATGTTAGTGATGTTACTCACTTACTGCTTCCCTGGAGCTGCCACAATAATCCTCACTGTATCCTGTCTGTCGCTGGTGCTGCTGCCAGTGTCCTCCCTGAATCTGCCTGAATCTACTTCTATCTTCGTCCTTCCTGCTGCTGTAGGTGCTGCTCTTCTTTCCTGCTAGCTCAGCGCCATAAAACCTCAAGACGACTATACGTCTCACCACAACACAACCATACGTACCAACCCGTTGGCTAAGGCTGTTCTGAGCCCACTGGCACTGTTAATGCATGCTCAGAGCCACGGTTCCGTATGGCCTAACACCAAAACACAACCATACACGCCAACCCGTTGCCTAAGGTTGTCAGAGCCCAACCCGCACCGTTAATGCATGCTTGGTCCCAACGGTTCTGTATGGCCTAACACCAAAACTCAACCATACAAGCCAACCCGTTAGCTAAGGCTGTCTGAACCCAACCACCATCCTTAAAAGAATGCTTGGTCCGAACGGTTCTGTATGGCATAACACATAAACAACCATGCAAGCAAAACAAGTTGGCATAACACTGCAAAACATTTCCCAACGACAACCAAAACAAAACCACCTATATCAAGCGCAACACACAGTACACAGGATTGTGGTAACTGTGGTAGCTCTGTAACACACCCGACTGAAGGCAGAGGTCCGGATTTGAAATGTAGATGTGATCAAGTAGTGTGTGTTTTTCCGTCGTGGCTGTTGTAATCAGTTGGGTGTATCCTCGAGCTTGAAACAACTCCAGACTCGTTTTTTCCCAGTGTGTAGGAGGTCCTCATTAAAGTCTCCACAGACGATGACAAGGTCGTCGTGTACGAGGTCAAAATAATCCAGCATACCCTTCAGGTTAGTCAAAAAAATCTCCAACGTTGTACTGTGGCGGCCTATACACTGCTACAATTGCTGCCTTTATTGGCGAATCTAATTTGATGACAACGAACTCCAGATCGGTCACATTTTGTATATATTGCCGGGGCTGAGCTGGAATGTGCTCCTTGCAATATATTGCGACTCCACCTCCGTTCTTCTTTCCAATGTCTTGATGCGTGGAGTAGGAGACGTGTCTGTTGTGGGTAAATAGGTTATATCCGTCCAATTGGAGATCCGATGAAGTAGACGATCCGGACAGGTGTGTTTCCGTCAGACAAAGAATATCCACGTGACGCAGCTCATGATACCATCTGATGTCCTCGATGTGGGGTTCAAGTCCTTCTGTGTTGTGGTGAATGATGGTGAGTGTATGTTCCTGCCTGTTCTCCTTAACGTGCCGCAGAAGTGGCATAATTTCTTCGACTGGTGCTCTCCTCATGGCCTGCAAAGAGGCTGTGATTTCTGGATTAACATATATCTTCTTCTCTTCGAAGTCTGTGATGTGTAATCCACGTAGGGAAGTGGTTCTGCTAAGGGCAACGTAGGCCATTCCTGGCTCAAAAATCTTCTTCAAGGACACTACTGCAGACTGCATCGTCATGCCTTGAACTTTGTGGGCTGTGCAGGCGTAAGCTAACTTGATGGGAAACCGCTCCTTTCCTCAGAGTCTCTTCGGATCTCTCGATGTAGACCAAGACGTCGTCTTCACCTCCTACTTTCTTGCGATGTTTCTGGCCAGCGTTCAGATTGTCGAGTTGAAGGCCTAGCATCTCCACTGTGGCGATTCCATCCTTCGTTTTGGTGATGATGTTTGCAATCCTGCCAAAACATCCGTTGACGATTCCGTCTTTTACGTCCAGATTCCTGGTCACCATTACACAAACTCCCACGGCAACTTCTATGGTGTCAAGTAAGTTGTCCTTTTTTCCAGTGGCGGGTTGCGTAGTCTCTTCATCCCTCCTGTTGTGGGGTCTTTCCTGTAGTCTTCGGCATCAAATGTTATGATGTCAGCGTAAAGGGCCTGCACAGTCTCGGTATTGTACTTAAGGGCTTCTTTGTTGGTGGCGAATATGTGCAGTGCTTCACGCGGACAGTCTTCTGAATTCTTCACAGCCTGGGGTAACAAAGTTCTATCATCTTCAGGGCTTGACATTAACTTTTTGAGGCACTTGTCCTTCGGACAAGTAAATTTATGTTTCACTTGTCCATGCACAAAAGTCACTTGTCCGGGTAAAGATTTATAATATAATTTTTTATTTTTTTTTGCTAATGCATAATTCATTGAAAGCATCCAAACACTATCAATGTTAATACAATTCAGTTGAAACAGTAGAAAGGAACAGTAGAAGGATCTCCAGACTCATAGTATAATACAAAGTAATACTTTGCACGCTGATGTGCACAGTGTATCACCAGAGGTAGTGGTGACTCTTGGTGAAAAAAAATAAAACTATCTATCCGACAGACGCCACAGAACATTTCTCCGTCTTCATAAATAACCCAGTCGAATTCATCTTTCCATTTGGTTACAAATTTTCGTTCCCGTTTGAACTCATATGGTGCTGTTGGTGTAAGGCAGGGCTCGAAATTAACTTTTTTACTTGGTAGCACTGGTGCTCCCAACTTTAAAAAGTTAGGAGCATCCCAAAAAATTTAGGAGCACCCAATTTCTTTTTAGTTATGCACCGATCTAGATTCTTCATGGCCGATTCTGATTAACTGACATCTGACAGACGCCTGCCAGATGTTTGTACACAGCAGATGCTTTCCAGATCAAGAGATCTTTATCAGACATCTTGCAGATGTACATGTGCTATCTGAGCCGCGTTGTATAGTATATTGACAAATATAAACAAATATCAAGGAAAGAATTTTATTTCACCATTTAGTGTAGCTGCAGAATTTTAAAATATCAATTTAAGGCAATTTATGACCCTTTTTTTAAGAGCTGCACAAGTTAAATGAACAGTATGAGTGGGGTTGGACAATGTACGGTAGAATATTAAGCCATAAAATTACAATATTTATAATTCAGATACAGACACAAAAAACAAAATATCTAATACAATGGCATTTCAACCTTTATACCATTAAAAGGGATAAATCAAGTATATAATTTCTTATATTTATATAAGATATATAACATTAGTATTACTTAATTGTTTAGAATTTTAAAAGGCAAATTAAATTATTTCACACTTACACATGGATCGATAATTCCAATAATTTGACCATAAACAGCTGAAAAAATGTATTGAAAATAAAAATTAATTTGTTTGTCACGAGGGGGCGCTTTAGGAGCGCTGAAATACTACGGTTTCCATAGTAACAGCTGTACACAAACCAGCACTAACGCCGTTTTATCAGAAATGAAATGACAATGCAAACGACATGTTTCTGAGGACAGTCTGTTCCCTTCAGATACATTCATATGAAGACATACGTGCAGCGTTTTGACTTTGAAACGTACAGCGTGCATATTTATTCAATGACATCATTGCCTTTTTGAAGATTTATCCAAACCTATCGCGATAGTCTTTCCGTCTCTTAAAATTATACGTTAATCAAGACTTTTAGTCTTGTACTACTAGTCAGTAGTTAGGCTAGCGACAGTTTTGAAACCGAGTCGTACCACACTCATTTCTCTCACTCGCACAAATGCTTCCAAATATAATTTGAGGTCGCACAGATTAATTTCTCGCAATTTCGAGAGAGAGAGAGAGAGAGAGAGAGAGAGAGAGAGAGAGACGCGCGCGCGCACTCTCCCATGATCGAGCATAGAATGCTGCTACGTCAGAGCGGCCAAAGCATCAACAAGCTTCCTCGTACTTTTTGACAAGAGTTCTTGACGGGGCGGCCAGAGCTTCTTTTCAGCTCAAGTCGGCGGCGGTGTGAACGTACAGTAACTTCATGAGCAGTTCTTTTCCGTTCCGTGTGTGTGTGTGTGTCGGCGCGCTCTCTGTTCAATATTCCGCTCGGTGTTTGCGCTGCACGTTCTGCTCTGTCGTTAACGGCATATAACGTTAATTAACATGGCATTTTATTTTGTTTGAAATTTAACTTGTCCAGTCGGACAACCAATTTTCTCTTCCACTTGTCCTACAAAAAATCCACTTGTCCCGGACAAGCGGACAAGCCTTAATGTCGAGCCCTGATCTTCCCTGAGAGGTTCGGCCTTCGGCTTTGCTCGCAGTCGGTTCAACAGCTGAGCGAAAGCGAGGTCTTCTTTCTGGCGCATGATCTCTGTCAGGGTGACGATTTGAAAATTGTCCTTCCAGAAGTCCAGCACATCCTATTCAAACACGCACAGCGGTTTGGCTTTACCTGTCGTGGGCAGCTGATAATAATCCCCTACAGCGAGACAAGAGATCCCTCCAAAAGGCTTCTTGCTGCCTTTGATCTGCTGAAATCTCCAGTTGATGTAAGCGAACATATCCTTTGAGATCATGGATACCTCGTCGATGATAAGGATCTCCACGTCGCGTAAACCTGCTCTCACTTCATCAAGGGAGACAAAGTACCACAAGGTCTATTTGTAACATACAGAGCTTTTTTACAGTAATTATGACATGGTGTGTGAATGCAGCACAGCACATTTCCTTTCCCTAATAAAACACACTATGAATTCAATGATAGTACTGTTTTTCGCATACTGTAAATGTTGACCCATTCTTCCTCTTTTTTATTTATTTATTTTACCTAGACATGTCCTGGCCAGGATTTCTATATTGCCTAAAATATCTAGGTGCTGGCTTAATTTTTCAGTTTTCATATTTTCTGAAGGTGAATCACAACAATAGCTTGACCTATAACATGCAGGCATTGACAATAGCCCCTTTCACACAGAAATCCCGGTAAATTGCTGTCAAATTACCAGTATGACTTTACCAGTAAATACAGAAATGAAAGCACTGATGAATGAGAAAGAAGGCTGGGTCTCGAGCACAACACTTGAAACGCCTGTGAAAGAAACTACTGTCTGCATGTTATTGGTAAAACTACTTTTCTACGTTGGTCAAACTACTGCTACGATTTGCCAGTAATGTACAATGCCGCATAATTGACCAAATGTGGCACTTGAAAAGGTGGGATACAAAGAATGGTCAGAGAGATTGTCCTTGTTTTAATCATGAACTTCATTTTGTTCAATTTCACAGAAAACAAGGCTTCTTGTATAATTTTTTTAACAAAAAACTTTTTATATTTTCTATTTTTTTTCTGTTTATTTTACAGTTAACAAAAAATTGCTTGCACTATTCTTTTTATATCCGTTTTCTTTTTATTTACTATATAATTAAAAGATCCTTGCTACAAGCTAATCTGAGACTTGTCAGAGCTTACATAGCATTGTTGATTTGATTGCTTCCATTGTCCTCATTTGTAAGTCGCTTTGGATAAGTGTTCGCTAAATGATTAAACGTAAATGTATCATAATTTTGCATCCTAAGTACTGATTAGTTGTATTCCCTTTAACTTTTCATAAATTTACTTTCATAAAACGGTTTTCATAAACCCTGAAAAATACTGCTTTTTCATCACACTGCCAGTGGCAGTGAGCCGTAAGCAAGAGGGATGCACACAGATGTTATGCACTTCCACCTCTCTCTAACTACTACTGCATTTTTTTGCATCACAACACCCTGCTGGCTGTGCCCACCCACATACACCTAACTATTTACATATTAACTAGCTAACATAGACATGCTTAAACGATTTCAATGTGAGAACAAGAACTGATTTGCAAAGTCTTTACCTGTTAAATTGTCTTACAGGTAATCATGCTCATGAAGAGCAGGCACACAGTTGTCTGGCTTCTGTGTTTTGGGGTTCAGGTGGGTCATCGGCAGGATCCTCCACAACCTCTGCATCAACAATGTCCTCGTTCTAATGACAGAAGTTGTGGAGCACTGCACAGCAAGCAACAACTTCTGGCACAAATGCAGGGCTCACTTCCAGGGCCTTGAAGAAGATGGACCTCCAGCGTGTCTTCAGCATCCCGAAGGCTCTTTCAACAACGTTGCGTGCACGAGCATGCTTGACGTTGAAGCGAGCATGTACAGGATTCTGTACGGGGTGATGAGGCAGATGGGCGCGCTCAAACAGGGGTACCCACCATCTCCGAGGATGCATTTTCCTGCAGGTGGATATAAGCGGCCAGAGTAAACAGGGCCGTTCTTAAGCACCCTGGCATCATGCACCGACCCAGGATACCCAACAAAGACATCAATGAACTTCCCCTTGTGGTCGGTGATGGCCTGCAGCTGAACAGAGTGGAACAGCTTCCTGTTGAAATAGCATGGGGTCACTTGCAGGTGCTTTGATCTGGATGTGGCAGCCGTCTATTGCACCAGCTACCGTGCAGAAAGCTGGAGACCCAGCCAGCTGGGCAAAACCTCCCTCCACTACCTCCAGATCATCCGGGGTCGGGAAAGCGATCACCATTTTCAAAATACAGATGACTGCCCTGCTGATTCTGTGCACAATGTCATCCACCGTGGACTTTGGGATGTCAAACCTCAATATCTGTTTCCCAGCCATGGTCAAAATCTGACTTCAAAGCAGCGATGAGGGACGTGATGGACTGTCGTGAAAGCTGCAGGCTGGGATGAAGGTCAGATCCATCTTTGAAATAAAGCTGAAGAATTGGCACGGCAGCATTCAGGCGGCAGTAGGTTGTAGGGCTCACCGTCTGTAAATCAGGGTTTCTGCAGATATGAACAAGTGAAATTTAAGACTTTTTAAGACCTTTTTAATACCACCTTATATGAAATTTAAGACCTAAACCTGTAATGGAAACACGTTACATTACATGCATATAAATATGTAACATTTAATGTAAAAAGTAAACAATATTTCATGGCTGTCATAAATTATATGTATTACTATGATATACAGTGAACTTTTCATATCAGCAGATACTATTCCACACAAAATATCCCCATAAAAGTACCACTTAGAGATATCTGGTGATGTAAACTATTTATTCTGAGGCATATTTTCATCAGTGCTCTATTAACTTTTACATCTTAAATCTGCATATTTGATTCACCTTTTTTTTCCTTTTTGAAATGTTTTCCTTTGCAATCATTACAATTTTTCAATAAATTCTATATGGCTGTTAGCCGTCAGATTACATAATTTACACTGCAAAATTAAAAATGCAATAAATGATGTTATGAGATTAATGTTTTAAATCCATTTATGAATATACAAATTGGAAATGCTGGGCTGGGGATGCATACTTTTAAACATAGGCTACTAAACTACCAGCAGGTGGCAGTAAGTCACTTCATGAGTGAGTTATTTCGACTGATTCAAGCCAAACTCTGAATCGATTAGTAGTAAAATGTTTCTTGGAGAATGTGCTGTACTTCTGCTGTGATCCTTGTTTGGAACTATTTTCGTTGGTGAAACAGAACAAAACAGTTAATCTGTCATCTACAATGTAAGTAACTACTTGACTAACTAGTTTATTAAACTAAAATTAATGTCATGTAATTTCTTTATGAGTGCTGTTACGCTTGTTTGTTTTGAAGTCTCTCACAAAGAGACCAGAAATACACTACTCATTACCAATTGCCGTTTACGTTGAATAGATTAAAATAGGAATCTTTCATGCATTTTGATGTTTCTCTGGTTGTTTTTGTCACTTCAGTTTTAATCAGGCTATTTGTTTGGTCGGGCAGGTAAAATAAACATTTTAAAAGTATCTCAAAGGCTGGTGGTCAGCTAGCTTGACCTATATGTATTATTATTATTATTATTATTATTATTATTCATGGGTACCAAAGACGTCACTTCCGCTATGCTCGCCGCCATATTTGTGTCCGATATGACAACAGACACAGCGCATCTAAATGAGATTTAATAATAAATTGAAATAAGAAATTACTTTTTACTACTACTTCCCACACTGTGTATTTGACTTGATTGTATGTTTAGGACAAAAAGTGTAAATTATTGTGAACGTAGTCGCTCGATGAAGGCTTTAAGACCTTGAAGAATCCTGGTCACTACTTCACAGGGAACGAGACTCGCGCTGACGACACTAATTCCCTTTTACAGTCCACGCTTAGATTTCGGCAAATTAGTTTTGGCGAATGCAAAAAAAAAAAGTGCTTATTGAGCATAAGCCCAACATCCAGCAAGCCAAGAAAACATAAAATATACCTGAGGGAAGACGTCTTTCACGTCTTGTGTATTCCTAAACCTGGATCTCATTGAAGCACAAATTCAAGCACCAAAAGCAAGAGATTTCTTTATTTAAAATATGCATTTGTATTCATTCAAGCTATATGGCTGCAATAACATTTTAGTTTAGTTTATTACACCACTTGTGCAGCCAGTCACAATTCACAATGGTACCATTTACTCGGGACGATGGTTTGTGTGTAACTTGTGTGCCATTTTGTATGACAAATAATTTTTAGAGTAATTGTACATAAATAGTTTTAGCAAAACAAATATGATTATTTTTGAGAACCTTTTTACATATACTTTACTGCAGGCGTTGCAATGACGAACGCTATGTAGTACAATAGTTTAGCGTTTATTATTTAATTTTCATAATTCACTAAACACTGCATAATCTAAAACATAATCTTGCTCTTAAGCCAAATACACACTGAAACAAATAATTTACGGCATCTGGATGTACTGTAAGTCACTATTCTCTGCATTAGCACTGTTTTGAACTTGCTGTTCGATTGCTTTCTTGTTTACTAAATCTTTGGACTCACGAATTGATCGGTTCAAAATGATGTAATCGCAAAAAAATGCTTCTTTTCATTTTAAGGCATTATTTTGGTTATAATGTACTGATTCACAATCTTATTCAATAATTAATTATTATTCCACTACTCTTGTTGTGCCGAAAAAAACACCCTTGCTGTGAAAAGCACCTGCGTGAATGACACCGGTACACTAAAGGCTATACTGTATGCATACCGACCCAGTTCAAGCACTGCTGAGATCGAATAAAACTGTAGTTAGGTTTTTTTCTGATGATTGTTGTTAGAGCTAACAGAATAACAGATCCCGGGCATATTGTATCCTTGTTCTGAACAGTCTGGGAGTTTTGTTGATCTTCCTCTGGTAGTTGTGGCTGCTGTGACCATAGACTGAAATAGGTGGCGCGGACACAAAAATGGCGGCGATAAAGCACAGTGACGTCACATGGTCCCTATGGATTGAGAACTAACTAGTGTTGGCTCTGATCCAAAAGTGACACGGATTTGGGGTTTGCAGAGCTGCAGTGTGGGCCTTGCCTAAGCAGTGAGGAGCCACCAATCCGAGAGAGACTCGCGCCGATAACAGAAAGCCGATTGGCTATTGCATGTTGGTCTCATTTGTAGTTGTAATACAGCAAATTATATTTGGACTAGTGAAATAAAGAACTACAACACCACGAAAACCAAGCAACAACAACAAAAAGAGAATTTAAATGAGCATTAGAGGTAGCGTTACATGGACATCGGAAAAATAAGACCTGTGTAAAATTATTTAAGACCTAGAACAGCGAATTTAAGACTTTTTAAGACCCCGCGGAAACCCTGGTAAATGTGTATATTTTTAATTTGAATATTTTATTTATTTATGTACACAAACATAGCTCACCATCTGTAAATATGTAGTATATAGTTTAAAAAAAAAATCATAATCATTCAAGAAAGGAATTATTTTCTTACCTTTGCATTTGCAATGACACTCTTCATACCTTCCGGGGTTTGGAAGGAGAGGCTTCGTCTCCTGATGTCTAGGTGAAGAACTCTCAGGCACAAAGACAGCCAACACACTGCCCATTCTGAAACAGGACAGATGAGATTAGAGGAGGAGAACATGTTAACAGATTAACATGCAAATTCTTTGCTGATATAATACAATGCAATAAGCAGTTTCCCAGTCAGCAAATTTCCTCTGGGCCGGATCTGGCCCATACCAACAGCTAAAGTGTGGCGCAGATAAGTTTTGGTTCCTCAGCCCAAATCTGGTCCACATCTTTTTAGCCAGAACCAAACCAAAGCAGTGCCATAACCCAACCTAAAATGAGCCAAATCATGAAAACAGATCTGGTTGAAATATGGATCTTATATGGTATCCTTATATGGTTGAATTCTGTAAAGGGCTATGGCCCGTACGTGGACCACATGTGGCTGATAAATCAAAAGCCATAATTTAACCATATTTATGCCACACCTATTATTTATTTAAAATATTACATGGTAAATCTTAAACACAAAATTGATTCACAGACATTTTTAATATAATAAAATTTTAATAACAGAAGTACAATACAGAACATTATTATTGTCTATTATTGTCAGAGTTTCCCTCAGCTCTCCTTCACCAGTGTCTCGTTCAGCATTCATCATTACATACACCTGCCATCAATCACCAGTTAGACAACTTCCAATAAACCATTTACAAACTGCCAGCAAACCCTTTACAAAGCTAACAAAATCGCTCATCTACACATAAAGATGTGATTAAAATTCAAAACTTACGTAAATAAGAGCTCAATCTTGAGTTAGACTAGTTTTCTCTTCTGAAAAAGGTTGACATGCTAACAGACTTTTTCGAAGACTGTAAACTATTTCTATGAAGTAAATATTCAACAGAAGTGAGTCAAATACAAGTAAGAAAGGTGTCAGGAACAGTTGTATATATTATTTGTGTAATTTTAGGGACTAAACTCACCTCAGAACTGTGAAAAACGCAGCAAGAGACGTCTCTAGTGGCTGTCAGTTAAAGTGTTGACACCCGTTTCCATGGAAACTCCCTCTGCTTCTGCGTTTGAATGCGACTCAGCTGTCTTTAGTTGGAAGATTTTTTTTTTCATTCAGCCTTATTTAATTTTAAAAAAATGATTGCTTTTGTTAACTATTAATTCACTCAGTGACTTATAGATATATAAAATAATTATTGTTCTTTTTTTAAATCAATAAACACCACAACACTTTATATAACTCAAAAGTAAAACTTTTTATTTATATTAATTTGAGTCTACAAAATTAGTTCTGGACCTTTATATACATATATATATAAAATCTATTTTGTTGCACTGTGATAACTGTAAAGAAGAAATAATTTGTACACATTACACAAATACTGTGGTGAACAGCAAATACCCTGGTGAAAAAATAAATCTATAAATAAATAAAATAATAAAAACCCTCATAAAATTTTGTAATGGGTTAATGGGAATTGTGTTGGTTTGTCTTCTATAGGCCTATGTCACGCAACAATTGAATATCGAAGAACGTCTCCGAGTGGGGAGACGGCAGTTCCGGTTCCCTTACAAAAAAACCCTACAGGAATCCTGCAGGATTTTCATTTTTTCTGCAGGATACCTACTGGTATCCTGTAGGAATTATAAAATTCTGCAGGACAAATTGACAATATGTGCAGGCAATTCCTACAGGTTTTTAGAAACATGCAGGATGATCCAGCATGCTTTAAGGAATCCTGCAGGATTCCCATTTTTTTTTTGCTGCAGGATACCTGCAGGAATAATGAAATCCTGCAGGGCACATTGGCAATATGCAGCAAATTCCTACAGGTTTTAGAATGGACCCTTCAGTACAACAGAAAACCCAGCACACACAAGTGAAAAATCATGCAGGATTTTATCATTCCTGCAGGACTGCAGAAATAATCCAAAAAAGGAAAGTAGTTTCTTGCATGAGTTATTATTTCCTGCAGTATTAAAAAAAAAAGAAAGAAAGAAAGAATGACCTACCTAAATAACTACAGATTGTGAATTCTACAGGATAGGCTATTTCACGAGTTCGCTCTTGCATATAATAAACAGCGTAAAAGTTAAGCGTGTTTGGCATGCTGTCCGGGAGAGGGCCCCGAGCTCGGTAGTCATTCCCGAGCCCGGGGCACTCCCCCTGCCCAGGAAGAGGGGTCCGAGCTCGGCATTTGGCCCGAACCCAATAGCGCTCCCCCTAGCTGGAGGTGAAGAGAAAATAAAAAGGGGGGGTGGGAGGGATGCTGAAATCAGAGATAAGTGAAGCTAGGACTGCTTGGTTATTTAAAGGGACTGTAGTAATTGGATAGGGAGAGTGACTGGATAGGGAGTGATTGCTGATGATGAATTGGCCGTGTTAATTATCTGCGCGAGCTCCTCCTGAAATTTGTTAATGAAACATCACTTAAAAAATAGAGAAAAATACGATAGATTTGCGATGTTAATAACTTTAGAAATGCATCATCATATGGGTACGAAATTCTATTCAATAATCAACATTTCTTTGAGTTTGTGTTTGTGATTCTAGAGAGCAGTGCACCAATTAACTTTTATTTTGCTCTGGTGACGTGACGTCATTAAGATGCGTTGTGCTCCTCATCTGCTTGTGGTTCACCTGAAGAAAGGTTTGTGGTTTTAAAGTTTTAACCAAGCGTTTTTACAAGCTATGTAAAATAAATGCATCATAAATATAATAGTGATGGGAAAATGAAGCTTTTCGAAGCACTAAAGCTTTCCCCTCAACTGAATCGTAAAAAGGTTCATTACTCGAAGCTTTTCAACACGTTGCACACTAATGACATCTTGTGGTCAAAGGTGGAAAAAGTTGCCTTTGCGTCCCAGATCTCAAAGCGATTTTGGACAGTTTCATCAAATACATCAAGTTGTGCTACGAAAACCGTCAGAAATAAAAAAAATAATAAAAATGTAATTTTACTTGAATTAATCTGTAAATAAACTTTTTTATAAAATTCTAAAAGTATAAGTATGGTTTATGTAGGCTTATACTACAGGGCCGTTGAATCCTTGAATCTGATTGGCTGACGAACGTTCTAGAGGTGTGCATTATATTCAGGGAAACGCACGGCGAATGTAGTTTGTTGGACTTTCAAAGAGTCCCATGCGTGTTCAAAAATGGTCTGGAGTCAATCTGTCAAAGTTCAAAAGTTTTATTCAAGCTCAGCAATAGGAGAGACCAGATTTAAACTGAAAAGTACCACAAGTTCCAGACAGCTTTTGACCGAATTACAGTTCCATATCACTTCGCATAGTTATAACTGTAATAACGGACATTTGCATACACAAACAACAACAACAACAACATGGCAGACCATTTTCCGCACGTACATTTTAATATTTATGGTAAATATGAAAATTTTAACAACTGGGCGGCAGCAGTATTGGACAGTCCAGATGAAAAACAACATAAACGGAAGCGGACATCAAAAGCAGCCGGCAAGAACAAAAGACATAAAACGATCAGCGAAGAACAGCTAGACATACTCGAAGGAGAAAAACATGAAGAAAACACCAAAAAAACAACAGCTTGGGCAGTTAATGTGTTTAATGATTGGCTTAAGGCCAAAAATATGTCTGTGGATGAGGTAGAGAGAGAGGGAGCAGACGCTTTAAATACCCAGCTGCGAGCTTTCTATGCCACTGTCCGAAACGCATCCGGCGCAGAGTACTCCATGTCAAGTTTTATTTCCCTAAGAGCAGGACTGAACCGCTTTATGTCCAGATATAACATCACTGGTCAATCCGAATTCAAGTCATCAAACGACGTATTCAGGGCCGTCCTCAAAAAGTTTCGCAAGGCTGGAAAAGACACCAGTTTTCTTCATCCTCCCATCTCCATCGCTGAAATACAGCGCATTCGCAACTCTCCGTATCTATCACCAGACACAGCAGCCGGACTGGTTCGCAAGGTCTGGTTTGATGTTCAGCTGAACCTGGCAAGAAGGGGCCGTGAAGGAAATCGAGAATTGAGAAAGCATTCGTTCGTTATTAAAAAAGACGAAAATGGAGATGAATATGTTTGCTTGTCTTACAATGCTGAAACAAAAAACCACAAAAAGCCCACTGATCCTAACAAAGACTGCTACCGAGTTTTTATGTTTGCTAATTCAAGTGACCCCTTTTGCCCAGTCAAAAGTTTCAAGAAATACATCGCTAAATGCCCACCTGATGCCACATCCTTCTATCTTCATCCACTGAAAGCCCCACAGGAGGAGCTCGACGGGTGAGAGTTCTGGTATACCCGCGAACCGATGGGTGTGAACTTCCTCGGAAATATGCTTCCACGCATCAGCGAGGCAGTCGGGTTATCCAAAAGATACACCAACCACTCACTGAGAAGCACCGCAGTTCAAATTCTGACAGAAGCAGGGCTGGAGAGCAGGCAAATAATGTCTGTCACAGGGCACAGGTGCGAAACAAGCCTAAAAAGCTATTGGACACCTTCGGCTAAAGAAAGAAAACAATGGAGCCTGATCCTCTCAGGAAACAACAGTTCAAATGTCACAGAAAATCAGAAATCAGAAACCCACGATCAACAGGAAAAGGCGATCTCTGCGAACACACAGCCCCCCGCGCTTGATCTGCCGTTTTCAATGTCGAATTTTACAATTAATGGAAACGTGCAGTTTAATTTTAATAAATAAAACAAAGGTCTAGATAAATTAAGTTGTAGCCATATAAATCGAAAATGAAACAATAATGGCTGGCCTGCTGCACGTTTTTATCGAAGGTACAACAAATAAATAATATTGATATGGCTAAGAACTTTGTGTTTCATTTATTGCTGCAACTAATAGAAATATGCAACGAACCAATAAATAAATAAATTAGTAAATATACACGCACAAACTTTTTTCTGTCTTGCAATCACGCGCTCGCATGCACACAATAGGTCACATACTAGCACAGAAACGTATTGTCAGCGCTATACATGTCCATTTCTCACTAGCAGGGTAATAACAGCTGCATCTTAAAGCAGATGAACTTACAGTTGAACTTTTTGCCACTGAGACGCAGTTATTAACTGCATAGTCTGCTCTCAACAGCTCAAGCCTTCGTTACTAGGTCTAAAATGACGTTTTGGAACTAGCAACGAAGCTGTTGGATGAGCTGCGTAAGAAAATAATCCTACTCACAAAAGCATTTTAAGGATACAAACCGGACGAATGTCTTGAAATATATCATTTGATCGTTGTCTTGAGGTGTGGTAACTGTAGTATAAGCGGAATAATTGACTTCGGTCCGTTGAATTCCTAGAAAATAATGCACACCCGAGGTGTAACGGCCACTCTGCTTCGCGTCGTGACCGCATCACCACCTCGGGTGTGCATTATTTTCTAGGAATTCTACGTCCCGTCGTCAATTATTCCTTATATATATATATATATATATATATATTAAAATTTACTTTCATTTTTGCATTGGTCTTAATAGATTCTGATGGCCCCATAGATTCTGGTGTTTCCCCATTCAGTTTTTCTTGATTGCCTGCACATAATTTCTAATCGAGAAACATGTAACAGATAGATAGATAGATCTAGATCTATAGCAGCTGGGGTGCTGGAAAAAAAAAAAGTAAAATAACAGGCACATTAAATTACAGTATTTTTCCATAATTCAAAAACAGTTTTTTTTTTCTGTAATTTTACACAATATTTACTTGAGCTTTTAATATTCAATAAGGAACTTTACTTAAATATTGTGGAAAGTTACGTAAAAAACATGAAATTATCCATTTTGAACACTGCTTTAACTCAAATAATCAGTGTAACTATTTTCTTGAGCTTTTAATATTCAATATGGAACTTTACTTAAATATTGTGTAGTATTTCAGCGAGAATCAGACAATTTAGGAGACTCGATCAGAAGTTAAAACACTTTTACATCTACACACTCAAATTCCACAAGAGGCCTCCGTCATAAATCTGACGTTTCATAGCCTGGCGCCAGAACGCCAGCCTGAAGCAGACCTAACTAACCAAGAACTTGCAAAATTAACACAAAGACACTTCTTCATAATCAAATCCTTCGAATAAGGAGATTGTCAAATTTGGAGCAAGTAACCAAGATTAATGGTCAAAGAGATGCACATTTTGAACATCACATGATTAAAGTCATTAGCGATATGGTTGGTTTTCCCCCACACACAGGACACAACGGAAATTCCTTCCTTAAACTTTTGACCTCCCAGCTTAGAGAACAGACCCTCACAGAAGGGCACAGAAAACTGTCTATTGATGTACATATGCGCCTAAAATGTGCTAAAGAACTAAGGAGCAACTCCTCATTTCTATGTATAACTTCCTATCATATATGTAACCCACACATTTGTCTATTATGTTTTAATCACTCATTGTGTATGTCCCTTTTGATAACTATTGAATAGTTTAATGGTTTATATTGATGTTTGATATGTCTGAGTTGGAAATCGCATTCTCAAAATGTTCCTGCAATTCAATTCTTTGCGAAATGTATTATTGTCTTGTTATAGAAATCATGTCCAAATTTATCTCTGCAAAGAGCGGGAATTTGGGATCACGGGACTAATAAGATAACATGGTGATTTATGGTTTGGAAGGTGGAACCAGCAGCCCACCGGAGTTCAGCCAATGTTCTAATTGGTCAAGACATCATTTTGGGAGGTGTCCAAAAGCTGAGTTTAAATACCAAGGACACCCTCAAATCTCTCTCTTATCTCTTGCAACTTTTCTCACTCCTTACAACGCTCTTCACGTGCTTCGCGCCGCGGCGTCTCGACGCCGCCTGGCCTGAATGCCAGCCTCCTCATCTAAAGGAAACATGAGGAGATCATCACACTTATCTATTACTTTAATTCTTTTATTTCTTTCCGTTGAGAGTTTCGTGTCTAGTTAAGTTTGTGCAAGCCGCGACCGACCCAAACGCCTTCGCGGACCCGAACTCTAACCAGCGCACAACTCTCGTATCCAGCCAACGCCCAAGAAGACGTTACATTGACCGACCACCAACCAATCAGCAACCTCGGGAAAACCCTTTCTGGAACGAGCGACGAAAGGAATTCCCTTCACACAAAGGCAACGCAAGTAACTTCCAGGTTCTAACTGAACTGGTGCATTTGATAAAGTTTAATAACCTCTTTGAGAGACTCAATACGAGGGTTAATTAAGTGATTGATGGTTGTTCAGGTCTAAGCAAATGCACATATTGCTATAACTTGGGACTTCATATTTTCATTCCTTTAAACTCATTCTTTCCTCACTTTCTCTTTCTGCAACCTGTGTGAATGCGTGTGTTTATGTTAGATTAGTTTGTATGTGTTAGGTTTATCCAATAAATTCATATTTTTATTAAGTATCTTGTGTTTCGTGCTTACAAGTTATTGCCTTAAACTGCTGATTTTGCTACTGTGCTAATATATAGTGTTTTCACTATATTCTGGATAGTAATATCCATTGCAGAGTTTCTGTTAGACGACTTGTGAATGAATCGCGCGTCGACTCTGAAACAGCCGTAAAACAGCGATTCTGTTCAAATTCCCTATTGAATCATATTCGATTCCCTTTGAGCTAAATTATAAATTATTATGTAATTAATCCCTATTACAATCTTACAATTGTGGAAAGTTACGTAAAAATAACATGAAATTATCCATTTTGAACACTGCTTTAACTCAAATAATCAGCCATAAAACATTGTTTTAATAATTTATTCATCTGCATGAGTATAACATCTCAAAATGCATGAATATCAATATATCATTACTGCAATTTACTTATTTTCTTTGTTTAAAACTACAACAATATAATAACTGCAACAATATTCAAATATACAAATTACTCCAAAAGTTAAAATTTCTGCAACAACACAATTTATAACTGCAACAGTACACCATTATTTAAAAAAAAAATCATAACTGCAGCAATATACAATAAAAGGAATTTTTCAGATCTGTAAAAATATAACAATTTGATAAACAAATCCGAACGACCTGGGAACAGATGAATTCATCTTGACAACACATGAGGCATGGACAAAAAAACAAATTATTAAACCACGAAAGCAAATGATCGCCAACTATATTAAGCCTGCCAGGCAATGAAGGATGATCTGGCTCTCAACGTTTTTAGTCCATCCATTCATAGTCCGCAATCTTGTTAATCAATGAAAGAACCTTTGGACTGACTGCTGTTAGCTTTCTTGATGTGGTCTTCTCCACTTTTGATCCCTTCTCAGGGTTCATCTTAAACAGGCATCTGTTCAATTAAAAAAAACATTAGTAATAAAACATTCTCCAAATAATAAATAGAAATAATAAAAGCAGAGTAATTATAATTTGCGTAGGGCATGCTTGTGGAGGATGTTTGCTATAAAGACATGCATGTGAGAGGATGTTATGTGTGAGACAGACATATTGAAAGAGAGTGTTATGTGAATGTGTGTGTGTGTTCTTGAATGAGGACAACATTTTGGGGTTCTCACCAGCATTATAAGGACACCTTGGTTTATGAGGAAACTTCGATATAATTATGTTGTTTTTTGACTCCAAATAATGCCCCCTATCATGTTTTTTTAAAAAAAAAAGGCCTTATATACCACAATGTGTAAGTGTATGGTTTTTAAGGATGTCCCCTTTAACCACGATGTGCATTTTACAACAGTACAATCCCTCAGGAAATTATACAACAATTTGCGGGAAATGGATAAAATGACGATTTGATGGATAAATATTAAAAATACAAACTTAATATTAACAGATAACAAAGTTTTCGCTTATGGCAGTGTGTCTGCCATAGCCTACATGAAGTTTTGTCTGATTGGTCCGTTTTGAAAACGCCGTTCGCGGGGCTGGACAATTTTCTCCTACACAAGATCTTTTAAAATTAAAAGGTCAAATTTAAAAAAAGAATAAACCTATGAATTAAAAGTGATTGCAGCCTGCGTGTTTTTTTCTCATTGTGATTGACAACACTACCGACCAATGACAATGCAGAGGGAGGTTTTCCTGGGATGTCAATCCTTTTTTTTCCCCGCGAAGATCTTCAGACTGTGTCATCGAGGAACGAAGTAAGCTAATCTGTGCTGTTGTAATACTTTCTGTTAGCCTGGAAAAATCCAGACCCTAATCTATTAAGATTATGGGTCTGGGATCGAACAATGAAAACTGCCTAACTCGAGGGGTGGCACCAAGCATGCATTTGAAACTCTAACTGCACGCAACTGGATAACGCCACGACCAATCACAACAATACACGCTTAGCTACCAGCAGAGCTAAATGATGTTTCATTAACAAAGTTCGGGAGAAGCGCGTCAGATGCTTAGCGTAAACATCACAAGTCAATCAGCGCCATAGGTTTAAATACAGCTGACTCACCTCAATTCACTCGATGGTTTATCAGTAAACCTCCACCACCCCATCTCATCACTCCGAGTTCTCGCTACTCCTATTGGGGGGTAACGTACTCTGGGTTCGGGCCACTGCCGAGCTCGGAGCCCTTTACCGGACAGCACGCCAAACATGCACTACTATTATCCGGCTAATTATATGTAAGCGTGAACTGATAGATTAAACTCTTGCCGTATCCTCTGGATTTCCAGGGTAACTTTCTGTAACATTATTTGTAAAACCTAAAATTTTATGTCTCTTTAAATATCGTCTTTTATTTTGAATACATTTAAGCTACTACGTTTGATAAAGCGAATAATTAAGGTGCCGCGTTATCGTTACCTCAGATTCAAACTCATGCCGGTTTCACACTGCACGCGTAGGACGTAAGCAGCGCGCATCCATTGGGCTTTCACACTGGCAGCGTTTGTCGCGCGCAGCTGAACCGCAGCTTGTGTACTGAAAATATAGACGAGTATCGTTCATTCGGTCCGGCATTTCAGGTGTTCTCCGACAACTGTCTGTCATGTGCATTGAATTGTGATATGGTTGTATGTTGTAGATTTACTGTAAGTAGAAAATGAGAAACGCTAAAATATTGAATATATTTTTAGACAAAGATCTTAAAGGTCTTAATGATTACCAGGTTGGTTTAAGATAATTAAAGGCAACAGTTTTTCAATAACGAGAAGAATATGTAAAAGTATGATATTTGGGGTACTAATCACCCCAACTGTTGGGGCTAAAGGCACAATAATTTACAAGATAATAGATGACTGACTTTTACATTTGTTGACTCATATGGTATATATCAGGGTTCCCCAAATCTTACCCTGGAGGTCCAATGCGCTGCAGAGTTTAGCTCCAACCCTGATCACACTCACCTACCTGTTATTCTCTAATGATCCTGAAGGCCTTGATTAGCATGCTCGGGTGTGTTTGATTAGGGTAAGAGCTAAACTCTGCAGGAAAATGGATCTCGAGGTCCAGATTTGATGATCCCTGGTATATATCATATTTTTATGGTGGTTGTCCAACTTTGAGATAATGAAACCATCATATTTAAAAACATGATAAGACATAAGACAAAATTATTATAGGATCACCTTCAATACTTTCAGAATCTTCACTTTTAAAAATTTTGTTTCTGTATTTTAAAATATGTTTTATATTAACATTTTAATGGAAGTAGTATAAATTTATTTATTCTTGTATATATCAAAACAAGCAGAAAATAGGACAAAGTTTGTTAAAGTGATTGTTTTGAACAAGTAGGCTAACTTTGTAAATGTTATTTACAAAAAAAACATTATTTTTACTGGTGAGCCTTTTAAACCGTGATTGTGTTACATGTGATACATGATTTTATGGATAACTTATTTTTCGTGTTAATCAGGCCAGTTTTGATCAAGATCGATGCACTGTGGCTTTAACCCAGCGTAAGCGGCGCAGCAAAAATAGACTCGGCGCCAAAACGATCGCAGCACTGACGCTTCTGCTCTGCTCCTGCTACGCGCTGCTGCGCCGTCCCTATGTGCGGTGTGAATGCTCTAATCTGTTAACATGGGCGCCGAAAAAAAATATGCGCTGCTTACGCCCTGCTTACGCGTGCAGTGTGAAACCGGCGTCAGGGTTAACGTTACGACCAAATAAAAGCTATTTGGCAAATTTAGAAACCACGACTGATGAGTTGAAATGTCTTTGGTCTACGTATATATGATGGTTTTGTATTACGAATTTGTAATATTCGAGATCGACCAGAACCGAACGTCATAGGCTCCCCCCAAACTTCTTAAAAGTAAGTTACGTACTTTGTGGCATAACGTTACAACAACGTTTCTTGGTAACGTCAATATTACAGCAACCATTTCGTCACATACTTTATAGAATCTGAACCATAACGTTAGATAGTTAACAAATGATTCGTTGTACTTGCTTCTGTCAAATCGGTTTTGGCCTTACTTTATCCGAACTGTATTTTTTCTTTCAGATTTCTCTCTTTTGTGGAAATATATATCGTTTAGACAGTGTTTTATAATAGAAACTTTATTCCCAAGACTATCCAAGTAATGTTACAATGTTAACAACTTGATAACATACATTACTCATCTGAAGATCTTTCCTACAACTGACTATCACATTTTTGAATTTCAGTGAATACCAGAAAGAGCTCCAGAGGCAGGGGGCTTACCCCTCTTCAGGATGCATGTATACACATTAGTCTAAAAAAAGAAGAAGAAAAAAAAAACATCATTTTATCAAAATATATTGATGAAACTAAAGGTAAGTATTTACACTTATATTTAATGCTTAGAAGAATAATGTAATCTGTATAGTAATGTTGTTTTTGTTGTTATTCTTAATTTATGTATAGTAGTAGTATCAAAAATATATTTTTTTTGTCAATTTCAGCCCTGGCAAATTTCATATTATTGTATATAGGTTGTGCCATTTGTTTTTACTTATGTATGAATGAAGTATATCTTTGCTGGCAGTATCTGTGTAAAAAATTTCATTGACCGACATTATGTCAGTGGTGCAATAAATTATGATCTCTTGCAAGATTTTTACTATAAAGGTAAAGGGCTCTCCATTAACGCTTGCTCACTTGTATAGGACAGGTGTTTTTTTATTTTGTTTTTTTGAATGGGCTACTGAAAGAATTTACAAGTAGTTTGTAGGGGTGGGAGAAAAAAATCGATTCTCCGATGCATCGCGATTCTCTCTTCAACGATTCTGAATCGATTCCTAATATTTCAGAATCGATTCTGAGCTTGTTTTTTTCCCGCATTTGGCACGTGTGCGCACTAGAGACGCGGCACGCTTTTTTGCACAGAATTTGCACTGTGAGACACGTGCGCATTGCTTGACGGTGTGTGCTTCCATCTGCAATGCAGTAAAATTAGATGCACGAAACTCGTGCACTGACAGATTTTTTACCCTAAAGCTCGATTGTGGATGCGGTTAAATGCACTTGCATTTTCGAATAGTTTTAAACAAAACTGTACATGCAGTTAGTTATGTTTTCAGAGCAGGACAGATCTGTGCATCAGTGGCGTTCCGTCCATATAAGCTGCTAATGCTCCGCATACCCAGGCTGTCAGAGAGAATGCATTCACGTGTTAATTAATATAAACATGCTCAAGTTGATACCTTATTTGAGATTGAATCTTCCAGGCAAGCAGATTCTCTGCATCTTTCTCGACTCCTCAGAATTAATGCGCGTTCTCTGTTTTGCTGGCATGCGCGTGATTTCATTCGCGGGGTAAGCTGTCTGAGAAGCGCTCACCCAAACGGAAAAACGCACTGTTGCTGCCAGATCCTGATTGCTGAAAATCATATTGTGTTTGATGCGCAACTTACTCGACTAAATCAAGTGGAAAAAACAAACAAACATCCTAACTGTATATTTTCATAATTTATCAACAATTCAAAATGTGAAATTCCACTGAAAAAAAATTGCCTATATAAAATGTTTATATACTTTTTAAAATAATAACAGGAAAAAGAGGAAATATTAAAATATGATTTCGTCTCTGATTTTAATGGTTTCTAAATAATCTTGTAAATAATAAAAAGACATTATTATTTTTGGTATTACTGGTGGTTTTAGCACTCAGCATACCTGGTAAATAAAAGTGTCACCTCTCGCCACTGCTGTGCATTAGTTTGAATGCAGCCTGGTAAAGCTGCCTGTCTATGATCTCATCAGTAAAAATAAAACGCAGTAATGCTGAGGAAAAAAAGAAAATCTATTGTCTGTAAACTTTAGGATACCTAAAGAACACTTATTTTAAATGAGTAATTGTTTTAAAAAGTACCTTGCTTATATAATTTAAAAAATAAAATTGGCACAAAATAAATTAGATATAAAACGTATATGAAAATGTATCCATGTGCAGTACTATTTAAAACTGAGAATGTGAGCATTGTGATATTTAGTTGATAATGAAAACAGTAATTAAATTGAATGTTGAAACCAGTGAAGATTGACACACCTACTATACTACACTCCAACTATAAACAAAAAGCATAGAAACTGCAATTTTACATGTTTTTAAAATTGTAAAGTTGTATTTGCACAGCAGAAGAATTAATTGGGGAAAAAATGTAGATCAAGAATCGTTATAGAATCGAATCGTGAAGTGCCTGAAGATTCCCACCCCTAGTAGTTTGACTAACATTTAAAAAATGGCACTTTGGGTGTGGGCGCAAAGAAAAAAGTGTATAAGAGATTGTGCGAGTACTGTATTTAGTTTAAAAAAATGTATATGATAAAAAAATAGATGATGACATGTAACTGGTATAAATAAGTCATTGATTTGGTGTGACTTGTTTGTGTTTTTTTTTTTTGTTTTTTGTTTTTTTTATTGTATTATTCTTTATGTGTATATATATTATTTGCTGTTTATATTATGTTTTAAATTTGTGTTCTGTGTTAAGATGAAGTTAATGAACTTCACAAAATTTTGTTCTAGTTAATATTTATGAGTTATAAACATTAAGGTAGCCGACTTTTTCTCGGGTGTTTGTTGCAGAAGGGAGTGTTATTAGTGGAACACCTCCTGAGCTCCTCCCCCCGCGTGCGTACGATATGGTCAGTCTAATGTATGTGATGCTGACGAGCGCGTGGGTTGCTCACTTCTCTCCGTGAATATCTCTGGTATGTCTTCGTTTCTGTAAAATGTGCATTATTTTGAAGCGTGATTGAGCAATAGCAGAATCAGATTGTGTTTGTTTTATTGGTGTGAGTTAATTTATAATTCAAATGTTGTCAGTGGCGGACTGGCCGTCTGGACGTTCGGGAGAATACCAGAACGGCCGCTGCAGCAGGATGGCCGTCGGCCTCTGTGCAGCCGTCACAGTTTTTTTTTTTTTCCTTCTTTTTTTTTCTTGCTCATAATTTACTGTTGTTCTATGTCAAGATCGATAGGTGGCAACAATGCGCTTACAAGCCCATAGAAGCGCAAGCTCACTCGTCAATGCTTGTCACTCAACCGTTTACAAGTGCAGGTGGGAGAAAGAACATGGAGACTGCAGGTGTTGGTAATAGGGAAAAAAAAGGAAAGAAAAGGGTGTGAAGGAGGAGGCTGCGGCCGCAGCAGCACAGGGACATAGAGATGAGGGACAGGTGCAGGAACAGGGGGAAGTTCCCCAGACAAGTGCATTGCAACTCGGCAAGTAAGCATGAGATGAGGATAATTAGGGTTATTTCCTAGGTAATCTGACTTTAGCAAATGTAATTTCAGGTTGCTACATTTGTATCTATACCCCAATGAAATAAAACTATTGCAGTTTTTACAGTTGATTAGCTATAAAACACGATATAAACATGCAACTGCATTAACATGAAGGTAGAAGAAATATTTAATAAGTAGTTAAACCGTTTTTGTGCACACTGCAAAAACTCCATAGTCAAGTCAAAAAATCTTGTTTCCTGCTAAAAAAAGTATTTTTAACCTTGTTACTTATATTCATGGGTACCAAAGACGTCACTTCCGCTATGCTCACCGCCATATTTGTGTCCGATATGACAACAGACATAGCGCATCTAAATGAGATTTAATAATAAATTGAAATAAGAAATTACTTTTTACTACTTCACACACTGTGTATTTGACTTGATTGTACTTTTAGGACAAAAAGTGTACATCATTGTGAACGTAGTCGCTCGATGAAGGCTTTAAGACCTTGAAGAATCCTCTGCCGGCTGGTCACTAACTTACTTCACAGCGAACGAGACTCGCGCTGACGGCACTTATCCCCTTACAGTCCGCGCTTAGATTTCGGCAAATTAGTTTTGGCAAATGCAGAGAAATGTGATTATTGAGCATAAAACCAACATCCAGCAAGCCAAGAAAACATAAAATATACCTAATGGAAGACGTCTTTCACGTCTTGTGTATTCCTAAACCTGGATCTCATTATTGAAGCACAAATTCAAGCACCAAAAGCATGAGATTTCTTTATTTAAAATATGCGATTTTATTCATTCAAGCTATATGGCTGCAATAACATTTTAGTTTAATTTAGTTTAGTTTATTACACCACTTGTGCAGCCAGTCACAATTCACAATGGTACCATTTACTCGGGACGATGGTTTGTGTGTAACTTTGTTGTACATAAATAGTTTCAGCAAAACAAATATGATTATTTTTGAGAACCTTTTTACATGTATATACTTTACTGCAGGCGTTGTAATGACGAATGCTATGTAGTAAAATAGTTTAGCGTTTATTATTTAATTTTCATAATTCACTAAACACTGCATAATCTAAAACATAATCTTGCTCTTAAGCCAAATATACACTGAAACAAATAATTTACGGCATCTGGATGTACAGTAAGTCACTATTCTCTGCATTAGCACTGTTTTGAACTTGCTGTTCTAATGCTTTCTTGTTTACTAAATCTTTGGACTTATGAATTGATCGGTTCAAAATGATGTAATTGCAAAAAAAATGCTTCTTTTCATTTTAAGGCATTATTTTCGTATTAATGTACTGATTCACAATCTTAGTCAAAAATTAATTATTATTCCACTACTCTTATTGTGACGAAAAAAACACCCTTGCTGTGAAAAGCACCTGCGTGAATGACACTGGTACGCTAAAGGCTATATGCATACCGACCCACTTCAAGCACTGCTAAGAACGAATAAAACTGTAGTTAGGTTTTTTCTGATGACTGTTGTTACAGCGTACAGAACAACAGATCTTGGGCATATTGTATCCTTGTTGTGAACATTCTGGGAGTTTTGTTGATCTTCCTCTGGTAGTTGTGGCTACTGTGACCATAGACTGAAACAGGTGGCGCGGTCACAAAAATGGCGGCGATAAAGCACAGTGACGTCACATGGTCCCTATGGATACTAAGCAAGAGTATAAGGTGTTAGATTATTAATCTTATATTGAGTATATATGCCTTATTTTTAGAATTCTTACCAAGTGTGATTTGTCTTATTTCATTGGTAGATTATTTCACTTAAGTTAAGAAGTTTTCGACTAAAATCAAGTATTTTAAGGGTTAGGTTAGTCGAAAGCTTCTTAAATTAAGTGAAATAATCTGCCAATGAAACAAGAATTTGCTAAGAATTCTCAAAATAAGACAAATATACTCAAAATAAGATTAATAATATAACCTCTTCTGCTCTTGCTTAGTATATAAGTCTCAAAACAAGATCAAAAATACTTTTTAGCTGGAAACATGATTTTTTTTGACTTGGTTAGATGAACAGTTTTTGCAGAGCCGTATTTTTTGCACAAATTAATTAAGAGATTAGCAAGTAATAAATATAGTTTAAGATTGCATGCCATTTCTACCATTTGTTTTTGTATGTTTTAGGTAGTCACCTCATCTGCATATTTTTTTAGCAGAGAGACATTAAAGAGGGCTGTTCTGTGAGTATTCTACACTATGCTTTTAACACATCTTTTAGTCAAAATCAGAGATAATTCTATAATTTGGAAGGTAAAACATCATGGGTTAAGATTTAAGTATTTTGATTATTTTGAAAGCTGCTGATTAGCTTTCACACACATCTGTTGTTGTGGGCTGAGCTGAGTCAAAGTCCAGGGGTCCGTTCTTCGTACCTCGCTTACTACATCCAAGATCAAATGACACATCCAAGATCAAATCATCGCGCTAACTATGAGCTCGCTATTCCGGTTCTCCGAACGCACCTGTTGTTGATGATTAGTATAGCTGGATGAAGTTATTTGAGATCACTGGGTGGCTTAAAAGGGGCTACGTATCGATAGTAGAAACATTGATCGGCAACTCTTTGATTGGTCGGCGAACATGACGAAGGAGCGCGCTCAGTATTTTTCTGCAGCAGAGCAAGAACTCTTGATTGAGGGTTTTCAGGAGTTTCAGAGTTTAATTAAAACGCAAGGGAACACTGCAAAGACTGGAAAAGCAAGGAGAGAGGGCTGGCAAAAAGTAGTGAACAAATTAAATGCGTTAATGCTGCCCATGTTACATGTTTTTTCCTTGATATGTTATTTTATTTATATTTTTATACAATACCGTTCAAAAGTTTGGGGTCAGTAAGACTTGTAATAGTCTTTAAAGAAGTCTCTTATGCTCATCAAGACTGCATTTATTTGATTAAAAATACAGAAAAAACAGTAATATTGCAAATTGTTTTTACAAAATAAAATAATGTTTTTGTTTTTTTAATATATTTTAACATACTTTGAAATAGAATTTATTCCTGTGATGAAAAGCTGAATTTTTATCAGCTGTTACTCCAGTCTTAAGTGTCACACGATCCTTCAGGAATCATTCTAATATGCTGATTTATTATTAGAATGATCAATGTTGGATAATATCAACAGTTGTGCTGCCAAATATTTTTTGGAACCTGTCATATATATATAGGCCTACACTTTCTTGCAAGATACTTTTCTTTTCTCACGTGAGTCAGTCCGCGTCAGTCGTGCTCTTTAACCAATCAGATGTGACCTCGCTATTTCAACCAATCATAACCCGCCAGGAGCGCAGCCTAAATCCTGTTTACATGAACAGGGTTTCCGCGGGGTCTTAAATAGTCTTAAAAAGTCTAAAATTTCTAAATCAAAATTTTAGGCCTTAAAAAGTCTTAAATTCGCTGTTCTAGGTCTTAAATAATTTGACACAGGTCTTATTTTTCCGATGTCCATGTAACGCTACCTCTAAAGCTTATTTAAATTCTCTTTCTGTTGTTTCCGTGGTGTTGTAGTTCTTTATTTCACTGGTCCAAATATAGTTTGCTGCATTTAAACTACAAATGAGACCAGCATGCAATAGCCAATCAGCTTTCTGTTATTGGCGCGAGTCTCTCTCGGATTGTACCGCAGAAGTAAAATGGATTTAACTTTTTAGCTATGGGGAAGTGCAAGTTTAGTGATACTTAGCTTGAAAAAACTGAATATAGGGCTTGGCTAAGGCCAGTTGCTAACAACTAGATTTTTTTTCTCCCTCTGTGGAAGTTACTGCGTCTTCAGACAGAATCGCAGTAGCAGAATACTGGTCAAACTACCTTTTTCTGTATATAATGTTATCAATAATAATAAGATATATAAGTTAGGTCGAGCTAGCTGACCGCCAGCCTTCGAAATCCTTTTAAAAAATTTTACTTGCCCGACCGAACAAACCACCTGATTAAAACTGAAGTGACAAAAACAACTAGCGAAGCATCAAAAGGCAAGAAAGATTCCTATTTTTATACATTCAATGTAAACAGAAATTGATAATGGATATGTGTGTATTTCTGGTCTATTTGAGACATACTTATAAACAAATGTAACCGCACTCTAAAGAAACACACTCAGGTAAAAATTTCAAATGTAAAGTTTATTTATAACATGACATTGTTCAGAAATATACCAAGTGAGCTTTTTGCTGAAAATTCTCACAATTACAAATGTTACATTAATTTTAGCTCAATAAAAAAGTAGTTAGTCAAGTAGTTACTTACTTATTAGACAATATGCAACATTAGCAGAAGCATTCTCCTAGCAACGTTTTGCTATAATTCAGCGTTTTGCTCGAATCAGTTGAAATAACTCGCTCATGAAGTGACTTACCGCCACCTGCTGGTGGTTTAGTGTGTTTAAAAGTATGCCTCCACACCCAACATTTCTAATGTATATATTTAGAAATAAATAAATGTATTTAAAACATTAATCTCACTTTTTATTTTGCAGTGTAAATTATGTAATCTCACTGCTAACAGCCATTTAGAATTTATTGATAAATTCATAAAATAAATTTGAAAGGTAATGCATACATTTCAAAAGTAAAAAAAAAAAAAAAAAAAAAAAAAAAGCCTTTATAAAGGTAAATCAAATATGCAGATTTAAGATGTAAAAGCTAATAGAGTACTGATGAAAATATTGCTTCAGAATTTTTTTTTTTTTACGTCAGATATTTCTAGTGGTACTTTTATGGGCATTTTTTGTGTGGAATATTATCTGCTGATATGAAAAGTACTAGGGCTGGGCGATTTGGCCTAAAATCAAAATCTCGATTAATTGAACATTTTAACTCGATTACGATTAATGAACGATTATTTTATTTATTAATTAAATTATATTGAATTATATTTATATTATATTTATATATTTTTTTTTTTTTTGCCCTCATAGTTCAATGGCAAGTTTTGTACAGTAAATATGCTCACATATTACAAGTGAGAGATTTTTGAATGAAGGGTACATTACTTGATTTCAAATTAATTGAAGGAAACACATCTGCTATCTTTGATTATTTATTGACCTTCAGTGTTGAACAACTTAAATTAAAGCACACATTGCTTAAAATGAAAAGCCACATTTTTCTTAAATTAGTGAAAATAAATAACTTGCACTTTTGGAAACAAAATAAATTATTTTCAATGTTTTTCATATTAAAAGTAGAAAATAAGCAGTATCTCTTCTAAATAAAATTTCTCTTGTGTATCCTGTAAATACTTTTTACTGTATAAATACTGTTTAAGCTCTCCATCGAAATGTCGGCGGAATAACGTAACGTAACAGAGCGGGGTCACGTGATTCCACAGGTGGTAGTGTTTTTAAAGGGAAAGTAATTGAAATAATTGACCTGGAAAAATTTGATCGATTATAGGTTCTGAATGTCGATTTCGATTACTTTTCGATTAATCGCCCAGCCCTAAAAAGTACACAGTATATCGTAGTAATAAATATTATTTATGACAGCCATGAAATTGTGTTTACTTTTTACATTAAACACATTAAATATTACATATATGCATGTAATATAATATCTATTTCCATTACAGGTTTCGGTCTTAAATTTCATATAAGGTGGTATTAAAAAGGTCTTAAAAAGTCTTAAATTTGACTTGTTCATATCTGCAGAAACCCTGATGAAATAAACCTGCTCCAGAGCAGGTTTAAGCTTGCAGAGCTGTTGCTATGACAGCAAGTCCAGGATGAGCTTCGAAGAACCAAACAATCCAAGATCATGCCAAATCGTCAACAATCAAATCCAGCTAACTTAGTTAGCGAGGTACGAAGAACGGACCCCAGGGCTGTTTTTTAGTCCCAGTCCGCCACTGAATGTTGTTAAATTCGTTATGATGCTAATGTTACAACCCGTGGCTCAAAGGGAAGCAACAAAAGAGGGACGCACGGAAACATAAGGTCGAATTGGAAAAGGGCTTTATTCAACTTAAACATAACTCACTGAAAAGAAACAACAAAACATAATAATATTCCTGTATACGTCAGAATCAGTGTGTAGCGCAAGGTGCCTGAGTGCAACATTGTAATGTACTGATGGTGCAGTGTAAAAGGTGCTGAAATTAACCAGACTCCAACCTAATACAACCCAAAGTCCAAAACCCCATTTCTGTTTGCCTCAACGATCGCTCTTTTAAAGGAGCACTCAGAGCGCAGGGGCAGGTGCATTCAATCTGCAGACTGCCGCAAGTAGATCCGCCAATCACATCTCACAGGCTCAATGACGGAGACCGTCACACTAACTAGTTAGCATTTTTTGCTCAGAGTGTGACCAGAGTGAGAGAAGTTGATGTACGTTTATTCCACTGATGACCTCTCTTCGTTTTCATTCAGGTATGTTGTTAAAATAGTTGTTTCATAAAGAAAAGAGGTCCGATTTGCTGTTAATGAGCAAATATTGCACTTAAAGTGTGTTAAAAGGAAATAGCCTGAGTTAATGGCTTGAGACGCACCTGGTGTAGTTTACATGTGTAACGGTGCTAATTATATTGAATGTTAATTTCATTTTTGGAACATAAGGTGAAGAAATATTGATTTATATTTACAAACAGTTTATATATTATAAATTTTCCTAATGTATTATGTTACAAAATATAAATACATACACTATTGCATATGTTAATGTAGTATGCTGAAAGTATCAATCTCATTATGTATTGTAGCACAGATAATACATGTATTCAGAATTATTATTTCTTTTTATTTAAATGTGTTGTTTCTTTTTGTTTATTGATTGTGTAATCACGTCAGTCTAATGTATGTGATGCTGACGAGCGCGTGGGTTGCTCACTTCTCTCCGTGAATATCTCTGAGTGTGACCAGAGTGAGAGAAGTTGATGTACGTTTATTCCACTGATGACCTCTCTTCGTTTTCATTCAGATTAAAAGTCATCGGATCTCATCATCTAGTGGTTGTGTGATTCTTGGGCGATGGGTGACGGGTCCAGACATGCTACAGACAGAAGGTCTCAAACCATTATTTTGGAAATGTACCACCTCATCACATTTCCAGTGTCACAATTTTAGAATCTTTAAATTATTTTTTGTAATATTGATGTTACATATTTTTAAAAAGCATTAAAGGGTTAGTTCACCCCAAAATCAAAAGTAGCCCATTTTTTACTCACCCTCAAGGCATCCTAGGTGTGTATGACTCCTTACTTTCAGATGAATGCAATCAGAGTTTTTTCTGGCTCCTTCAAGCTTTATTATTCCATGGGTGGGTGTTTCTATTCATCAGTCCAAAACAAGTTGCATCCATCCATAATAAAAAGTGCTTCGCACGGCTCCGGGGTTTTATGCATGCGCGACTTGGATGTCCTATGTAATCTGCCCAAAGCTGCTTCTGTGTACAACTGTCAATGCAAGCTAGAGAAAAGAGATTATTATGTTTTAAATATAGATTATTATTATTATTTTTTTTTTTTACAAAACACATCGATTGGCTACAGGAGGGCTTTATTCACTCCTGGAGCCGTGTGAGGCACTTTTTATTATGAATATGCACTTTATTGGACTTGTTTTGGACTGATGAGTAGAAATGCCTGCCCATTGCATTATAAAGCTTAAAAGAGCCAGAACAATTTTTAATATAACTCTGATTGGATTTGTTTGAAAGAAGGAAGTCATGTACACCTAATGCCTTGAGGGTGAGTAAATAATGGGCTAATTTGAATTGTTGAGTGTATAAAGCCTTGTAAAGCTGTTTTTTAATGGTTAATTAGTGTCTAACTTTAGTGTTTTATCAACTTCTTATATTTCTTATTCAAAACAGGACGTGGTGTTTTCGCAAAACATTTAATTGTCAAGGGATCCTTCATAGTTGAGCATCGCGGAGCTCTGCTTGAGGAGAACAAGTTGAAAAACACCTCAAATCCATACAGATACCATTTTAAACACAATGGAAAAAATTATTGGTAAGTACAATATACTTGAAGTGCATCTAGATATGACAACCAAAATTACATTTCATCAATTTAATTAATGAACCATGTGAGTTATTGTGGACAAAAATACTGCTACTTTGGTATCTATTCGATACTAAGCTTTTAAATGGTCCTGTGTGTAATTGTTTACTCTCTGTCAACACGGTTAAGGGTTTCTGTTTATAAAATGTTTTTGCAGCATTGAGCATTGTAGCCATGTTTGCTGATCACCTAAATACAGTAGTTAATCAGAAGCAATTAAGTTTGTCAGGACCCATTTAATAATCCAGCTTTGATTATAAAGGAAGTGCTTTTGGACAGTTTTTATTATGTAATTTTATTCTGTTTGTGTGTTTAACCCATTCAAACCCATTTAAAATCTGATGGTTTGAGTAGATCTGTGCATTATGCATTGTGTCTGCAGTGTAAGTGCAAAATACTTGTTTTATTACCACTTAGTCTATTACCTGTAGTGTTTTTAATTATATTACTTACCTTTTGCTTGATCTTTTAAGAAATAAATAGTTACACACTGCATTAGTTAAGGTTGTAAGAATTGCAATAAAACGCCAAAATATATCACTGCAGTAAAGTCATTGTGATTACTTGATGTCTATGATGTGTGTAAATGTTATATAACTTTTTTTTTTACAGCATCGATGCATCTCATGATGATGGTTCACTGGGTAGACTAATAAATGATGACAAGAAACCTAATGCAAAAATGTTGAAAATAGAGGTGAATGGCAATCCACACCTCTGTTTGTTTGCAATTAGAAGTATTTCTGAAGGCCAAGAGATAACCTACGACTATGGAGGAGCTGACCTTCCTTGGCGTGTAAACAAAAGAACACATTCAAAGGTAATCTCTGTCAATATGATATACTATTACAACACGTTTTAAGGATAATGAATATGGTGTAATGCTTCTTAATTAAGAGGACAATATTTAGTTTGACATGGTAGAATAGTTAAATTAGTCATATTGTGATCCATTCATTTCAGAACACATTTGTATTTGAAACTAAATCTGATGTGTTCTGAATGCCCCAATTAAAGTGAAGTAACGCCTGCTCACCTAACATTCTGTAGAAACTCTTTTAACACATTTGAAGGAAAAACTGCTGATTTAGTGTGGCTTAAAAGAAAACACCCTTTTAACACAAAAATTAAAAAGTCCATAAATAGGCATTACGTGCACTTCACAGATCATATTCGTGAATGTGCAAGCTGGTATTTATTTGTGTTATGCCCATTATGAATTGCTGACAAAATCAATCATTTTAAATGCTACAAGTGGATTTAAGCATTACAAAATATATTTGTTACAACATAATTTTTGTATGTAGTCTCATAACTACTAGTTCTTAACTCTGTGCATCATATTTGTGTAAATTTAATCATGTTGTACAAGGACTTGGTTTGGTAAAGTAGGACTCCTGTATGTAGTCTCATTGCTGTTAGTTTATAACTCTGCATCATATTTGTGTAAATTTAATCATGGTGTACAAGGACTTGGTTTGGTAAAGCAGGACTCCTGTATGTAGTCTCATGTAGGGTTGGGAATCGAAAATCGATTCCGATTCTGGAATCGGATACTTAAGATAAAAATTTGGATACTTATTAAAATTTCTATTCCTCGTTTCGAATCCTGGGTGCATTTTTTCATCTAGTGATCTGCCAGGACCTTGTGTGGTAATGTAAACATCAGTCTAGTACAAGATGGATCGCCGTAAGCGTTTAAAAGTGTGTCTACGCTTTTTTAAAACCGAAGACAAAGCTACTGCTGCACGCAAACTTCATCTTAGAGATCTGCAAGGGATGGGTGTTTTAGTCCCGCGCCCGCCCGCTCCAGAAGGAATATATGTTATTTCATCCCGCAAAAGCCACATAAAAGTAACTTATACCCCCGCGGGAAGACAGGCATCTACTTCATCTCTTGGCTGCATGAAACAAGCCCTCCCTTTAATGTAAAGGCAAAGATGATCAGAGTTATAGTAACGAACTCGTGTGTGCCTAATGTATTCATTCTTGTATATTAGAGTCGTACATAAGGCACGCATAAGTCCGCTCTTGATTCACAAAATATTCATGCTTTCGAGGCTCTGATCCAGAGTATTTTTGTGTGAAATTTCAAAATATTTGCATAGTTTAAACAGCATAAACAGATTTACAATGTATTTACTGTATTTTTTATTTATATGTTTGTTTTATAATAAATACAAACAGTAGATATTCAGTCACTTAAGAAAGAGTACTCTGAAGTTGTGAAGAATGTCTGAATTAAATAATTTAGGTGCTTTAAATCTGCATATGTATATTCATGTTAAAAAGTTAGAGAACAGGGTTTTCTTTTAAATTAAAAAGTATAGCTTTAATTTAAAGTTTGTTTGAATTTTTTATAACATGCAGGAGAAAAATAAAGGCAAAACAAATGTTTAGGTTAATAAAAAAGGTTAAAAAATAAACACCTTTAGAGGAAATGTCAGGCATAGGGGGCCTTACAAAATTGACCCGAGAAGAAGGGGGGCCCTGATATAAAAAAGGTTGAGAACCCCTGTAATAAAATATGTTGCAAGCAAGCACTGCAAATAAACATGTTTGATATATTAATGTTTGACTTTTGTGTTTGTTGTTGTTTTTTATACTAAATTGGAATCGAAACTGGGAATCGAAAAGAATTGGAATCTATAAGTGGAATCGGAATCTGAATAGAAATCGATAAAATTCAAACGATACCCAACCCTAGTCCTGAGAGTTTAGCTGCTTGAGGGCTGACCTCAGATGGCTTTGTAGAAGCATCAGAGGCATGGTAATTAAACTGTTTGATGCGTCAGTTCAGAGTGGAGGTAAGTGAACCATGCTTTTTTCTTGATGAAGTACTTCAGATACAGTGCCAAAACTCCCTCAAAGATATCGTGACCTAGACATGGTGGCAAGCCTGGCATACAAACGTTGAAGTATTTCACTGAATTGAACACTGACCTGAACTTCACTCCTTCGATGTCTGGTGTATTGTTAATCTGGAGGCAATCAACAGCAGAGTTGTAGTTCTCTTTGGTAAGTTCTGGTCCACACAGATTTGGGTCAGCACCCTGAAACTTAGATTTCGTCAGTACCTGCAGAAGAACTAAAGTTTTCAGTGAAGCCACCAATACAGTGAGAACCCAGATTATCACCAGCAATGCAAAACAAAGTCCCTTTGACTCTATTTTCATCTGATGCAACAATCCCACTGTCCTCCAATTCTTTCAAGTCTGCTAGTAATTCAGAGAACACATTAGCATGACCAAACTCTTTAAAATCTTTCTCCCTGTACAGTAAGACAAGAGACGTGTGGTCTGTGTTTGAGCGTAGACGAAGTGGCAAGTTTGCCGGTGATGCATAAACAGCTAATACCTTGTGTTTTGTCCTTGCAGAGCCTAAAGGGTTAACGACTTCAAAGGCATCCTGGTAGAGTATTAGCTTGAGGCATGATGGGTTTTGACCAAAAAAATCATTTGATTTAAACAGCTTATCACTTATGTCACACAGAACATCAGCAGGAGGCTCAGTAGAGGGCTCTTCTGATTTCTGCCACAGATCAGACTCTAGCAGACATCTCAACGTCTCTCTTAAAGGAACACTCCACTTTTTTTGGAAATAGGCTCATTCTCCAACTCCCCCCGAGTTAATAAGTTGATTTTTACCGTTTTGAAATCCATTCAACCGTTCTCCTGTTCTGGCGATATCACTTTTAGCATAGTTAGCATAGATCATTGAATCCTATTAGACCAATAGCATCACGTTCAAAAATGACCAACGAGTTTCCATATTTGTTGTATTTAAAACTTGACTCTTCTGTAGTTATATCGTGTACCAGTGGAAATGCAAAGCTGCTAATTTCTAGGCTGATAAGATTAGGAACTGCACTCCCATTCCGGCGTAATAGTCAAGGAAGTTTGCTGCCGTAATATGGCCGAAGCACGCGGAGTATTTTCAGAAATGAGTTCCCAGCTAGTTTAGTATTTGCACATGTGCTGCGTGGTATTACTGCTCCTGCTTCAGCCTTATTACGGAGGAACAGAGGGCGCGGTCACCGCCGCGTCGGGGACCGAGAAAGCGGACGCCGCTGCCTTCCCGCGAAACAGCGTCTCCACCCCCGCCGCAAAGCAGGGGCGCTTCCGCATAGCCTCGGCGCTACGGGCATCCATCGCCAGGCAGGCGTAGATGTATTGAAAACGTGCGGCCGACGCCGCCTCGAAAGACATCCCCCCTGTTTTGGGAACAGAGCGAGTGGTCGCCTCCTCCTCAAAAAAAAATCCTCCCCGCTGGACCCATCTGAGATGGCTGCATTCTGTCACGGAGAGAGGGAGGGGATCTGGGTCCAGGTGCAGGAAAGAGAATTTATTAACAAAAAGTAAACAAAACACAAAAAGGCCAAACACGGCACAATAAACAGAACAGGAACACGATCTAGAGCTAGAGTCTTCAGGAACACAGAGTAACAAGACAGAACATAAAGACAATGCAGCCAGCATGAGCAGTGAGACATGAGAGTTCTTATAGTCCAGATAATTGTGAGCAGGTGTGAGTGTAATCAGTGCTAATGACAAGACAGAAGTGAACAATCAGGGAAGTGAACAATCAGGGAAGTGACCTCAGGTGGCTGAGGAAAACCCCACAGCCCAGATCATGACACTTGCAGCCTGCTTCAATACACCGAAAGAAACAACGTGGCTCATTCCTATGCAGTTTACAATGAAGCACGTAGCCCCTTGATGACTGAACTACCTTACCACAGAAATTACAGGTTAACATATCTCCATGTACTTGGGTAATTCCTCCCTAGCAAATTAAGCACGCCAAACACAGAAGCTAATCCAGAGCAATGCTTCCCTCACCACAGTAATGCTAACTCAACCTCACTCATAAAAAACTGCTAAAATTATTTATAAACACTGGGCTGGTGGATTTTTATAACAGAGATAACTTTAAGTTGCATGTAATCACCTCACCTCGAATTAATTGTAAGCTGCCAGGATGTCTACAAATGGGCTCTATGCACGGAGCCACGTGACGTATTTTCGAAAGAATTTTAGAGTGCACACCTTTTTCCGGTCCTGCTGAAGCTTGCCTGTGTTCTTCCTTTGCATTTGGCAATTGTTACAACTACTTCAGTTATCTTGTTTTTCATTGTGTTTAACTTTAAATTGTATACACGCGCGTGTGTGTACAAGATTACATCCAAGAGGACTAAGTTTTCCTTCCAAAAGAGAGAGGACAGCACAGCTAGCTACCACTGCTGTGTACCACAATGCACAGCATCGTCAAGGTGTAACTCTTTTTTAAGTTTGCACACCTTTCCGAAAGATGGTGAGTTACAGAAGAAGTGGGTAATTAATATACGACGAGACTGCTTCAAGATCACAGTTCATACAAGAGTCTGCAGTCGTCATTTTTCACCTGCTGATCTGATCGAGCACACTACACCAGGCGGACGCAGACTTCTGAAGAAGGGGGCTGTTCCGGTCCTGTTTGAGTGGAACAGCTACTCTCTGCCTGCCACTCGTCCTAGTGTTTGGGACCGGACCGAGGGACCAAACACCCCTGATCTCCCTGATGATGAGGAGCCAGTGATGGAGGTTGACTGCCATGACCACGATTACTGCTACACCACTGAGCCAGCAGCAGTGGATCTAGCCCTGGGCGAGGCTCAGAGTTCACATCGAGCGAATCATTCGGAGGGTGAAGGAACACAAACTGTTCAGTACAGTCATTCCCCTTTCGCTCACTGGTAGCATCAATCAGTTTTTTGCTGTTGCCTGCATTTTGGTCAACAACCAAAATGAGCCGCTTGTTTAAGCCTGGGCCACTAAATCCTAATTTGCCATTGTAAATAGATTGTTACAGTTCTATGTTGTTTGTGTCATTTTTCGTAGTAAAAAGAATTGTCACCATAATCATTTGTAAATAGTAAATTTCATAATCAAACATCTTGTGTATAGTTATGTAAAAAATCTAACAACATGAATACATTTGTAAATCATCATCTTATGTGTTTTAAGTTATTGAGTAAGCAATTTGTCTTGTAAAACTATATTTTATAAATAACATTCACATATTATCTTTTTAGGTTACCTCTTTATTTATTTGTTAAAACAAAGTCACATCAGTATTTCAATGTATATAGACCGACAGACATGAAGACATGTTAAACCCAAGCATCATTAAAAAAACCTTTGAACATACTGCTATACTGTGTCATCACAATCATCACACAGATACAGCTCAAGAGATTGTGTTATTTAAAGAAATGTAAAGTTAATCATGTGAATGTATCAGTATATCAGTATGTTTGTTGTTGAGTGTATGTGTAAATGGAAACCCAAGTAACAAATTACATCATTAACATATTAACAAGGTAGAACTCTGAACTAAAATAACAATGTTGTAAAACAGGATTAAATCAGGTCAGAACCAGAGGTAATGAGTACATAACTAAAACTAACCAGAACTATGACAGAAAAATTACAATTTTACCCTAGTTCAAAGACAAGAACTTGGGTAGGTAAATGTAAAAGAAAAACAAATCGCACCTCAGCTTAATACTGTCTAACACAACATCATCTCTGTAGATCCGCTACACAAACATATCATCAATGGCACACACAACAAAGGCGCACCACTGCATGCCGGTGATTAGGAGTTGCCCCTGGACCTGCCAATAGTAAGCATGGCTATGCTTTAGCTGGTGTTTGCCATGCTCCATTGTGAGGTATCTGCAGTCTACGTAGCTCTGCACATTGGGACACTTAACTTCAACAAGACCAAAGCAAGGTCTCTCCAGGCTATCATACACAGACCCATCCGGTGAGGCTCCGAGCCAGGGAGCGTCGGGGTGAATAACTAGTCCACATTTAGTCAAGTTCAGATTTTTCAAAGTTGCATAGTCCTTTAATGCTCCAGTCTCCATGTCCAGCCCTCTCTTCATTTGTTGTGTCTGTCTTACACCCCGGATAATCCTTTCTGCCAGGTTTTCCGCTGTTCGCCCATCTCTCACATGGCATACTGGGAAGCGGTCACTCTCTCCTTTCTCAAGACATGCCACTCAGGTGCTGCACTCTGGCCTCTTGTTGATGCTTCGATGAGGTGAGACTGTGGCCAGGTTACACCCAGTGATGAGAGGTGCAGCTGTTCCTGGCTAGTTGGCACAAGGTGGCAAACTGCAGGTGGTATGTGGCAGTCTTCTGGTGGCAGTTGAGGAAAGGGAGGGGCATCTGTATGTGTAATGATACCACCAGGTGTTGGTAGAGGATGGTGGTAGGACAAGATGCTCCCAGCCTGCACTTTCCCAAAGACAGAGTCAACAAGTGGTTTGTCATCAGAGATGTTCATGTGACAGATCAGTGGCAAATTGTGTGGGTCAAATCCAGCATAATGAGCTTGAGGGTTAAGTGTTGAAGGGACAGGCAAATCACCACTGTAGGCCTTCTATACAGGGTGGGCCATTTATATGGATATACCTTAATAAAATGGGAATGGTTGGCGATATTAACGTCCTGTTTGTGGCACATTAGTATATGTGAGGGGGCAAACTTTTCAAGATGGGTGGTGACCATGGTGGCCATTTTAAAAGTTTGGCCATCTTGGATCCAACTTTTGTTTTTTTCAAAAGGAAGAGGGTCATGTGACACATCAGACTTATTGGGAATTTCACAAGAAAAACAATGGTGTGCTTGGTTTTAACGTATCTTGAAAAGTTTGCCCCCTCACATATACTAATGTGCCACAAACAGGACGTCAATATCACCAACCATTCCCATTTTATCAAGGTGTATCCATATAAATGGCCCACCCTGTAGTGTTGACCTAAAAGACAGCAAAAAGAAAACTGTTTTTAAAATGCAGTAATGTTTGTATTGACAATTAGGTATTTTGGTGGAGAAGATCCAGCTTTATACTGTAAAAATAACTGAAGATCTCACTAATAACCTGCTACAATTTGTTATGGTGCCATAAAATGTAGTTGTAATAACTTTAATTTGTCAAAAATTCATAGTAACATTTTTCTAAGTTACAGATCTGGCCATTTAAAATGCGCGCGGGAAGTAAAGTGGTCTCGCGTGACGCCGGTGTATTGCGAAGGATCCTAGAAAATGCTCTGACACAGGAAAGACATGATCAGTAGGGGGCAGTCATGTAACGCACTGGACTGGAGCAGGCTGAAAACTAAAAGGTACGGTAACCTGGAGGGGACACATTCGGTTCACTTATGTTTGTCGTGGCCACACATGTGAATTCGTGGGAACATCATATTACTTTTTGTCATTGCCACGAGATATTAATTCCTGGGAACGTCATATTAGGTCGAGGCCACAAGATCATTTTGTCGAGGTAACGACATCCTTATGTTTAATGCATAAACAAACCTGCGTGACAATAACCCAGGATTATCAGAGACAGGTTTATTAATATTTTTTATTTTGAGTTAAGAAATGTTTATATTAATTGTTATAGAAAGTAATGCAATATTAAGTTATATATTAACAATAGGCAATGCTGTATATGCGAATGTCTGTGCGCGATGTAGACAGCATTCAAAAGTTTATCAAGAATTTATTACATATAAGTACTTCAAATTAAATAGCCCTGCAAGAAACATTTTATGCATCCTTAAGTCTTATCCATTAATTGATTCTCTTTTTTTCTGTAATAAATTTATTATTCGTTTATATTCAGTATGTCCCCCTTAATTTCGATCTCTTAACATTCCGAATCTAAATGATAAATGCTGACATGCCATGAAAGCTTTGATTATACTATATGGCATATATTCATTTTTAGTCTAATTATAACCTATATAGTGTTTCATTGTCGAGTGAATCATTCACGTTCCATTTGTAAATCGTATGGTCACACACGGGCATTAATACAATCATAAAGTCAAAACTTTATTGGCATAATTGTAGTTCACAATATTTGCTAAATATATGCCAAATAGCATATATAAAGTTATTTAGGTTAAGCGATTCACAATAAAGAAAAAAGTAGATAGCTCTAAATCACTTATTATTTATTCTTATTATAGGTTATTATTATTTCAATACCTGGTTAGGGCTATTTATTTTTAACGCCTGACAACTATGCCAATTCCCAGCAAACATGCCCGTTCGGGGCCCGCGTGGGCCCACTGTGGGCAAAAAATCTAGCCCATGTGGGCAGCCCGCTGTGGGCCCCGATACCGGCGTGAAATGCGGGGCACGTGTGGGCCCCACACTATTGGGCCCATGTGGGGCCAGAGTGGGACAGCCCAAAAGTGTGGGTTAAGTGTGGGCTGGCCCACACAAAGCAGATTGGGCCCCCAATGGGGCCGATTGTGGGCCCATAAAGAGTGGGCATGCTGTGGGCACTGTGGGGATAGTGTGAGAATGCTGTGGGCTGGGTGTGGGCACTGTGGGGATAGTGTGGGCATGCTGTGGGCTGGGTGTGGGCACTGTGGGGATAGTGTGAGAATGCTGTGGGCTGGGTGTGGGCACTGTGGGGATAGTGTGAGAATGCTGTGCGCTGAGTGTGGGCACTGTGGGGATAGTGTGGGCATGCTGTGCGCTGGGTGTGGGCACTGTGGGGATAGTGTGGGCATGCTGTGCGCTGGGTGTGGGCACTGTGGGGATAGTGTGGGCATGCTGTGGGCTGGGTGTGGGCACTGTGGGGATAGTGTGAGAATGCTGTGGGCTGGGTGTGGGCACTGTGGGGATAGTGTGGGCATGCTGTGGGCTGGGTCTGGGCACTGTGGGGATAGTGTGGGCATGCTGTGCGCTGGGTGTGGGCACTGTGGGGATAGTGTGAGAATGCTGTGCGCTGGGTGTGGGCACTGTGGGGATAGTGTGGGCATGCTGTGCGCTGGGTGTGGGCACTGTGGGGATAGTGTGGGCATGCTGTGGGCTGGGTGTGGGCACTGTGGGGATAGTGTGAGAATGCTGTGGGCTGGGTGTGGGCACAGTGGGATAGTGTGAGAATGCTGTGGGCTGGGTGTGGGCACTGTGGTGATAGTGTGGGCATGCTGTGGGCTGGGTCTGGGCACTGTGGGGATAGTGTGGGCATGCTGTGCGCTGGGTGTGGGCACTGTGGGGATAGTGTGAGAATGCTGTGGGCTGGGTGTGGGCACTGTGGGCATGCTGTGGGCTGGGTGTGGGCACTGTGGGGATAGTGTGAGAATGCTGTGGGCTGGGTGTGGGCACTGTGGGGATAGTGTGGGCATGCTGTGGGCTGGGTCTGGGCACTGTGGGGATAGTGTGGGCATGCTGTGGGCTGGGTGTGGGCACTGTGGGGATAGTGTGAGAATGCTGTGCGCTGGGTGTGGGCACTGTGGGGATAGTGTGGGCATGCTGTGCGCTGGGTGTGGGCACTGTGGGGATAGTGTGGGCATGCTGTGGGCTGGGTGTGGGCACTGTGGGGATAGTGTGAGAATGCTGTGGGCTGGGTGTGGGCACTGTGGGATAGTGTGAGAATGCTGTGGGCTGGGTGTGGGCACTGTGGTGATAGTGTGGGCATGCTGTGGGCTGGGTCTGGGCACTGTGGGGATAGTGTGGGCATGCTGTGGGCTGGGTGTGGGCACTGTGGGGATAGTGTGGGCATGCTGTGGGCTGGGTGTGGGCACTGTGGGGATAGTGTGAGAATGCTGTGGGCTGGGTCTGGGCACTGTGGGGATAGTGTGAGAATGCTGTGCGCTGGGTGTGGGCACTGTGGGGATAGTGTGGGCATGCTGTGCGCTGGGTGTGGGCACTGTGGGGATAGTGTGAGAATGCTGTGGGCTGGGTGTGGGCACTGTGGGCATGCTGTGGGCTGGGTGTGGGCACTGTGGGGATAGTGTGAGAATGCTGTGGGCTGGGTGTGGGCACTGTGGGGATAGTGTGGGCATGCTGTGGGATGGGTCTGGGCACTGTGGGGATAGTGTGGGCTGGGTGTGGGCACTGTGGGGATAGTGTGGGCATGCTGTGGGCTGGGTCTGGGCCTGGGCACTGTGGGGATAGTGTGAGAATGCTGTGGGCTGAGTGTGGGCACTGTGGGGATAGTGTGAGAATGCTGTGGGCTGGGTGTGGGCACAGTAGGGCAAGTGTGGGCACAGTAGGCATGTTGTGAGGCACAGTATGTAGGCCAACAGTATGCCCCGTGTGTCATTTGTTAACAAAAGTTAAAAGTTAGTTTGGTCCTACAGAGTAATGCAAATCTATTGGCTCCAGTTGCTCACAGAATACCCAACTTTCCCAAAAACCTGTTCAGGGCCATATCTGCAGAATACCATCAAATAACTATTAATGCATATGCAGTGCAATTGCACTTCTTTAAAGTAGCAGTAATAAATTGAAGGTCATGTTTTTCAAATGATTTATTTACAGCAATTAATAATAGTAGTAATAGTAATAATAATACAGAAATTTTACTTAAAACACCAATACAAAGCAATTCAAAACAGTAATTGCCACCAAGAACTACAGAACTAATTAGAAAATGTAAATTAAAAATGATTTCCTTCAAGGGCACCAGTGCGTTTTTCCACTGCAATTCTGGCCCGTCCTTGCCGTCCCCCATCTCGGTCTCTGGCATTACGAAGGCACGTTTTGATGCAGGTTTCGACCTCACTTGCAGTGGCTCGGCTGCACTTTGTCACAGCGTCTAAGTAAGACAGAAAACAACTGAATTCTGAATTTTAAAATCAAAAAAGTTTCTTCAAGTACAGTATAGACCAGTGGTTCTCAAAGCGTGGTACAAGTACCACTAGTGGTACTCAGACTCACTCTAGTGGTATGCAGAGGAATCACTAAATTTAATATAAATGAATGTTAAAACAAGGGCCGGGACTCGATTAAAATTTTTTATCTAATTAATTAGAGGCTTTGTAATTAATTAATCGAAATTAATCGCCTTTTAATCTTATATAAATATTTGACCTGAGAACAGTGAGAAGTAAGTTTTTTTAAACCAGGGTTTTTGCCTCTACAAGCTATTATAGACACGCTTGAGGAGAAAGAAGAGATAAAGGATAGGAAAGATATTAAAATCAATTATGAGAAAATAAAAGCAGCAATTCCAGTAGAATGGATAGATAAAATTGAGAGAAATGAAAAGGAAAATAAAAATGATACAATTGAGGTGTTTTTAAGAATAAAAGAAGAGAATGTCAACTTTGATGCATGTGTTATAAAAACATTTTATTTGCTTTTTTGTAATGATGTTTTTGTTAAGCCCAGAGCAAATGAATACTGGGGAAAATTGTTTAATTTGTTGGATGTGAGAGAAATATGGAAAAATGTAAGGAAGTCCTGTGTTAGAAAATTTTGATTTTCTATTAAGACACAATTGTATATTAAATGAAATGAGATTGTTTAATGTCAATGTCAATGTCAATGTCAAATTTATTTATATAGCACCATTTATCCCAACCGAGGTTGCCAATGTGCTGCACATATTTGTAATAGACAATTGCACAATACAAATAAGCAATAAAAACATCATAATAAAACAAACATTTCAATACAACTTCCTCACTAAGTATATGCTAACTCAAAAAGATGCGTTTTTAGCATAGTTTTAAAAACAGATAAGGATGAAACAGAGCGAATACACAGAGGTAAAGCATTCCATAATCTGGGGGCAGCTACTGAAAAAGCCCGGTCTCCTCTGCACCTCAGCTTTGACTTTGGGATACATAGCAGTTTCTGGTTAGATGACCGGAGAGACAGAACCGGACGATACTCAGTAAGTAATTCCGAGAGATACGGAGGGGCCAGACCGTTTAATGATTTAAACACCAAAAGAATCATTTTAAAATTCACTCGATACCGCACAGGCAACGAGTGCAGAGAACGTAAAACTGGTGTAATGTGCTCCCGTTTTTTAGTCCTAGTTAAAAGTCTAGCGGCTGCATTTTGAACCATTTGTAACCGGGATAAAGCTGACTGGCTAATCCCAAAATATAGTGAGTTACAGTAATCCAGTCTCGTCGTAATGAAAGCATGGATCAATTGTTCAAAATTTTTTCTCGTCAAAATGGGTTTAACTTTAGCTAGTAATCTAAGCTGAAAGAAACACGATCTGACCACTGCATTGATGTGTTTGTCAAATTTCAGCTTATCATCAAAGATAACCCCTAAATTTTTAACCCAAGGTTTTACAGAGGAAGATAACTCACCAAAATGTATTGTTGGTGTACTAACAGAGTCTGAAGGACCGAATACTATTATCTCAGTTTTACTCTCATTAAAATTAAGAAAATTTAAAGATAGCCAGGCTTTCACATCAGCCAAACAAGTCATGAGTGCTTCTAAGCCATTGGAACTCTTTTTTAAGGGCAAATATTAGGGGTGTAACGATTCATTCATTTTCTCGATGCATCGATTACAAATCCTGCCGGTGCATATGCATCGATCTTGAAACATGGATTTTTGAATCGTGAATCGTTTGTTTCAGTCAATAATCGATTTAATATTTTAAAATCGAATGAATCGCGATTATATAACGAATATACGATGGATAATTTAAAAAAATAAAAATAAATCTTAAATTAGTTGCGTCTGCGACGTAAAGTGCGCCCTCACTGCAGTGGCGCAGTGGATTACGTCACTAATCTTCAATTCGCGCCTGTTTGTTGTCATCTGAATAAAAGCAGCAGTGCACAATGGAGGGCAACGAAGAAGGAGAAATTTGCAAGGCACCAGCCAACATGAGATCAAAGGTTTGGGATTACTTCGGTTTTCACAAAGTAAATGGAAAGATTGACAAGTCCGTTGCAGTTTGCAGACATTGTAAATCTGAGTTAAAATACTTTGGAAATACAACGAATCTCCGCAGACGTCATGCCATTAATATAGACATACCTGCACCTAAAGCATAAGTATTTCAGGGTCAGACGTGAGAAGTGTACAAATACAGTGTCTTTGCTGTATTTACACACTTTCTTTGCTGTATTTATACACTTTCTTTGCTGTATGTACACACTTTCTTTGCTGTATTTATGCACTTTCTTTGCTGTATGTACACACTTTGCTGTATTTCCTAAATGTTCAGGAAATGTGTGCAATGTTTAGGCTACTACTATTATAAAAGCACTTATGGTGCATTGAATATGTAGAAGTAGTATTATTTTTCTGGGTTTACTTGCCTTAATGTATTTTGAGTCCTAAGAAGTTGAGCTATTGAACTGAAGTCCTGAATCAAGTTATTAAATCTATTGAATGGTCATGAATTTCCCAAAAAATGATTTTATTTGCTCAGATACAGATGTATACTAAGATTTACAGAATAGAATCGTTAATAATCGAATCGAATCAAATTTCATTGTTAATCGAATCGAATTGAATCGTTCTGATTTGCAAAAATCGTTTTTGAATCGAATCAAAAACCTCTGAATCGTGAATCGAATCGATTCGCTGTCTACCCAAAGATTCACAGCCCTAGCAAATATATTTGAGTGTCATCTGCATAGCAGTGAAATGACAGACCATGCTTCCTAAAGATAGAACCCAATGGCAGCATATACAAAGAAAAAAGAATTGGAGCTAAGATGGAACCCTGAGGTACACCACATGCTAGAGGAGCTGACTCAGATGAGTGTTCACCCATATTAACATTAAAACGTCTATTTAAAAGATATGAATTGAACCATTCAAGAGCGCTTCCTGTTATGCCTGCGCAGTGCTCCAGGCGAGTAAGAAGGACTGCATGGTCAACAGTGTCAAACGCAGCACTCAAATCTAGGAGCACAAGCACAGAGTGGTTTCCAGAGTCGCCAGTAAGTAGAATATCATTTAAAACTTTCAGGAGTGCAGTCTCTGTAGAGTGGAATTTTCGAAAACCTGATTGAAAGACCTCAAATATCTTATTTTCATCTAAAAAACTCTGCAATTGTAGAAGCACTATTTTCTTGAGGATCTTTGTAATAAAAGACAAATTTGAAATTGGTCTATAGTTCTCTAAAACAGTAGGGTCTAAATTGTGTCTCGTGAGCAAAGGATATACTGTAGCATGCTTTAACACGTCAGGTACATAACTAGTTTCAAAACATTGGTTAATCAAAGTCACAAGATATGGACCTACTGCATCAAGAACTTGTTTCAGGAAAAAAGGAGGCAAGATATCAACGGCAGAGCCTGACGGCTTAAGCTGGCATACTATTTCTTGAAGATATTCAAAAGAAATAGGTTTGAATTGACTAAACTCTGCACAACAAACAGAGTAGATGGACGGATCAGAATCAGGGTGAGATATCCCCCGTCTGATAGAATTAATCTTGTCAACAAAAAATATCCGAAAATCCTCACACATTGTTTTTGAAACAGCAGGGTACTTTGAGACCGTTGGGTTGACAACAGAGTTAAAAACAGTAAAAAGGGTTTTGGGCCTATGGAAATTATTATTGATAATGTCTGCAAAATACCTTGATTTTGGTTTTTTCAATGCCTTCTGATAATTAGATAATGAATCTCTTAATAATTCCAGCGAAATCTGGAGCCGGTCCTTTTTCCACTTTCGCTCCGCCTGTCTACAGATTTGCCTCAAGGCACGAACGTTATCGTTAATCCAGGGCTCAGATCTAGGTTTGAGTTTTAAAGTCTTTACAGGCGCAATTGAATCCAAGATAATCAAAGAAGTGGAGTTAAATTTAAGTAGGAGCTCATCTGGACTCAGATCACACTGACTTATGTCAACTGTTTGAACAGCATCACAGAAAGCTAATGAAAAAGATTTGCTAGTAGATGGAGTAATTATTCTAGATTTACGGACACATTTAGTGGCTTTAGCACAAGTTGGTACCCAGGGAACAGAAAACATAACAGTTTTATGGTCAGAAAACCCGTTTTCAGTTACTTCAAGCTCATAAAGTGAAATGCCATAAGAAAGCACAAGATCAAGAGTATGTCCCGACCGATGAGTCGGGACATTAACATACTGATTGAAATCAAAGGCATTTATCAGATTAGAAAATTCTTTAGATAATGAGTCCGTTGTGCAACACACATGAATGTTGAAATCACCAAGGATTAACAGTTTATCAAATTTGGGTAGAAATTCCCCCAAGAAGTCTGCAAACTCGTTTAAAAAATGTAAATTGTGCTTAGGAGGACGATAAATCAAAGCAACCAGTAGTGGACCATTCAGATCAAATGTAAACAGCTGCAGTTCAAAACTCTGATAAGCATGAAACATAGTTTGGCTGCAAGAAAATCTGTCTTTAAAAATAGAAATCAGTCCTCCACCACGGCCTGTTGTACGTGGTGAATTAAAAAACAAACAGTTTTGTGGCAAAAGATCAGAAAACGGACTTAAGTCCCCATTTGGAAGCCAGATTTCAGTAATAAATAAAAAATCAAGATCCCGCGAGGAGAAGAAGTCATTAATAATAACAGTCTTATTTACCACTGATCTGGCATTTAGCAACGCCATCCTTAGACCAGGTGGATTTTCAGTCGACTCCAAATTCCAAATCCGAGAAAACGTTGACGATTACTCACACAAACTCCAGCGTGGTGAAAACGAGGCGAGCCGTAGGCAGGTAGCGGAGCAGCTTCAGCCATAGTCACTGAAGTGTTCTTATTCCATTGATACACTGGGTCCAGAGAGCGCCAGCGAATGAAGAAATCGCCGACCAAGCCCTTCACACGGAAACCCAGAAAGGATCGACGTGACTCTCGTTGTTGTTGTTGAGCCAGGAAATGCTTCAACTTAACGGCAAAGCCACCCCGTCTTCCGCGTTTTCTCCTACGCCTCCTCACCGGTAGAGAACACGGCCAGTGGCGCAGGTAGCCAGGTATGGACGTCAGAAACGGAGGTGAGTGAGATGAGCCGTTTCGCGCTTGATATATCAGATCATTCGTACTAGTTTGCAAACTTAAAAGAGTTAGTCTGTCATATATCAATATTGAGGAAGCGCATTGTGTTAGATAAAAGATCAAACAGCATAAAACAAACAAACTAAGGACTGGACCAGGCGTCCGACGGCAAGCCACACACAACGGCGCCATCTTGAAAGATCTGCGTGAAATTGGGAAAGCAAAAGATGCGGTATGCAAAGTATGTTATGAGGAAGATGAAGGAATACTGCATATGTTTTTTATATGTAAGAAATTAGAATGTTTTATGAGGAAGTTAAAAAAGATGGTGGGAAAGTTTATAGGTGATCAAAGTATAATACAAGATGGATGGGAAACTTTATTACTATTTGGTTTCAATGGAAAAGCAAGTAATAAGTATGCTCTTAATTTATGGTTATCTGTTGCAAGACATGTAATATGGTCTAGACGGAACCTAATGAAAAAAGAGAAAAAAGATTTATCAGTATGTGTATTATTTAAGCATAAGTTAAAGTGCCCCTATTATGCCTCATATTCAAATATGATATTTCATGTAGTGTGTCATGTAGCTGTATGTGAACATAAACTATCTGCAAAGTTGTGACGCCGAAAGTGCACTATAAATAAAGTTTTTGTCTAACAAAAAAAAGAGTCGGCTCACATTCGCCTAAACGAGTCGTCAGCAATTCGAATCTTTTTTCTGTAACGGCCACACGTCACGAGCAACACATTTGCGTAATGTCCGCCCACGTTCAATTTCGCGAACAACTTGCCCGCCCACAAACAGTAGGCCTACCATTTTCACGCGGATTAACGTTACATCATGTCAAGAAGACGCATGCCCTTCCGAAAGATGAAACTACCAAGAATGAGTGGTTAACATTAATTTTTTCAACAACACCTCAGCAGTACAATTCCAATCTTGTGTTGTGTTCGCGTCATTTTACTGATGACTGCTTTTCCAATCTTGGGGAGTAACGTTACAACGCGGGATTCACCAAACGCTTGGTTTTAAAAAATGGATCAGTGCCCAGTTTATTTGGACCGGCTTGCTCCTCTGAACTTCTACCTGTAAGTATGATTAATAATTGTATTTTCTAGCGATCGTTCAAAATAAGTCTTTGTGTACGTTATGGTGTGTAACAACCCCGCACATGTCTTGGTAACCAGCTAACTTGCGTTTCTGTAGTTCTGTTGTTCAGCTGTGCGTGCAATGTAGTCTAAAAATTGTGATTGATGCAGCTTGACTGTCTGTCTGCCTTATTAGTTTAAGTAATGATAAACGATGGCTTAACGCAGTGTTATGGATTGTACAGTGTTGAAGTTCACAGCGTAGTGGTGTGCCCGGTTCGCTTCCTGGAAACGTCCTGCTCCAGTCGTGCTTGCAAAACAGTTTCTTGTTGATGTGACACTTCAACCGTTTCATCGTCAGACTCCGGCTCGAATTGATAGGGTAAAATCGAGGCTATCTTTTCTATGCATTAACAGGTCTCCGCAGCTGTCATTCAGTTATGCCAATGGGCGTTTCGTTTTGCGCTGTAGCGGTAGACCAATCCAAAAGGACTGCACCATCTGACCAATCACAGCAGTGAGGGCTCACGGAAAGGAGGGGTTTAGAGAGACTGATTCTTCGAACTGCTTCACACGAGTCGTTTACGAATCATTTAGAAACGGGGTAAAAATAAATCTAATTTTGGAGAAAACTAAAGTGTTTTTTGAACTTGCATACATGTAAACCTGTTTTAAGAGACTATTACAACAATATTAACTACCTTTAAAATGGCATAATAGGGGCACTTTAACTAATACTATAAAGATCCTGTATGATTATTTTAATATGACAGGACAAATGGGGATTTTTAATAAGTGCATTGTTGATGATAATCCTTTCATTACTAAGACATGTACCAGTTTTGATCTAACACTGCCTAATTGCTTTTAAAAGTTTTTTAATGTTTTTATTTTTGTTTTTGTTTTCTTAAACTGTTTTTGTTGGTTTGTATGTGGGCATTTGTAAGTATGAATAATAATAGTATGAATGTATTGATGTAATAATATGTAATTGTATATTTTTGAATAAAAAAAAAAAAAAAATCTCGTCTGATCTCGGAAGCTAAGCAGCGTCGGGGCTAGTTAGTACTTGGATGGGAGACCGCCTGGGAATACCAGGTGCTGTAAGCTTTTGCCTTTTCTTCACAATTTATATAATATGCTGGCTTTTACGGAGGCTGATCTTTAAATAGCCCACATTTTGGAGCAGCCCTCGCTTATGGCCATACCGCGCTGAGAGCGCCCGATCTCGTCTGATCTCGGAAGCTAAGCAGCGTCGGGCCTGGTTAGTACTTGGATGGGAGACCGCCTGGGAATACCAGGTGCTGTAAGCTTTTGCCTTTTCTTCACTATTTATATAATATGCTGGCTTTTAGAAAGACGTGTTTTACCGCTCTATTTATTACAATCATTTAAATGTATTATAGAGTTTTAAGTGTTTTACATGTTTTTTAGGCCATTTTATTACTCTTAACATTTTAAGTGTATGTGTCTTTAATAAATGGATGGTTGGCCTGTCATGTGACTAGACACATGACAGGAAGCAGGAAGTACAACTGTATAAGAGAGCAGCATGACAAACAAAGGACAGTCACCAAACTGTTGGATTGAGGAGTTGCTAATTTTAGAGCTCAACTTTCCATTCACCACCTGCAAACTTTGGATTACACTTTCTGTGGATTGCATATACACAATGGTGGACACTCACATTGGACTTATCAACACACTGGGATTCTTGGACTGTTTTTAGGGTATGGACAAATGAACTGTATTCTTTTAACAGAGTTTACCTGTTTTTAGGGTATGGACAAATGAACTGTATTCTTTTAACAGAGTTGACCTAGTTTTATCGTGTTGTTTTAAAGTCTTTTATGTGAACCTTGTAAATACACCAAATCTATTTAACCCAATTTTCTTTTATGTCTCATTCTTTTAACCACTAGTCATCTCTCACAGTTAAATCTGACCCCATTTTAGTCTTGTAACTCGGCTGATAAGGCCGATTGTTACACTTTTATGGGAGACCGCCTGGGAATACCAGGTGCTGTAAGCTTTTGCCTTTTCTTCACTATTTATATAATATGCTGGCTTTTACGGAGGCTGCTCTTTAAATAGCCCACTTTTTGGAGCAGCCCTCACTTATGGCCATACCGCGCTGAGAGCGCCCGATCTCGTCTGATCTCGGAAGCTAAGCAGCGTCGGGCCTGGTTAGTACTTGGATGGGAGACCGCCTGGGAATACCAGGTGCTGTAAGCATTTGCCTTTTCTTCACTATTTATATAATATGCTGGCTTTTACGGAGGCTGATCTTTAAATAGCCCACATTTTGGAGCAGCCCTCTCTTATGGCCATACCGCGCTGAGAGCGCCCGATCTCGTCTGATCTCGGAAGCTAAGCAGCGTCGGGCCTGGTTAGTACTTGGATGGGAGACCGCCTGGGAATACCAGGTGCTGTAAGCTTTTGCCTTTTATTCAATATTTATATAATATGCTGGCTTTTAGAAAGATGTGTTTTACCGCTTTATTTATTACAATCATTTAAATGTATTATAGAGTTTTAAATGTTTTACATGTTTTTTAGGCCATTTTATTACTCTTAACCTTTACATACCGACCAACCCCCGTTCCCTGCCGAATCTGGTCAGAAACTCATTAGTCCGTCTATATTCGTCAAATGCCTATAAAACTTGTTCACTTTATCTATAGGTTGACGAAGTTTAGCAGTGGGCAATATACTCGTAAATGCGGTGTTAAAGGGATAGTTCACCCAAAAATGAAAATTTGATGTTTATCTGCTTACCCCCAATGCATCCAAGATGTAGGTGACTTAGTTTCCTCAGAAGAATACAAACAAAGATTTTTAATGAAAACCGGTGCTGTCTGCCAGCCTTATCATGGGTGTGGATGGGCACCAGACCTTTAAAAGTAAACAAAAACATGCACAGACAAATCCAAATTACACCCTGCGACTCGTGACGATACATTGATGTCTTAAGACACGAAACGATCGGTTTTTGAGAGAAACTGAACAGTATTTATATCATTTTTTACCTTTGATACACAGCCACGTCCATCTGTAATGTGCACGAGTTTGGCATTAGTCACGTCACATGAGCACGCGCTCTAGCGTAGAATATGCAAACGCCGTAAGGGGAAATCAGTGAAAAGTCCCGGATGAGTTTGCGCAAACTAATGTAATCTTTTAGCTTTAAATCGGTTTAAACAATCAGGATAAGCGCAAGTATTTACCATTTTGAATAGCCGCTATACCCACAATCTCTGTGCTCTGTGTAAACAATGAGTGTCGTATACATGCGACAGATCGCTTCCGGCGTTTGCCTATTCTACCACAGAGCGCGTGCTCATGTGACGTGACTGATGCCGAACGCTTACTAAGGAGAGATGGACGTGGCGTTGTAACAAAGGTAAAAAATGATATAAATACTGTTCAGTTTCTCTCAAAAACCGATCGTTTCGTGGGGTCGCAGGGTGTAATTTAGATTTGTCTGTGCATGTTTTTGTTTACTTTTAAAGGTCTGGTGCCCATCCACACCCATGATAAGGCTGGCAGACAGCACCGGTTTTCGTAAAAAATCTTCGTTTGTATTCTTCTGAGGAAACTAAGTCACCTACATCTTGAATGCATTGGGGGTAAGCAGATAAACATCAAATTTTCATTTTTGGGTGAACTATCCCTTTAATTCCAAACGTTCTCCCTCTATTCCGAGCATTGGTGGTTCAGTGGTAGAATTCTAGCAGTGGGCGATATGATCCACGTAAATGCGATGTTACTGCCACATGATTTCCCATCCTTTTTTTCATGTTCCCATTATGAAAAGTAAAAAAAAAATAGTAATAATAGTAAAGTGGTCCAAATGAGGACCCCCTGTAATGTGTAGCATTCAAGATATTGGGAGACTCAATAAGATCAAGGCAGGTTGATTTGTTTTTTTCATGGAGTAGTGGCTCCTTATGCTGATGTCGGTGAAGTCAAGTCGGCTGGGGCGAAGAACAGCGGATACAGCTCCTCGTTAGTATAGTGGACAGTATCTCCACCTGTCACGCGGAAGACCGGGGTTCGATTCCCCGACGGGGAGACCCAGCTCTTTGCTGCTGCTGAACGACTCATCCAAAAGATTTTGGTGCTGACAGAGGTCACAGAAGGAGTTCTGCTTCAACGTCAGCCAGAGCCAAAACAAATGCGTTGGCCGGGAATCGAACCTGGGTCAACTGCTTGGAAGGCAGCTATGCTCACCACTATACCACCAACGCAAGTTCCAGACTCCAGCTTTTAGCCATCTGAAAAGAATGCTTGAAATGCACAAGTCACTGATAGGGCAAAAGGAGCTGAAGCCATCTTTGTTTGTATCCCGTCATGTACGAGAGAGTGCTGTCTTTCCATGCGGGCTAAAGAAATCTGGAGCTGCGACGCAGAAAGCGCAAAGGCCGCAAGTACAGAACGTGGTGAGGCGCGCTTCGTTCCACCGCCCATTGGCTGGTGGCCAGTTTTACTCTTGACACTCCAATACAGCTCTGTTGTGAGCAGAAAAGAATGCTGGAAGTACATAAGTCACTGACAGGGCCAAAGTAGCTGAAGCCCAAGGTTTGGATCCCATCATGTCATGAGAGTGCCGTCTTTCCATGCTGGCTGAAAAAAAACGTGAAGTTGCGACACAGGAAGCGCAAAGGCTGCAAACACGGTGCACGAGAAAGCACGCTCTGCTCCAATGCACATTGGTGTGTGGTCAGATTTAGTCTGCTATTGAAACTGCAGTGCAGCTCTGCTGTGAGCAGAGCACCCAAAAATACAGGTCACTCGGAAAGGTTCCCCTCCACGGAAATCTTTAGTAAAAGGCGAAAGATTTATGCGTCTATGAAGAGAAACTCGAGTTGTGTGCCCATGCGCTTGAGCATGTGCGCTCCCTGTGGTAAACCACTATACTCACAAAGGGTAATCTAGGGTGCCGATAAGATTTTCATCTCCCCCTCACTCCAAATGGGAGGAGTAAAAGTTAAAAAGTCTCTTCCATCATCCATTCTCGCCTGCCACACAGGAG
>NW_027394277.1:13180718-13212233 GCF_049309525.1 Garra rufa
TACCATTAAAAATAAATGGCAGCAACATTTTAAGTTTTATAGACTGAAATTAAATTTACCGTAATAATGTTAACATACCAAATTACTGAAAGCTGTTTTTACCTTTATACTGACAGCCACCATAAGCACACAGGTGGTAATGAAAAAGCCACATGATGAATCTAAGGTTTTCAAAACAAGCTGAGGGAAAAAAAAAAAAAAGAAATTATAATATATGGAAGGTGGACTGTGTCATAAACACAAACACTCATTGCATAATCAACACTGAACATCCCTTAATTACATAGCAGATAATAAAAAAGCTAAAAAGAAAGTTTTTGATGAAAAAAAAACATTAAATGTGAGCTGATAAACAGGAAATTCTGGGAATATCGATTTAAGCTTTTTTTTTACCTCAAAAATTACAAGACAATGTCTTCCTTCACTTCTAAAAACTGTACATTTAACAGTATTTTACTGGAACATTACACGAAATATCCCATTAGAACTATTACAGGTATAAAGTAAGTGAACTTACTGTTAATCAATGATGAAAACACAGCCTACCTTTGGGAACGTTTTTGCAAGACGTGAAATATGTACCAATAAGTACATATCACTGCAGTTTCCAACAGAAATGTCCATTGAGTGGCGCTAAAAGAGTGTTCGTTTTTCCTCAGAGAAGATGAGACAATTGGTTTTGTAGGTGTCACCGCAGTTCTGACTTCAAATGTCCATTGAATGGCACTATAACTCTAATGCTCTAAGGACATTTTAAAATAACATATCATCTGCACTACAACTAAACCTACCCGACAGTATGAACAAAAGTGAATTTGATGTAAAAGCGCAATTGCAAGCATGCCGTTTTAGCTTGTTTTCAGATCTGTAATTTTTCAGCTCTTTCACCGCGAGTCATGTTTTTCACGGGATTCGTACTCAAGGATTCCACATCCAAAGTCCAGTTCTGTGCAGGCTGAGCTACCGAGAAAGATTGTTACGTCCGGAAAGCTAAACATATGGAGCTGTAATCATAACTGTGTACAAAAACGATTACATGTGCGTGCTGTTTTACCGCCTCTAGTGGACATTTCTGTTGAAAACTGTAGTGATATGTACTTATTGATGCATATTTCATCTCACGAAAACGTTCCCACATGTATGTTTTTATCATGAGATCAGGTAGGTTTTATTGTAGCATTTTATACAGTGTTTTACCATTAAATTACAATTATTATTTACAATTAATCAATTATTTACAATTAAACTCCACCCCTACCCCTAATCCCCAGTGGGGCGTGAGCAGATTGTATGAAAACAGAATGACATCTAAATTGGCAACCATTTTGCAAAAATTGTAAAATAGTTACGAACTGTCATCAGTTCAGACAGTTTGTGTAAACACTGTAAAGTTCAAGACTGTGTAAAGTTCACGCAGGTGACCTATGTAGCAACCAAAGGTGTTGAGAATCACATTAACTAACCTGTTACAATAACTTTTCACATGAAGTATCCAAATACTTTTTGTCCAAATACTGAACAACATATATTGTTTATCATTTTATAACTCACTAAAATAGTGAGCATGCTATTTATTCATTTAGATTAAAGATGCTTGCTTTGATATTTTGGTATATCGTGTATATTATATAAAATTCATACATTTTCACTGTCTCAAGTCTGTAAATACATTTTGTGTCACTGTGTAAAAAGCAGTGCTCTGATTAAGCAGTTTATTCCTGTTCATATGTCTTACTTCTATAATTCGAGTGACGCAGGCAAGTCCAGTGTTGAGGGTAACACATTACAAGTAACTTAACTTAAATTATGTAATCAGATTACTTTTTTTCAAGTAACTACCCTAGTAAAAAAAAAAATACTAAAAGGTATTTAAAATACATTTATTTCATGCTAAGTATTCTGCAAATACATTTACATATGCACTTAATAAAAATACCTTGCAATTGTACTAATTGTTTTACTATACTAAACTGGTATAATTAAAGTCTGCCAAACTAATTTTGTACTTAATGCACTTTAATTGTGTGGAAGTAGTCCACACAAGTCCAACTAAAGATACACTTAAGTATATTTGATTGTGCTAAAGTGGAACTATTGCAAGTATACTTTAGGTAGACTTTGCATGTACAGAACGATATTTAAAGATCATACAATCCTCATCAATAGTGACATTAAAACATATTTTAGGTGTGATATTAAGAAATGTGCATTGTGCACAAGTAGTACTCCAAATAAATTTTAATTACAGTTTTTATATCAGCAAGTCGCAAGCGATATGTCAGTAAATATTGTAATAGACTTGAACTGTACTTAGTATTAAATAAATGCATTTTAAATCTATTACTTTTCATTAAGATAGTAAAGTAATGCATTACTTTGTAATTTACAGTAAAATATCTGAGTCACTTGTGAAATGCAAACTCAGAATTAATAATAATAATAATTAAATATGTTCATATTGAATTTACATTTCCTTTAGCCTGAGGCTTATTCATTTCACGCTTGGTGTGAAAGGGCTTTTACATATGCCAAAAATATAACTTTTTATATTAAAATCATTCAAGCAATCCCAGCCCAGACGAGAAAAAGTAACACAAAAGTAATGCAATGCATTACTTTCCATAAAAAAGTAACTATGCAATATCACAATAGTTACTTTTTTAGAGAGTAACTCAATATTGTAATGAAAGTAACTTTCCCCAACACTTGGCAAGTCTATATTGTAGTACTACAGTATATTTTGCTTCAGAAAGAAGTACTGATAGCATATAAAGAGTTGGAGTATGTTTGGATGTTCAAACTGAATGACAGTAGTGGACCTGAAAGTAGATGAACACATGCTTCTGCTCTCATACGTCACAATATCACAATCTCTGTTTGCTCTTATTGCACTCTCACAACCTCATCTTAGTTTTCCAGGAAAAAATGAAAATAACTGTGGTTAATAGCTCATGAAGATTTGTTTTTTTGAAGCATTTGATGAGAAACAACTGAGTTTATCTGTGACTTAGTTTGTGGGCTCAATCAATCTTAGCACAGTTTGAGATACTGAGATCTCTTTTGAAACTCCAGAGAAGACAAATGAGAGACAATCTGAGAAGCAGAAGATGCAAAAATCTCTCTATTCAATCTATTTGCTGTCAACGAGAAACAAGTGTGATATCAAATGCATTTGTGATTTTTCTTTCCTATAGGTGACAAATGGTGGGGGTCTGGGGTTGGGGGATTTGGACCAGGAACGGTGGCCACCTGCAGAGCAAGCTGAACTGTGTAATGAAAAGAGCACAGCCCTGCTGGGGACAGAGGGACGGGGGGTGCGATTGATTGTTCTGGAAACTGATGAGGGTTCAGGCACAATTAAATTGTAGGGCAGAGCTGGGAGCTGTGGATGTGTGTGTGTGTTAGATGCCTGCCTGTTGATTGATGGTAAAATCATAACTACAGTGTATTAACTACAGGGTTCAGCACGGGGTTAAGGTGGCCTGAAAAACAGCCGCTCTTATTAGATTGCAATAAGGGGCAAAACAGGGTGAGATACAGAATAGATGCATTTATTACAGGATCTGATGTTTTAAAACTGTCTGTTGAATAACCAGTTAACCACAAGTTTCTCCAAAACATTGGCTACAAAATTTAGTTCAGATCTTAAGAGCTTGGGTTCTCAATTACAAGGTAGCAGTATAATCCCATTTATGGCTGACCAACATGAGTGCCAGTGGTTAAAAAAAGTGGTTTTCAGCAATGCTTCCTGTAGTAAGTGTAGGGCAGTGGATGTTAAGAGTTCCCACACAGTTGAGGTCAAAAGTTTACATACACCTTGAGGAATCTACAAAATGTTAATTATTTTACCAAAATAAATAAGAGGGATCATACAAAATGCATGTTATTTTTTATTTAGTACAGACCTGAATTAGATATTTCACATAACAGACGTTTACATATAGTCCACGAGAAAATAGTAGTTGAATTTATAAAAATGACCCTGTTCGAAAGTTTACATACCCTTGATTCTTCATACTGTGTTGTTACCTGAATGATCCACAGCTGTGTTTTTTTTTTTTTTTTGTTTAGTGATAGTTGTTCATGAGTCCAGTAACAGTTAAACTGCCCACTGTTCTTCAGAAAAAACCTTCAGGTCCCACAAATTCTTTGGTTTTTCAGCATTTTGTGTATTTGAACCCCTTCCAACAATGACTGTATGATTTTGAGATCCATATTTTTACACTCAGGGACTTATATGCAACTATTACAGAAGGTTCAAACACTCTGATGCTTCAGAAGGAAACACTATGCATTAAGAGCCGGGGGTGAAAACTTTTAAAACTTTTAAAACTTGAAGATCAGTTAAATGTAACTTATTTTGTCTTCTGGGAAACATGTAAGTATCTTCTGTAGCTTCTGAAGGGCAGTACTAAAAAAAAAAAAGAAAAAAAAAAAGATATTTAGGCAAAATATTAATGCCTCGTTTTTCCTTCTGGAGCATCAGTGAGCATTATGTGTAGGTGGACAGACAGTTTCTCGTTTCAGTAGGGTTCAGGCTGCAGTAAAGGACAGTCATGGTTCAGAAGACACACTCCTGAAAAGTACAAATCACAACAATGGCATATGCGTGAAAACTAGCCAATTAAGAGAGCTTTCCATCACCCAGAGGCATGAGGCAGAGAGCCCTTCAGACTGACACATGGGACAAACACACGCTGATCTGAGCACAGATTTTCCCCCTAGTGGACAGCAGCACAAATGAGAGACACACTGCCACATTGCTGATGTAGCACTTTGTGTGAAACAGCTATTTAGACAACTTTACAACCCGAGTGACAAGCATTTTTACTGAAAAACTGAACAGACTTTCATCATAAGTATATCTGCTGTAAATGTGCTCTATGTTTATTCAAAATTATTGTCTGCGGTAACTGACAGCATTTTACAGGATGTAGTACATTTGATTTAAAAATAGATGGATTATTCATATCATTATGCATGTTAGCGGTCATTTTTTTGTTTTACATAAAACAGACATAAATGCTTGGCTATTGCATTGCAAGTACTTAAAGGGATAGTAAAAAATCCAAAAATGAAACTTCTGTCACTATCAACCCTCAAGTTGTTGTCTGAGCTTCCTTCTTCTGTGGGAAAAAATAAGATATTTTGAAGCATGTTGGCAACCAAACTATTTTGTTGACCATTGACTGTCATTGTAAGAACAAACAACAGACACTTCTCAAAAGATCTTCTTTTGTGTTCCACAGAAGACAGGAAGTCATAGAGGCTTGGAATGGCGTGTTGTAAATTGTAAGAAAAACAAGTTGTAAACTGTTATAGTTGTTATAGTTTTGGCTGAACAATCTCTTTAATTTCCATTCTTGCTTTACTATAATAGTCTATAATAATGTAGACAGGCGTTTGACAAACAGCATAAGTCCGGTCCACTTTACAGTTTATTTTGGCATTTTTATTTTTTAGCCACAACTGAAATACCAAACAGAATTTACAGTTCTGCTCATAGACATCCAGTTTACTTACTAGTTTCTCATCCTTCGTTGCTTGCAGACAAATAGTGGAGTCTATTGGTAATTATAGACAGTTTTTGGCATTTAAAGATTAAAAAAGTCATATGGGTTTGGAATGACAGAAGTGTGACTAATGATGGCTGACTAATTCCAGTCTGTTCTCTGCATTGACAGTAGTTCACCTGAAAGACTCAAGTGACATAGAAGAAACCACAAAAGTGCCCCTCGCAATGGCACTGAGAACAATTCTAGCAATTCTACAAGCATTTTCTCTTTATGTATTTGCACAGAGTATGTTGCAGAGGTTTGGAGAGGCAGTGAGAGATGTCCGAGGTTTTCTCTCTGTCCTTCCCTTCATCACCTCTGATCCTTCAACGCTCCAGATAGAGCAGCTGCCCTTCTGTCCTTCTGCCCTCTCGTATCCAGAGCCTACAGAGATAAGCGCCAGCGAAGAAGAGCACAGCGCTCTCTCACATCAGCTGTCTGAGATCAAACACTGGTCTCACGCTTACGATATCCTGTCTCTGAGAGTTACCATACACAGACATAAGCATGTGCATGTGCATGTGCACCCTGCTTTTTAGGAGCCAGAGGAATTCAACTTGACATTGTACTGTACCACTACACTAACATGGCATACACAAACAATATATAGGTGTATGACGCTCCTGCAAAGATACACTGCTGGTCTGAATTTACACCATTGTAGCTCTATGCAGAGCTGGGTAGATTATTTACAAATTGTAAACCATTACTGATTCCAGATTACATGACAAAAATTGTAGTCAGTAACGTAATCTGTTACATTACACATTTTAGGTAATATAATCAGATTACTTTTGGATTACTTTTTAGATTACTTTTGAACTAACTCGTTTATCAAATTAATTTGAATAAGATTATTTTGTACCATAATGATGTAAAAAAAAATGTAAAGTGTAAAAAAATGTTTCATTCATTGTAATTTATGACATTATATTACATCAAGGTTTCCCAAACTAGGGTTTGTAAAGGAACTGCTGGGGGTCTGTGAGTTTAATGAAAAGCTAACAATTAAATAAATCATAAAAAATTCAAATTAAAATAAATCAGTCTCTTTAAAGGGTGTTTCTATAGTCTGTGTTTTAAAATAACAATTAAAATAAAACACTTACTAAAAAAGATGACATTTTTTATTTACCTGCATGCCATGTGATTATTAATCAACATCAAAGAAACCGTGGACATGCAAATGTGATACTTAATTATTGAAATATTTATTTTAAAATCTCAGGGGTACTTAAAGTAAAGTAAAGTAAGTATATTTGGTGAATAAGGTTTAGATGAAAACAAGTTTTGGAGTGCCTGCATTGCATTTAAATAAGAAATAATGTGAATACATGCATGTTTGAAAGACAAAAGCCTTCCAAAGACATAAAGGCTAAAAAAAAAAAAACCTACCGAGTAATAATTAAAATGAAAAATGAATGTTTATCAGTAGTTGATGCAGTGTTGAAACACTTTTTAAACCTGAAATAATTTTTGTAAATCCAGTGGTCAAATGCTGTGTCGCCACCCGAATAATGACTATGTGTTAATGTCCACAAAACTGGACTGAATGTATATAATCAGTAGGCTGTTTAAGAAAGGAAAATTTAAAAGATGAAAAAGAGAAATTAGAGAGAATCAACAAATTATAAATAATTCATTGCTATTGTGTGAATATGTAATCATGTAATCCATTAAAAAGTATAGCTGTAGTCTGATTACGAATATTTTAAAATGTAATTTACCCTAATTACAAGTACTTGTACTCTACAATGCCATAGAAGAACCATGTTTGGTTCCACGAAGAACCAATCAGTCAAAGGTTCTCTAAAGAACCATCTCTTACTTACCTTATTATAGTCTGAAGATCCTTCTTTTACCACAAAGAACCTTTTGTGAAACAAAAAGGTTCTTCAGAATTTAAAAGTTCTTTATGGAACCATTTAAACAAAAAAGGTTCTTCTGTGGCATTGTGAAGCACCTTTATTTTTAAGAGTGTACTCTGTTTACCACAACTCATTTAAATGTTTAAACGATTTAAAATGGGAGAATAAAGAAAGGTTGCAAGCTGGATTCGAACCTACATTATCCACAGGAGCTCCACAGCTCAGTGTCTCAAAGCATGTGCTCAAGCTGCAAGGCCTCCAATGTAGCAGTATTAGCTAAATATAAAAGCTACAGTGCATCTTTAGATTAGATTAGATTAGATTAGATTAGACTGAACTTTATTGTCATTATACATGTACAAGTACAAGGCAACAAAATGCAGTTTAGGTCTAACCAGGAGTGCAATAAGCAGCAAGTGCAGGATATAGGTATAATTTATAAGTTATAAGTGCACTTATGGGAGATATGTACAGGGAGAAACTATGGAAATTATTTACAGATGAAAGTATTGTGGACATCATTTACAGGCACTATTAACAAGTAGAATGTACAAATAGAGGAGCATAGTATGCAGGTTGTTGTTAACTATAATCAGGAATTGCAGATTGATACGAACATAATATACAGGTAGCTGATTACTAAAGCAGGAATTAAAAAATAATAATTTACAAATGTATAGATACATATATCAAAAATTTACAAAATGTATATGTGCAATGGAAATGTGCTTTTACAAATGGATATGTACAGTGTAGTGCGACAGATTAAGTAGTGCAATGGTAATGGGGAGACTGTAGGGGTGTGTAGGGTGGGGGGCAAAGGTGTCAGTGGGGGGCAGAGTTCAATAAGGAGACAGCTCTGGGAAAGAAGCTGTTCCTCAGTCTGCTGGTTCTAGTCTTTGGGCATCTGAAGCGCCTGCCGGAAGGCAGGAGATAAAACAGTTTGTGTGCAGGATGAGAGGAATCCTTAAGAATACTGCATGCTCGACGCAAACAGTGTTTCTTCTGAATGTCCTCAATGGATGGAAGTGGAGTCCCTATGATGTGTTGGGCAGTTTTCACCACCCGCTGCAGTATAAAAAATATTTCTGATGAAATCCTAAAGCTTTCTGACCCTCCATGGACAGCAAGGGTCCTTCCATGTTCAAGGTGCAGAAAGGTACTAAGGACATCATTGAAATAGTCCATGCAACATCAGTGGTTCAACTGTAATTGTATGAAGCTACGAGAATCCTTTTTGTTGCACAAAAAAACAAAAATTACTTAATTCACCTTATTCAACTGTGTCACCCTGGCATCATTTTGGAGAGTACTGAGACAAATGCACATGTTTTGATCTGCATGTAAACAATGCATGCAGGGGTTGAACCACTGAAGTCACTTGGACTATTTTGTTGATGTTCTTGGCACCTTTCTGAACCTTGAACATGGTAGAACTCTTGCTGTATTTGCAGGGTTAGAAAGCTCTCGAGTTTCATCAAAAATATCTTAATTTCTGTTCCAAGGGCAAACTAAGGTCTTGAAGGTTTGGAACGACATGAGGGTGAGTAATTAATGACAGAATTTTCATTTTTGAGTGAACTATCCCTTTAAAAAAGTGCTGGTACAAGTTCTTCACAAAAACACGTTTTTTCTTCAGGCACTGGCTCTCATCAAAAACTAAACTGCATTCCTGCAGAAGACATGCACTTTGACCATATTACTATTTTTGTAACATTCTATTTATTCTGCTACGTAAATGCACTGGATGACTTCACTGCATTTTTATATGGAAGCAATAAGGTGCAATAATTTAATTTTTGTTTGTGAAAATAGGATGATATCAAGCAAAAAGCAAAAAGCACATTTCACTGATCATTTGTTTTTATATTTCTGCAGCGTCATGTTAATAAAACAAGAAGAAGCATTGTATTTTTAAAACAGTTTCTGACCATTACATCAAACCAAGCTTGTGTTGTTTCTGGTCACTGGCCAACCTATTTAAATAATCTTCAGTTTCTCTCTATACTGCAACAACACTATTATGTGTAAAATGGCCCATGCGAAAGGAAATTTTAGATTTCCTCTGGAAATAACGCAGATGCAGTATAATTCACGCTTAAGCTCATTACAGTTCATTAAGGTAACAACTGCACATTTTTATATTTTGTATATTTTGGACAGAGCAACGGTTCTGGCTATTTATGATTTATTATTTCTCACTTTTACAAATCACTTTATAGCCTACTACTGCTGCCAACTTTGAATTTTACAGTATGTACTTCTGAAATGCACTCAGCTTATTTTATACAAGCCATACTGGCAAATGAAACGGTGTACGCTGTGATTGATATATAAATTTGCACTCTGTCTTTTACATACTTTGCAGATAGTCCTATGTTCATATTAAATTTTATATTGTATTGTAAAAGTCACTGAAATGAGTCCCTTTTGCAGGTGATTTTATAGGACAAATACATTTCAGATCTAACTTGGTGTTAATTAATCTTCAGATCTTCAATATTAATAGAGAATGATACTCGTAAGTGTGTTATTTAAAAGTAATATGCTAATAAGCATGTTATTACATAGTAATGTAGTGTTATGAATAATATACTATTTATTAACTCTCACACACTACACAACTGTTTTTATAACACGTTGACTCTGTTTGCTCTGTAGTGATGCTCTGAGTGTTACAGTGGGTGGGTATGCACCTACTTAACCATATTTTAGGGGACAAATTTGTACCCAAAATTGAGCAAAATCTGACAAGCTCACCAAAAACCTCAATTTGGAAACATTCTCATTTGTGAAACTGAAATTGTAAAAATACAGAAAGTTTTATGTGAGGGTTAGGGGCAAAAAAATGTATAGCTACACTGCCAGTGAAAAGTTTTTGAACAGTAAGAATTTTTATGTTTTTTTTTTTTTTGTTTGTTTGTTTTTTTAATAAGTCTCTTCTGCTCACCAAGCCTGCATTAATTTGATTCAAAGTACAGCAAAAACAGTACATTTTTTAAAAATATTTTTACTATTTAAAATAACTGCTTTCTATTTGAATATATTTTAAAATGTAATTCATTCTTGTGATTTCAAAGCTGAATTTTTAGCAACATTACTCCAGTGACATTATCCTTCAGAAATCATTCTAATATTCTGATTTGCTGCTCAAAAATATTATTAATATTATAATTATGTTAAAAACAGCTGTGTGAATTTTTTTTCAGGTTTCTTTGATAAATAGAAAGTTCATAAGAACAGCATTTATCTGAAATAGAAATCTTTTGTAACATTATACATGTCTTTATCATCACTTTTGATCAATTTCAAGCATCCTCGCTGAATAAAAGTATTAATTTCTATAATTTACAAAAATATACTGGCTTCAAGATTTTGAATGTTTTTTTTTTAAACGCTCTTAAATGTTAGAAAAATGCTGATCTATGGATCTTTCTATTCTTTAAAGAATCCTGAAAAAATGTACTCAACAGTTTTAATTATTGATAAAAATAATAATAAAAAATCTTGAAGAGCAAATCAGCATATTAGAATGATTTCTGAAGGATCTGGTGACATTAAAGCCTGGAGTAATGGTGCTAAAAATTCAGCTTTGATCACAGGAATAAATTACATTTTAAAATATATTAAAATAGAAAACAATTAATTTAAATAGTAAAATATTTCAACATTTTACTGTTTTTGCTTTGGATCAAATAAATGCAGGCTTGGTGAGCAGAATAGACTTCTTTGGAAAACATTAAAAATCTTTTGACTGTTAGTATAACAGTAGGCTATATAAAAACAAAAGAAGTCTATGTAACGTCCCAATTTAGAAAGCTAAGTAAACGTGTGTTGTGTTGTGTTGTGTTTGTGTGTGTTTTGCAGTGTTCTGGGACAACTGTCTGCGCTTTGATGTCGTTTGCTTGATTTTGACTCTGAATTTGTCTTCTCCTTTTGTTCTCAGCTAAATTCTGATCACAGTTTGAGGCCAGCATGACTCCTGAACTTTGACCTGTCAGATGACCTCTGCTCTGCTAAGCAAGTTCATGGCAGGGTCAGAAAGTCCTCCCTTCCTAAAACACGCCGACACACACAGACACACACTCGCATATATTCTTGTCTCATCATTTGCTTCCAGCACAAGATATTGAATTAACATTCAACCGCACGCTAAGTATGGATAAATTATGGTGCTGAGTAAAACTGTTGAGCCAGTTTTAGCAAAGCTATAGACTGAACCCCGCGAATGAAATACTGATGACAAACTTTGCAAAGTGTGTGTTAAATGAACTCACAAAAGTGTCCAGTTAACGTCACCGAACTAAATTTATAATAGAAAGGGGAGCCGACAAAGTCATTTAACAGTGGCTACTTGAAAACGCACTGCAATAATATGACTAACAGCCTTATTTGGCATCGGACATTTACCCTATTAAATCGTTTACATGTTTAATGACAGAATATGCCCCTAAACACCTTTGATATTTAATGCATTTTTTACTTCAAGTAGTTATTTTACAATTTAATAGTTAGAGATTAAAATATTAAGCTTTTGCAGTTCAAAAGCAGATTCTCCTTAACCCTGGGTTAAAGGAGTAGCTCACCCAAAAAATTAAAATTAAATTCCTTAAAGCCATCCAGGATATAGATGAGTTTGTTTCCTCCTTGGAAGAGATTTAGAGAAATGTAGCATTGCATCACTTGCTCACCAATGGATCCTCTGCAGTGAATGGGTGCCGTCAGAATGAGACTCCAAACAGCTGATAAAAACATCACAATAATCCACAAGTAATCCACAATACTCCAATCCATCAATTAATGTCCTGGGAAGTGAAGGAGGAGAAAACTGTACAAACAGGTCAAAAGAACAATTTCTCATGTTAAGTCAAAAGGTACAATGCACGGCACTGTCATACATTACATGTCCACCAGTCAACAGTGTGTTTAGTGTGAGTGTTAATGATTGCTGTATTAATCATACACACAGATTACAAAGCAGATCCGGGCACGCGACAGCTACCTGCCATTGAGCTAATGATCTCTTCACAAACACCTACCGCTGAACGCCGCACACTCCGAGACGACAGGGTTAAGGGTTTTGGGGAGGATCTGCAAAGAAAATTACCCTGTGTGTCCTCCACATACAGTGGGACGAGCAGGGCTCTAGAGGAGACGCTGACCTCTCCACTACAGCAAGAGTATCTCATGACAGCCAGCAGCTCACAGCCCTGTTAGCAGGCCATATTACGCTTTTTAGAAGACTCAATCATCCATGACAGTCAGGAGCTGATGACTGACATTACCACCGTACAGTCACTGTTCAGCTCAAATGGACGCTTGTTTCAAATAAAATGGTTTCACCTCGGTTGTGTGCACTAAGAGGTGTAATTTGAGACACTGCAGGAGTGAGGAAAAGAAAAGTCATTTAAAGGTACATTAGTGTGGTGGTTACAAAAAAAGAGTTGCAAGTCAGCATCAAGGGATAAAAAACTATGCTAAATGTAAATAATGAGATGCAACTAACCATGTAATTATGTATAGTTATAGCTAGGATAACAAATGAATAGCAAACAATGCATTTGGTAGAAACCTCCATATATTTAGCCTGTGTAGCGCTGAAATCCTATTGTAATTGTTAGAATGGCCAAGGATCAGCAATCTCCACATAAAAATGATCATGTAGACCAAACCGTAATTTGTAGAGATTTGAAACTTCTACAACCTTCTACAACGTCACCAAAGCTCACACCAATCGGCCTGATGGGGGCGCTTCTGCGACCAAAAGTAAGAAATCGTTCATAACTCATAAACCGTCAGTCGCAGGCTTAAGTGTCTTACGGTGCGTTTCCGCTTTTCTATTCAATGATATAGAATTTGAGTTTAAACACGTGCATGGTGCATTATGGGATTAAAAGTGCCGCGGAGAAAGCTTTGATATCAGCTGAGAGCGTCAAAAAGTTTGGCCATTCCTCAACTTCATGCAAATCTCAAGCGAAAAATGCTGTCTTTTAGTAAAATGTCTGTAACTCCTAAACAGAATTAGAGAGATATCTCCGCTAAACTCAAAACACCTATGTTACAGCTCAATCTGAGGTCAGAGAGAAAAAAAAATGGGCAGAGCTTGGGCACTTTGTGGCACTGTAAGAGGAAAAAAAAACATAAAAATGGGTATAACTACACAACCATTTGTCCTATCAACATGAAAAACCCTGTGCACGGTTGTGGCCCAAAGTGCCACAAGCTTCTTTAAGTACATTTGCATATCATGATACATGATGAGGTTTGAGCACCTACTAGACAAGGTTAGCAGAGGCCAATCGGAACGAAACTTGGTGGGCCTGTTTGAGTCATGGCTCTAAAGGTCTGTGAGAAATGTTAAAGAAATCGTCCACTGGGATGGGCGATATCGCATTTTTCCAAGGCATAAACGATTGTACATTGTGCAGATTTTTGCACATACACACTTTATTGATATCATATGATAAAACTCTTCCTCTAGAACCACTGCTGTCAACCAAATTGTTTGTTAAATGATTGAGACTAACTAGTCCTAGGATTTTCGCTCAATCTGGAAGAAAACACTGCAGTACAATTCTCTGGACTCACTAGGTCTATAATTATCAAAGAAATGTTTAAATGGACCCTTTGGGAAGCTATAACGGGGTTGTTTAGAAAAGCTGCCTGTCCAAATATACCAAAAATCCTATAAAGCCTAAAGGAAAACTCAAAACTTCATGAAGTGAGCACATGCCACGGGTGATTCTAAACAAGCATGCATAGTTTTTAGAATATTGGACCACAGCTGGCGCTTTAACAGTCATAAACGTTAAAAAAACGTAATGTCTGGATTTGCCAAAAATGCTTTTTAAATCATTGATTTAGATGGTTACAGACTTGCTAAATAATGTCTTTTTTCATATGTGCTTAAATGCCTTAATCACTGCTTGCAGCTATATTTCGGTTTGATTTTAGGGGTGTGTTGCAATTTTATGATACTGTGTTGCATCCCCAGTTACTACCCAATTTAAAATCTGGGTCCTGAAGCACCTGAAGTGTACCTGCAGTGGATGTGTCACATTAGAGAAGACGTTGTGTGTAAGTGTATGTGACCCCCACCTGAACCCAAAGATGAAAAATTCCCTCAGCTGACGAATGTGTGTAAGAGAGAGAGTGAGTGTGTGTGTGTGTGTGTGTGTGTGTGTGTGTGTGTGTGTGTGTATGAGCAAGAAGATTGATGCGAACAGTGAGACTCCTGAGTAATGATGTCAACAGCAATCTCAGCAGCGTACATTACAACCATCACAACTAAACACAGCCCATTCAGCAGGGCATTTCCTCAACAGCACTATGAAGTACAATTACTCAGTATAGAATCATCTTATACCTCAAACCAAGACTACTGTTCTTATTATTATTTAAAATAACAAAAAAGAAAATAATAAAAAGAATAATAAACATACATTGGCCAATGAAAGCTTGGTAATTTAATCATGCGACTGTAAATCATATAACTGTAATAATCAAGCGGATCATGCAGTCTGTTTTTGTGGCTGAGGCAGGACAGTGCATGCCTGCCTGTATCATCTGCCAGAGCCAAATCTTTTTTCTTTTTTTTTTTTTGGCACAGCAACCCGTAGAAGAAGCAGAAAAAGAAAAGCTTGTGTGCATATTAGTGTACATGCATTTAGGTTTGTGTGTCTTAAACAAATACATCCTCACAGCAATCAATAGAATGTTTTACTGTATTCCCAATGTTAAAACACAGTATTGACCTGACTGTCCACTTTTCACCAAGACCACACACACACACACACACACACACACACACACACACACACACACACACACACGGTTGGACAGGAAACACTTTACCCAGAAGCTGTGATGTTTTATTTATATTCACCAAATCCTGTTTCTGCAGCCTTTAACATCACATGTGACAGACAAAACACATATTTTACAGTCTAGTGATGGATATTTGAGCAAAATAAGAACGCAAAATATCAGACAAGTGTAAACTGAGAGAAGCAGCTGTTTGTTCCAGTCAAATACTTACATATTAATACTTATATTATTACTAGTTTATTAATGACATAATGACATTATGAATATGTCATCTCTGTCACTATGCCAAACCTAAAAAAAAAAACGGTAAAGGGATTTTTGGAGTTACTTTGCCCCCTAGTGGTGAGAGTGTGTGTGAGTGGTTTAGGATTGGCCTACATTGTGGGGAACAACAACAAAAAAAGCATGAAATCAGCTGCACTGTGAGGAGACGCAACGGTCCCCATGAGAAAACAGCTTAATGAACATACTAAATAATGTCTTAATGAAAAATTAAAAATGCTAAACGGCTTGTGTGAGGGTTAGGTTTGCGCGCAGGGGATAGGAAATTTCATTAGCTCGGAATCAAAACAATAGAAGTCGGTGCAAGTGTGTTAGAGAAAAGTGCACATTTCATCCTCAAAAATGACCACCTATGATCTTCCCATCATTAGATATCATCGCCACAGATTTCACGCAATGATTCAGAGGTTGAATCTCAATGGCAGTCACAGTAGGAGAATCCATTGCTAGACCTTTTGGCACTTAGTAAAATTTAACAAGCAGATTTTAATGTTTATAGGGCTATGGAACGGCAGGCAGGGTGTGTTTTTAGACCCATGAGCTCCATAACTCTTGACCTGCGAAGGGAGTGAGTGCTATAGCAGAGACTCCACACACAGATCAGCTGCACCGAAACCACAGAGATCAGTGTATTCACAAATCAACATTCACTGCGTCTTTCACACAAAGAAAGTGAGGCTGTCAGCCTGCCTATCTTCTCCTTTTGTATTTCACAGGAGAACGTACGTCATATGGGTTTGGAACGACGTGTGGGTGAGTACATGATGACAGATTTAGGGTGAAATATTCCTTTAAGGACACAAACTGCAAAACGGCAATGGTTTTAAGACCTCGGTTTTGTTTAAAGGCACTCAGCGGGAAATCATTTTAGGCAAACAGATTTGTTAGCATTTATTTGACTGTGTCCACCTGCGCATTGGGTTTTAACACCTGCTCAACAAGCTGTAGAAATTTTAAGAATACTTATTTCTTCTAATGGCAAATTTACACTGCTATGATGGAGTAAAAGTACTTCTGTGTGGTTTTGACATAGGTTTGCCTTAACATTCTACCAAACTGCACTGTATTAGCATGCTATATTAGCATTGTAGCTTACTATTTTAATGCCACACTATATATACCGTATCAGATGACCGACTACACTTACCAAAAAAGTACAGACTCCACATTATTTTTCAACACAGAAGTAAGCTATTTCCTGTAAATGTCTGAAAATTTCACTAGCTGCTATAACAAATTTCAGTGAATCGCAGACTGTAACAAATATCATTAAAAACATACAGTTGAGGTCAAAAGTTTACATACACCTTGCAGAATCTGCAAAATGCTAATTATTTGACCAAAATAAGAGGGATCATACAAAATGCATGTTATTTTTTTATTTAGTACTGACCTGAACAAGATATTTCACATAAAAGACGTTTACATATAGTCCACAAGAGAAAATAATAGATTAATTTATAAAAATTACCCTGTTCAAAAGTTTACATACACTTGATTCTTAATACTGTGTTGTTACCTGAATGATCCACAGCTGTGTTTTTTTTATTTTTTTGTTTAGAGATAGTTCTTCATGAGTCCATTGTTTATCCTAAACAGTTGAACTGCCCGCTGTTCTTCAGAAAAATACTGAAGGTTGGTTTTTCAGCCTGACGCTCACTGATGCTCCAGAAGGAAATAAGATGCATTAAGTGCTGAGGGTGAAAACTTTTTGAATTTGAAGATCAGGGTAAATTTTACTTATTTTGTCTTCTGGGAAATATGTAAGTATCTTCTGTAGCTTCTAAAGGGCAGTACTAAATAAAAAATAAAATAAAAAAGATATTCATGCAAAATAAGAAAAATGTACACATCTCCATTCTGTTCAAAAGTTTTTGGAAAGGGTTCAAATGCTTCAAAAATGCTGAAAAACCAAAGAATTTGTGGAACCTGAAGGATTTTTCTGAAGAACAGCAGGCAGTTTAACTGTTCAGGACAAACAAGGGACTCATGAACAACTATCACTAAACAAAACAAAAAAAAAAACAGCTGTGGATCATTCAGGTAACAACACAGTATTAAGAATCAAGTGTATGTAAACTTTTGAACAAGGTCATTTTTATAATTTCAACTATTATTTTCTCTTTAGGACTATATGTAAACGTCTTTTATGTGAAATATCTTATTCAGGTCAGTACTAAATAAAAAATAACATGAATTTTGTATGATCCCTCTTATTTTGGTCAAATAATGAACATTTTGCAGATTCTGCAAGGTGTATGTAAACTTTTGACCTCAACTGTATACTACACTGAATACTATTGTATCCAAAAATGCAATGTATTCAAACTGAGCATACCAGAAGAGATGACATGATGTTTTACTGACGTTTTACACAAACTTGAAATCTAAATTCAAAATTACCATATTAATTTCTAAAAACAACAGGACTCAATTTACAGTATGCTAGCATTTCATTCTTAACATTTTCTGGGTTACTGAGTTGATATTAGACGTATCAAACACCAGCATATAACACATTATATATTTGACTGCTGGTGGCCCTACGAAGGCATGAAACATATATGTGAGTGAGTGTGTGTTGATTGATCTGACCTCTCACGCCAGCTTTAGAATTTGCGCTGGCAGAGAAATTGGACACAGCCCGCTTCACTCTCTCAGCCTGTGAATTGAGGAACTAGATCAGGCAAGAAATACACACAGATGGACAGATAGAGACACAGAACACCCAAACACGTGACACCGCACACAGGTCGTGACAGCACATGATGAACTGCAACAGGATGGACGATCACTGACTGCTCACATGACTGAAATACACATACAAATGGATGAAATGTTCAATTAATGATGTGAATAATTGGGTATTCATTCATGCTTAGACTAGGGACGACATCAAACTCTGCTGCCGCTGTGAAGTGAGGTGTAAAACTCATCATAACTTCTTATACGTGAACTCAGAAACACTAAAGGCAAAGAGGACCTGAGGTGTAAAGAGCATGATTTCTTCTGTGTCACCGTATTTCCTGAGGCGTCCTACCGACAGCTGTTTCCTCCAGAACTTCACCACTCGTTCTCTTTGTTTTCTTTTTCTGAATCCACCTGTAAAAGTGTGCGCACCCTTCATCATCATGTCTGGCTTCCTGCTCTCAGTTTTCTCATGCTGTCACACCCAGGATCAAACTCTGACTGTTATATATCTCTAGAAACCACTGAAATGACTGTTGAAACATCTCCAGACCTCAACAACAAATAAACGATTTACTTTGTATTATACTGTGAACACAATCCAGTTAACAAAGCCCAAAGGAAATGTTATTGCTCACACGCTGCAAAAAATGCTTTTCTTAATTTGATTTTTTGTCTTGTTTCCAGCCAAAATATGTAAAAATTCTTAAATCAAGAAGGATTTTCTAGATGAGTAAAAATTATTGTCTTGTTTTAAGAAAAAAACAAGTCCAAATGAAGTGTGTTCTTGCTTGAAACAATCAAAATAATCTGCCAAAGGAGTAAGAAAAATAATCTTGTTTTCTGTTTGAAATAAGAATTGTTTTCTTACCCCACTGGCAGATTATTTTGCTTGTTCTAAGCTCACTTAATTTTGACTTGTTTTTTTCTGAAAAGAAAAAAAAATAATTTGTACTTGTCTAGTAAATCCTTCTTAATTTAAGAATTTTTAGATATTTCAACTGGAAACAAGACAAAAAATCTAAGTGAGAAAAGGATTTTTTTTTTTTTTTTTTGCAGTGCAGTTGCTCTTTCAGAGCTCAGAAAACTTAATCGAGTATATTACTGTTTTTAGGCAAACATTTACTGTTTTTAGGCAAATTTTTGCCTGCAAAATATAGTATTTTAATAGGAATGAACTTTCGCACAAGTTTGGAAGTGACTTCTATGTGAGCTGTGCTTCAAGAATCATTATGCTATTGATAAATGGACCTTTTTTGTGTCAGGTTTCCAAAAGTTTGAAGTAAACATTGAAAATACAGATTTATTTTAATAAAAAGAAAATGTATGGAGTATTTTAGGATGTTGTGAGATTTAAAACAAAAACTAAAATAATGACACAAAATATTAGCCATTCTTGACGATGTGAACTCATTTGATTAATTGTTGAAAAAAAAAAAAAATATATATATATATATATATATTTTTTTTTTTTTTTTTTTTTGCTGTAAAATTACAGTATATAGTTATAAAATGAATGTGTATAACAGCTTAGATCAATTGTCCATCAGAATATTTAATGATAATGATTTGTAGCTCATGAGAACTTTAATATTTAATTGCACTTTTGTAGCAAATCTGCCTACAGTTTGAGGCTTTATTGAAATCTGTTGCAAAAACTTTAGAGAACATTGTGATTGCAGGGGTCTTTTTCTCAGGAGAAACATATGAGAAGCAAAAGACTTGTTTTATCTTGCTAATATATGTGTAATTTGAATATTAGAAAATATTATTTTTTATAAGGCTGTTAGTTCTGCAAGTAGGAAGAGGAGCTCATCGATGAAAACACATGCAGCACTTCTCAAGTTTACTTTTGCTGACTTAAGACTTAAGGGGCAAAGTCACTAAAAACTGCCTGTGTGCAGCCCAGCCTGAGACATCAGCACCCTTATTCAACAGCCTGACAAATATATACAGAGATCTGACGGTGTTCTGACACCCCATTGGTCCGCCTGTCTGCACAAGAAGGAAGTAGTAAACTGAAGAAGGTCCCCGAGCAGGAAGTGGCTGTCCAGAGAGGCCAAATCTCACAGTGAAAACTCCCAAGCCGCAAACTACAGCCAAATGAAACAATCCGAGTCCACACTGGGGTTTCCTAATGACCTCGCATCACTAAATCATACTCTCAAATAGACAAGAAGCAGCTCGGATCACTTCATCCTGCTCTGTAACTGTACATCAGAAGGAGAACTAATCGTAAAAGGATGGGGGATCAACTGAGTTTCTGAAGTTCACACTACAGCTGTAATTGTTTTATTGTTTGATTAATAAACCCCACATGCATGCTGAATAGATTATGGCTTATATAGATTGAATTACATAAACAGTAGAGCATAGCATTAGCCACGATAAGGTCATGGCTTCAATTCCCAGGTAATGCATAAACTGATGAAATGTTTAACTTGGAATCCAATGTTAGTAGCTTTGGATAAAGGCATATGCCCAATGTATTTGCTTGCTGCTTAGACCGCAAACAACTATGCAGATTTGTTTCAGATACAGAAGTCTATTATGCTAACCAAAAATGCATTGATTTAATCAAAAATACAGTAAAAACGTATTACTGTAAAACTTTTTTAATACTGATAGTCTTCTGTTTTAATATATTTTAAAATATAATTTATTCCTGTGATGCAGAGTTGAGTTTTTAGCATATTTACACCAGTCATCAGTGTTTGGTCAAAATTACAGTAAAAATGTAATATTGTAAAATATTATTACAACTTTTTAAAAGTGATTGTCTTCTATTTTAATGTAGTTTAAAATGTCATTTATTCTAGTTATGCAAAGTTACATTTTCAGAATCATTACTTCAGTGTTTGGTCAAAAATACAGTAAACATGTAATACTGTAAAATATTATTAAAACTTTTTTAATACTGATTGTCTTCTGTTTTAATATATTTTAAAATGTAGTTTATTCCTGTAATGCAAAGTTACATTTCAGCATCATTTTTGCAGTATTTGTTCAAAAATACAGTATAAATGTAGTACTGTAAAATATCATTACAACTTTTTAAAAGTGAGTGTCTTCTATTTTAATATACTTTAAAATGCAATTTATTCCTGTGATGCAAAGCTGAACTTTTAGCATCATTACTGCAATCTACAGTATTTGGTCAAAAATACAGTAAAAATATAATACTGTAAAATATTATTAGAACTTTTTTCCAAAGTGATTGTCTTCTATTTTAATATACTTTAAAATGTAATTTATTCCTGTGATGCAGGGTACATTTTTAGCATCATTACTTAAGTCTTAAGTGTCACGTGATCTTTCAGAAATCATTCTAATATGCTGATAATTTGGTGCAAAACACATATTTTTAAAGAAAAAATTACAAAGTTGAAAATAGTTGTGTTGCTTATTGTTTTTTGAAGAAACTTTTTTGATCAATTTTGATCAATTTAACGCAAAAAAAAATCTAAACAATAGGTAACTCTTAGGAATTAGGGAACACATATTCACTATTAACAAATAGTTTTCCCTCAATAAACACCTATTTACTGCTTATTTCTAGTAAGTAAGGTTGTAGTTATGTTTAGATATTTAGGCTTAAAGGATCTAGAATATGTTCATGCAGAATAAGGCATGAATAAGTAGTAATAAATGTCCAATTTGCTATTAATAAGCAACTAGCTAATAGTGAATAGTGTTCCGGAATCTAAAGTCCGATCAAAATATCCTACTGATCCCAACATTGTGAACAGTAGAGTATGGCAAAAATGGTTTGGCTGTTTTTGTTCCCTTTCTGAACAATCTTCCATTCAAGCTATACATTGTATCAGTGTGTTCCTTGGAAATCAAACCCATGACCTTGGAGTTGCCAGCGCCATGCTCTACCAGCTGAGCTGCAAGAAAACAAACAGACATACAGAAAATATACAATAAGCCCTCACAAACAGATGCACACACATCCCCTCACACGCATACACATGAGTAGTGTGGAACTGGCTGCCTGTGGCTCTGTTTACGTCGGGCTGTAAAACCAGGGTTGTAAAAGCCCAGCAGAGAATGAGGCAGAATTCCGTCTAGACGGGACAATGCTTTCTGCAGAGGTGTAGTTCACCAGCATTCAGAACAACCCTCGACCCCCACACAACACCCCCACTAACACTAACACTTCCACCATGTGTGTGTCCAAGCTAGAAGATGCCTTTATTCGGATGCGCATCTACGCGGCGTGCAAAAGGTTAGGCTAATAATCGTTGCAGATTACACACTGGTGAATTAGACCCACCGCAGGGACAGAGCTCCTTCATTAATAACACAGCCAGCGAGTTCCTGTGCCGTAAACATTACCTGCTGTCACCAGCCAACAGACCTCGATTATATCACACTGATCAGATACTCTACAGGGTGGATTTATTTTCAAAGCAAACATGTTGAGCAGTCAAACAGCCATCCGTCTTTCTGCCAGAGTCGCCGTAATAAATGCGAGCGTTGCAGTCAAGTGTATTCACATAAAACAGGATAAATTCTCTCTTTTTTGGCATCTGTACTTATGACATTGTTATGGATTTCCTCATGCGGTCCCAGAGCGGAGGCCCTGGCCAGCCGTTTGATTGTTTGGGACGGAGGGGTGTGAAATACGGAGCAGGAGAGGAAGGAAGAGGTGCAGGCAGGCGAGAGAGAGAGACAGAGGGAGGGAGGGATGGAGGGATGAAAGAAGGGTGGAGGTCTCATTCTATTCTAGCTGATGGGTTTCGCTGCCCCCCGCATTGTTCTGTCTCATTCCATCCCCATCCCTTCGGAGAGCCCTACAGCAGTACACATCCTGTCATTTTACTGCAGATATGGCACGCACACACACGCATTACGAGCGGCCCAGCCATTATCTTTGTTTGGCCATGAGGGGTCTTGCATTGCACAGAGAATTCTGAGGGAAGAGTCTTGGTGGTTGTATTTAAAGCAAACTTGGGTAGTGCGGAAACATAAAGCTTGCCCAAATGTGTGATATAAGGGCAGAATGTGTGAACACTGCAGGGTTTAAAAGAAACACCCACACACCCCTCCCCCACTACCACTACCACCATCATCATCTTCACTAAAACTCTTCACACAGCACCATCTAGTGGTCAATGATGGTCAATCAAGCAGCAGTAATTGATGTGTGCTGGGTAAAACTGTGCAAAAGGGCATTGGCTTTTACAAAAACAACTATTTTACAAAAATACAATGTAAAGAAAACATTTTGAGGTATCTAACGGTACTGTTCAAATACCATTTAATTTGTACTTTTGCAGTACCATTAAAAATAATACCATGGTACTACTTTTTTGTACATTACTTTTTTGACTATGCTAAAACATTTGCAAATATTCACTGAAAAAATAAACAAATAAAGGACCCTATAAATGTTTAAACACAATGGTGTCTGAATATCGTAATCAAACAGCACCATAGTTAAAATCCATTAATCAAGTTAGTGGATGTGTTTTTGCGCTTTGGACAATTTTTTTATCAAAATTTTATCTAAAGAAGTCTTTAAATATAAATGTGACCCTGGACCACAAAACCAGTCTTAAGTAGCACAAGTGTATTTGAAGCAATAGCCAACAACACATTGTATGGGTCAAAATAATATTTTTTTCTTTTATGCCAAAAATCATTCAGATATTAAGTTAAAATCACGTTCCATTAGGATATTTTGTACATTTCCTACCTTAAATATATCAAAACTTAATATCTGATTGGTAATATGCATTGCTAAGAACTTGGGAAACTTTAAAGGCGATTTTCTCAATATTTCGATTTTCTTGCACCCTCAGATTCCAGATTTTCAATGAATTGTCTCTCTGCCAAAAATTATAATATATGTCCTATCATAACAAACCATACATCAATGGAAAGCTTATTTATTCAGCTTTCTGCTGTATAAATCTCAAAATGTTTACCCTTATGACTGTTTTTGTGGTCCAGGGTTACAAATGTTAATCTTTACAGAACATAATGAAAATCACTGGTTTCTGCTGCTGAATGATCATATCAACACAAAAATTAGGTTTTCAAAAAAATGTTCACTTCGGAACAGCAAGTAACTTACTGAATTAAACATGAAATTTTGGAATAGAAATATAGCCTACTCCAATATTTTTTTTTTATTTGCATTTTTGCATTGAATTTATTTAATACATTAAATTTCAGACACAATGGTATTATTATAACTAATAGGCCTATATAATGTAAAATATATTTAGGATACCATAGTTTTCTTTGAGGTATTTTACAATACAATTTCAATACCATGAATATGACCCTTGCATATTGTTCCAGTACCATAATACATCAGGTGGCAGTATCATGGTACATTAGCATGGTAGTGAAATTCATGTTATACTCTTAAGTATTTCCAAAAAGACAGTGTTACTACCATGGCATGCTCAAACACATTGCAGTAGCTGAAGTACTTTAGAAAATGGTAATCTGGAAATATTTCCATCAACATATACAATGAAAGAAATATATATGAAAATGCCATTGTATTCTTTGAAGGACCTTAAAGAACCATTCAGCAGATAGCATCCATCCATCTGGTAAGCAGAAGTATTTTTACACTTTGATCAATATGTTTTATCAAAGATTTATTAAAAATCTCAGGATAAAAATGTTCATTTCAGCAGAGCATAATGAAAACCACTGGTTTCTATTGCTGCTTAATGATCTCATCTACATTTCCTAGAGCGAACGAAGAACTGCTGGCTCAATGATTTTCCCCTCCCTGCTCTTCCCATTGATTGGATTTCTTTGAGCTAATGATTTTGACAGACAGATACACTAGTGTTTATAGGTTCATGGAGAATTAACACATTTATATGGGTTCCTATGAGATTTAGCTCAGCTGACATCAGTGTGTTTCGGTGCATGTGTAATTAGCAGAACTGTGCCCTCTGGTGGAAGGGGAATAAATCATGTTATGTACCTACCAGAATGCCTGTAGGAAATCACAAATGAGATTGTTTCTCAAGGACAGAAGTGAGACAAAATAGAAACATTGGCTTGTCTGGCAGTTTTCTCCTGAGAAAAAGGTAGGCTATATTTCCTATGAACTTAAATGATGCTTCGATGTATTGTATTGTATTATACACTATCAGCGTACTATCAGCGTACATGTATTTACGTAATGTGGAAGCGCTAAGGGAACTCTCCAAATGAGATTCCAACATCCAAAAATACGTGAAGGAAGTGAGACGGTGTGTTTCAAAGCTTCTGTGTTTAAGGTGCTGACCACAACTCAGTAGCTGTTGGACTAATTCAGACACACTGAGGTAAAAAACATCTCATAAATCATGACTTGCGGTGGGCTGGTGGCCTCCACAGCTTTCAGACGTGGAATGAGATACGCTATACGTGTGTGACGAAACCATTAAAGGTGTTCCTCACCTGAGCAAATCCCAGTCGTGGCCGCGACAGCGCGGAGGTCAAGGCGCTCCCACACACTGTGTAAACAGAGCGCGTGATAAATGTGTGTACATCGCTTATTTCACTACATTAATTCAGAGAGAACTTCAACAGTTTCGCCAGTACACAGTCTGAACTTAAACAGCGTTTGTAAGCTTCCTCAGTGGTAAAACTGAAGACGGAGTGTGGGCATTTGGTAAGTTGTTTTGAAATCGTACAAAATAAAAGTTATTTCTTTCTTTCTTTCTTTCTTTCTTTCTTTCTTTCTTTCTGTTTTCCACTCTAAAATAGTATGGTAACACCATACTTTTGGACACTAATATAATGCTATGATAAGAGTATGAAAAACTCTTCCTTAAAACAATACTGTGGCAGTATCATGGTACAGTGATGACTGCCAGTGTACACTCTTAAAAATAAAGGTGCTTCACGATGCCATAGAAGAACATTTTTTGTCTAAGTGGTTCCATAAAGAACCTTTAACATCTGAAGAACCTTTCTGTTTCACAAAAGGTTCTTTGTGGAGAAAGAAGGTTCTTCAGATTCTAAAAAGGTAAGAAAGAGATGGTTCTTTAAAGAACCTTTGACTGACTGGTTCTTTGTGGAACCAAAAATGGTTCTTCTAGTGCATCGCTGTGAAAAACCTTTAAAGCATGTTTAGTTTTAAGAGTGTATAGGTAAATAAAAATAATCCATCAATTAAAATATACATTTAAATAAGACAGTGCAGTAATGTTGTAATATGAACATTATTAATATGAACTGCACAGACCTACAGGTCTAATATTCATCCCATCATGCATTGCAATTGTAGCCTAATGGATAGGGCCTACTGTAATGGATAGAACCTTCTTGTGTTTCACTAGCTGGTCCAACTTACAGTAACCATTAAAATATATTAAAGGTAGGGTACACCCAAAATGAAAATTCTGTTATTAATTACTCACCCTCATGTCGTTCCAATCCCGTAGGACCTTCATTCATCTTCAGAACACAAATTAAGATATTTTTTATTAAATCTGAGAGCTTTCAGACCCTGCATAGACAGCAATGCAACTGATATGTTCAAGTTCCAAAAAGGTAGTAAGGACATCAATAATATAGTCCATCTAACAAAGGTCATGAGGGTGAGTAATTAATAACAGAATTTTCATTTTCGGGTGAACTATCCTTTAACCTGTCAGCAACAATATGTTAACATTGGTATTTTTGGTTGTATATTTATTAGTTTGTTTGTCAAATGATTCTACAATACCATGGCGGTGAAGCTTTCTGGAGAATTTAAGAGAGATATCAGAAGGGTGATGGAAACCAGTTCTACTGTTCTTCTTATGAACCCCAACATCCATCTCTCCACATCTATTCTACACGAGTGACGCTTTTGTGTCAAGGACAACCTCAAAAAACTGTAAAACAAAAAAAAAAAGTCAATAATGTGGGTTAATAATGATCTTGTGAATCACATTTATTATGTGCTTAGGTTTGAACATTATATACTAAATTATATAACTTCACCTTCATCATACACAGTTTTTATTTTACTTGAATTTTTCTATGATTATTTTAATTACTTTTCTATGTAAATACTAAAAAAGAATTATAACTGAAAATGGAAATGAATGTTTTTTTTCATCTTCAAACACTGCTTTTTATTTTTCTATTCCACTGTAGTTTTCACTTCCATACTTAATTTAAATACATGTATTATTTATGCAGTCTGCAGTGAATCATTCCAATGAACGATGCAGGTTACAGCATTTCTTCCATCTTTATGTGTCTCAGGTTTTAGTAAATCAGACCATTGAGTTGGTAGTGTCACTTTCAGCATCCATCATCCATCCTGTATTTGCCCAGTCCATCTGTGCTTTTTCCTTGCTGCGTCCATGATTACATCATTCACTTTTGACATCTCCTGCAAACATTTATTTGTGATCTTGTCTATGCTCTTAAAAATAAAGTTGCTTTAAAAGGTTCTTCAAACGATACCATAGAAGAACCATTTTTGGTTCCACAAAGAACCATTTAGTCAAAGGTTCTTTAAAGAATCTTCTCTTTCTTACCGTTTTATAATCTGAAGAACCTCCTTTCACACAAAGAACCTTTTGTGAAACAGAAAGGTTCTTCAGATATTAAAGGTTCTTTATGGAACCTTTTAGACAAAAAAGGTTCTTCTATGGCATTGTGAAGCACCTATTTTTTTAAGAGTGTACGTCATCCGCTGGAAAGCTACTCTCATGAACGCATGTACGACAGTTACCAAAAGCTAGAGATTTAGGTTTACAAAGTATTAAATATCGATATTTTTTCTTACACAAATGCATCAATTCACATTAGAAAGCCTTCATTAACCCCTTGGAGCTGTGTGGAGTACTTTTTATGATGGATGGACATACTTTTTTTGCTTCAAAGTCTGGACCACTACCCACACCCATTATAAAGCTTGAAAGAGCAAGACATTTTTTTAATATAACTCCGATTGTATTTGCCTGAAAGAAGAAAGTCATATCATGCGGTAATTTTCATTTTGGGGTGAACTATACCTTTAAGCATTCTTTGCTCCATTGCTTTTTCAGTTACAGAGTTTCTGTTCATCAGATTTGGTTAAAGACCATGTCTCACTCACATATAATAATGCTGGTAGTATGGTGGTATTGAAGAGATGTGCTTGAAGGGTTGGCTCGTTAATGGTAGTGATCACCTCACTGCTTTCCATCAGCAAGATACAGTAGCTCTCAGCTTTTGATGTGTCCCATTGTAATTTCTTGGCCCAGTTTGGTGTAACTATTGACTTTTTTGATACAAGTCCGCACTTTATAATTCTACAGCTAAGTAAATGTGTGTGTGTGTGTGTGTGTGTGTGTGTGTGTGTGTGTGTGTGTTGTGTGTGTGTGTGTGTGTGTGTGTGTGTGTGTGTGTGTGTGTGTGTGTGTGTGTGTGTGTGTGTGTGTGTGTGTGGAGGAAGGTCACTGCCCTCTGCTTGAGCCATATAATGCAGCATTTGAACATTACAATAATGCATTGAAAAGCATTTATTGTAGGAAAGGAAAAGGGAAATGGGTGAGTTCTTACATGCATTTACTTTTCATTAGTAAAGCAATTTATGTGTTTCATCACTCTGCTGAGATACAGGCAGAAAAGCCTCCATCATGAGGCCAACACATTAGCCTTCAACCCCCACCTGCAGCTGCATTCAACACATAGAAACAGACAGAGGGGGTGTGTTGTGTGAGAGAGCCCATAACTGTGTGTGCCCCTATGTATGTTGCACCATAAGTGTGTATGGAAGGTTTCACAGAAGGGGGTAAAGGAGGACTTCCTGTGAAAGGCACGATGACCGGCAGGCTTGTTTGTGTGGACCTCTGTGAATGTAGGTTTTGTTCAGTGTATATAAGGCTAATGAGGTCCAGCTACATGCGACAGAACCAGAGCAGTGTGGTTTAAGTCAACAAAGGTGTCCAGAATGTGAAATAAAGCCTGATCTGTAGCCAGCTTTCCTGATTATAACAGAAGCATTCAACTTCTCTACACTGTAACCGATTTTTGTAATTTGAACAGTATTTTACTGTAATATCTACAGTAAGATACTGTAAAATGTATATACAGTATTTTACTGTAAACTGCAAAGGATTATGGGAAAATATATGATCACTACTGTAATTATCCACTACTGTAAATCCGTTCACAGTAAACTACTGTAAATTTTCAGTAGTGAACTTGCCCGCGAAAAATTGACCAATGGCAAGGGCGATTTTTTTTCTCTCCTGCTGAGAGGAAGTGGCGGTAAAAAGGACAAAAGGAGAAATGTTGCACCAATAACTTGACAAAAAGGTTAGTATATTATTTCTGTTTTATGAAAAACTGAACAATTTTAAGATGTTTTCACTTGTTAACAGCAAACTAACAATATTCATCGTGTTTTGCATGTCGGTAGCCTTTTTTTCTGACTGACGGCCGGGGCGCCGCCATAACGGTGAAAACATGGACTGGTGAGTAACTTAAGGTGACATATATTAGTCGAAATAAACTTTAGTGAAACCGAGAAACGCGTTTGTATATTGTGCTGCCCTTTAATGCAAGTTAGCTCGTCTGACGAGCCCTTAACGTTACTCAAGCTTAACGGCGAACTGAGGTGAAATACTGAGGTAACGTAAAGTGCGTTAAGCAACACCGCTTTTTCTGTGGAGATTTTAAATAGTATTTTCAAGCCCTTCTTTTGCTTGTTATTTTCAAGTTTCTGGTCTGGATGTCGTCTGTAACGTCGGAGGTGTATTTTGGATCTTCTTCTTGTGAATGACTGCCATAGTATCGACGATAACATGAACTGGTAAGCTAATAATGTCCATAAGCCGAAGTTGACAAACTCAACGTTAGTCACAGAGCAGCATAATATCTTTTCAACGCTGCTTCTTTATAGCTGGCAAGGTAATTCTCTTCAAATGATGTTTAAGTAAGAAATGTGTGTATCAATGTCATATGTAACTTTATAGACGGTCCCTAAATTCAGTGACAGACGTGACATAAACAGCGCGCTAACATGAAACACTGAGGTAAAGCTCAAACACCGCGGTTAAGTGCTTCTTTTGTGTTTTATTTTCAAGTTTGTGGTCTCCTGGTCATGTCGTCTGCATCAGAGGTGTATTGGAGTCTTTTCTGGTGATTGCCGTCGCCGTTAAACAACAGGTAACGTTAAGCTTTTGCTTTCGTCAACTTAACTAATGTTAACGTTACTAAATTAGCCACAGGCTGCTGTTCTCCACTAACTCACAGAACGGGTTAACATTTTAAAGAGAGTAACGGGCTAGCAATATATTAATATAGCAAGTTTTGCTAATAAATATTATAAATGTTTATTTTATTAAAAATGTAAATTGTATTACTGTACAGTAGTTGTCTTTTCTGATCATAAACTATAGTAACACTAAAAGGGTGTTGTGACACTGTCTGTTACAGGAGATTTCTCCAAGCACTAACTGGATGCTGACCATCAAGGGCAGAATCATCATACAGCCAGCTGTCCATTTTACAGACATGCAGAATAAGGTAACCTAAAACATATTTTGTTTTACATTGTATTTACATTCATGCATTTTTCAGATGCTTTTATCCTAAGCAAGTTATATTGTATTTAAAGTACACATTTGTAAGGTATTTATTTCCTGGGAATGTTTTTTATTACCATCAAGATTGAGTTTGCATGCGCATTAAAATTATTTCTATTAAACCAGCATTTAAACAGCAAAATGCAGCTGCTTCAGGTATCTTTAACTTACTGTAACCTTTAAATTCATAATAGCAATCTTACTGTCTGTCAATTTAGATTATTGTTACTGTAAAGCAACAAATATAGATTTTTAATCATAGTAGGCCTATTATATGCACAGACTTTCTAGGAAACACACACCTGTTTAGAATGTTTATGAACAGATTGGTTAGCATTTAGCATGGTCTGTGGCAGACTTTACTAAGTGTCAGGGCAACAAAATTCAATAAACAAGAATGTAATATTAAGTGATTTAAATCAAGAAGAAAATATTGTCTTTTTGCTCCATTTAGTAAAAACGGTTCTTAACAAAGCCATGTTGTGCATCTCTGCACACAGCAGTGTTTCATTACTGAATGAATTTACCTTTTTTAAACACCTAGAATCAGTGACTTACTGACCCATTCATAAAATTCTTTATAAAAAATTTCAAGAAAAAGTTTCTTCAGTTTTTTTTTCTTACTACTGCGTTCGTATGTAGTATATAATTTTTTTTTAAATGCATACAGCACCAAGTTTGACAGTTGAGGCAAATTCTTTAAACACTGTTTTTCTTGTGCTTCCAGGTTCGTTCAGACAGTCAACCTTTGTGGCA
>NW_027394277.1:13212733-13234003 GCF_049309525.1 Garra rufa
AATACTATTTTTTAGTACAATAAGTACAAAATTAGTGTGCGAAAATATAGCACTTTTAGTACATTACTGAAAAGTGTACTAAGTATACTTAAATAAAGTGTATTTTAGTGCACTTTTTTTTTACCTGGGTGTCGTTTGTAGTCCGCGTGCCGCTGAATCGAATCACTGAATCATTTCACAAATGATTTGATTCAAATGATTCGGATTCTCAGATCCGAATCACTTCTTATCATCACACGATTGATTAATTATATAGAGAGCAGATATATAGAAACAGAAAGCACCTTCTCTGTTACTAAAGGCCAACGCTTGCAAATAAAGCATTACAACATTACATTTAAAAACGCTGCATTTACTTTGCATAGCTTGTAAAAGCGCGTCCATTGATGGAACAGTTTGCATTGATTTATAAACAAAACCACAAACCTTTTTTTTCAGGTGAATCACAACAGACGAGGAGCTCTGCGCATCTTTATGACGTCACATCACCCGACCAAAATAAAAGTCCCATTCGTACACTGCTCTCTAGGATCACAAACACATAATAGAAATGTATATAGAATCGAAATGAAATTTCGTACACATGATGATGCATTTGCAAAGTTATTTAAATCGTAAATCTGAATACTTTTTTCTTTCTCTTTCTTTTCTCTACTTTTTTTTTTTCATTTAATGTACATTTATATTATTTTATTTTTTACTATTGGGGTAAATGAGGACACAAAAACATATTTGTGGCAGTTTCTATTTACCACTATAGAAGTTTACAAAACTATGATTACTTAAATTTCAGAGAACCCCATAAATCTGAAAAGAGTCATTTCAATGTTGAATTTCTGTCACTGATGGCCCATGTTAATATAGGCCACTGACCCTATAACAACTGACCTTATTTCAACCAAATTTCAACAGGTCATGTGCCAGCTGGAAATGTACTAGCGCTACCTTTGGCTGCTAGAAAATCTCAAAGTCCTGATTGAGAAACATTGTGTTTTTAGCTCAATCTGTAAGTACTTGTTTGTTTGTTTTTGGAGGCTTCACTTCAAACACTGTTGATGTTTAATATTGTTTAATGTTTATTTTGTAGAAAGGACTCCTTGATATCTTTATATGTCTGAGGTTGGTTTCACACTGCTCTAAAAGAGAGTGTCCATATCAGCTAGACATTTATGCAGAAAAAGGACTTTGCATGTTGACCTGAAAAGGAGGAAAGCTGAAGTTGGATTGTTGCTTCAAAACCATTTTTCAGCGTACTCAATGTTTTTTTACATGCTGTTCCAAACCTGCAACATTTGGGGAAGTGCTATAAATAAATAAAATTTTCTCACTACTGCAAGGCCACTGAACTGCTCATTATTCTTTCTTCTTTTGTGGATCTGATGTCAATTGCTTTAAGTTTCTGAAGTATCTGATGATTTAATAAAAGGGTTTAAGCTTAATTTGAGGCGGCCTGGTCCTCCTGGGCGTTGGCTGGCCCCCATGTGGAACCCAGGGTGCAAACCCACTTTAAACCCCTTTGGGCAAGTGGGGCCCAAATGGGTTTGGCATGAATTGCCCAGTTAGGACCCACATAAGACCCTTACAGGTCCCACTTAACCCATCTGGGCATCCACGGCTGACCCCCATGTGGATCCCGGGTGCAAACCCACTTTAAACCCCTTTGGGCAGGTGGGGCCCAAATGGGTTTGGCATGAATTGCCCAGCTAAGACCCATGCAGTACCCTATTAGCAAAAAAAAAAAAAAATACTGATCTTATCCATCTTTCCGGCAGTGACACTGCTGGGCATATTACTGACCTCCACAGGTCAAAGTTGAAACTAAATTCTTATATTCAGTCTTGTATTATGCAGGAAGTGAAAGAGATCAGTTTCTGCTTGTCACTGAGTACGTTTACATGGACAACAATATTCCGATTTTAACGCGATTAAGACAATACTCTGATTAAGAAGCAACCATGTAAACTGGTATTTTTGATTAATTTAATCTGACTAAAGTCATAATCGGAGTAAACACAAATCGAACAGACAGGTGGAGTATTCCTATTTTAGTCGCATTATGGAAGACATGTACACACCTTAATGACACTATTCCCCTTGAGTAGGACTTTTCGCTACATTTTGCGACAGGATACACACTAATGCTGCGTTCCAGGCAGGTTTTTGAGCTTGTAAATCACATCTTCAAACCACGACTCAAGACTTTGTAGCGTTCCAGGCAAGTCACGCCAAGCATTTATTATTTTTATATTATTAATAATTTGATTGCAACGTTATATTGTCCTAAACTCTATTTTTCCACTGTGTACCACTTGCATAAACACCGCACCCATAGGCTTTATTGTTGTTTCGCGGGCTATGTCACGTCAGAACTCGGAACTGAGAGTACGTCAATCTAGTACGAGTTCACGGATGGGAATTCACGGGTTTGACTGCCTTTTCAGTTTACTTTCACGGGTAGAAGTTTGGAAAAACACGGGTTGCCTGGAACGCGGCATAACGCTCTCAGTTGGTCGCACGTGCATATGCTACAACATGGGATTAATCAATGCTCATTGCTGATAAATAGTTTGTTATCATAATTTATAGTTTTATGGAAACGTCGTTAACATTCAACCCGTTCTTTTTCATTAGTATTATTTGTGATTTTAATTTTGTGAACGGGATTTCCGCTATTGGAATGTCTTAGGATGCTTTTCACTTTTACTTTCGAATTCATTATCTTGGTTTTGCTTACATATATAGGCTACACCTATCAATTTTAAGATTAAAACAAATTCTTAATAGATGGATTTGTTATTTTTAATTAAACAGCATAACAACAATAAAAGAAAACTAGCTTACATAGCATCTATTAACAAAAACTAATAAGACGAGGTATGGACTCCATCACATGCTGTGCTATATGCCGACTAAACAATGTATTACAGGGTACACAAACACTGAGCAATCAAATTAATAAATAAAAAATAAATAAAAGAAAGCCTCCAAAGCGTAATGTGAGGTAAACGGCAAAGATAACAGGGTTTTCAAAATGAAAACAAACAAAAAAAGTAAAACTAAACTGGCTTTCGGTGAATGTGCTTGCGTGTGTTTTTTTGTCCTAAAAACTGACTGGCTCTGAAATGCTCGCTGTATGGAGCAGACGCTTTGGAGCAGCACGCACTTGCACAAATGCGACCACGGCAAATTTGAACTCACACATTCTAAAATATTTGTTGCAAATGTCCAGCCACTTCAAGCTTTTGTAAAATTAAAACCGAAACATCAAAAAGTCTATAAGGAAGATGAACTGATAGCGTCGCGTGTGGACCTAATGATGTGTCTTTAATCGATCTATGTACTATAACATGTAAAACGGGAACATGAAAAGAATATTCTAAAAGCAACTCATGTAAACAGCTTAATCATATTATTGTCTTATTCAGAATAAGGTCATTAATTAGATTACTGGTGTCCATGTAAACGTAGTCACTGTGTCAAACAAATAAAAAGTAACAGAAAAAAACAACTTGTTATCAAAAAGTGTTTTTCATTCTAAATTATACTTCCTATTCCAAGAAAATATGTCCATATTCACATAAGCCAGAAATATGCTTTCCTACAATATACAAAAAATAATTTAACCCACAATGCACCAATCACAGTCTACAGTTTAACTGAGTCCCTACGGGATGGACAAGTACAAAAACATTTGTTTGTAACTTTAGATTGAACAGAAACATGTGTCTATCCTTGATTTCCTTTTCCCATCCTCTCTGCCATTCCTTTATTAAACTTGATTATGACCTTTTCAGCATCTTTAATTGGCAAAAACCATGTCAACATGTTCAGTTGTTATTCCTCATCTTCCCTTTTTAACAGTGAACAGTTCACTTAATAAATACAAGATACAACACCTGCTTTACTAGAAACTCAATCTCCAGAAGTGTATTCATAGTATATGAATGCACTTAGAATTATGTTATATAATTATAACATTGTCAGGAATATGTCTCTGTTTTGTCCTGTTCTGTCATGTTTTCCAAGTGTTTCCCCCCCCATTTTTCTAGTTCATTTGGTTTAGTCGTTGTTCTCCCCCTTTTGGTTTAGTCCTTTTGTTTTGTTCTTGCCCATATTTGTATTTCTGTTTTTGAGCATTTACCATCTGGTGAGATGGAGTGACAAAATGATCAATGCATGTTTACAGATGTGACTAAAAGATAGTTTTTTCAAATTGATTTCTCCTAGTGATTGCTACCGTCCCGTAGCAGATTTTGTAAATTTTGTTCTTGATTTATGTGATTCCCCGTTCCAAGTCATGGTGGAGGATGGTAATCCTCCTCCCATCTGGAAACATGCAGTCACCCCATCTCACCAACAGCCAGAGCTCTCCGCATATCACTCCAGCGACCACACTCCCTCCTTGCCTCCCCCGTGTCCCCAAGTTCTCCTAAGCCCCACGATGGTCCTCAGCCCATTGTCTCAGACTTCCTCTCCGCGTTCAAGCCCGTCAGCCGCCATGCCATCGTCAGCTCACAAAATGGCCGCCGCGTCAGCGGCCGTCAAGCCTGAATCCCTGGCCAAGATGGCCGCCAAGCCTGAATCCCTGGCCAAGATGGCCGCCGTTCCTGAGTTCCCGGCCAAGATGGCCGCGGTTCCTGAGTTCCCGGACAAGATGGCCGCCAAGCCTGAATCCCTGGCCAAGATGGCCGTTGTTCCTGAGTCCCTGGCCAAGATGGCCGCCAAGCCTGAGTCCCTGGCCAAGATGGCCGCCAAGCCTGAATCTGCACCCAAGATGGCTACCGTCAAGTCAGAATCTTTGCTGGTTCTGCCCAGCCCTCCAGTGACCGCGCCGCCAGAGCGCCCTCCAGTGACCGCTCGCCCAGAGCCTGCTCTTCCAGAGTCCTGCGCGCCCTCCAGAGCCGGAGCTCTCTCCTGCGCGCCCTTCCGTGCTCTCCTGGGTAGACTATACCCTAGGTTCCCCCAAGAAATTTTTTTTTTGGGGGGGGGGGGGGGGCCACCTGGACTGTTTACTCGGCCATGGCTTCCTGAGCCTCCAGATCCGCCATGGCCTCCTGAACTATTGTCCCGGAAAATGTCAGGAATATGTCTGTGTTTTGTCCTGTTCTGTCATGTTTTCTAAGTGTTTTCCCCCCCATGTTTCTAGTTCATTTGGTTTAGTCCTTGTTCTCCCCCTTTTGGTTTAGTCCTTTTGGTTTGTTCTTGCCCACATTTGTATTTCCCCCTCGTTATCTTGTTAGCTTGTTTGTTACCACGCCCATGTATCTGCGTATTTAAGTCTGTTTGTGATCACTCCCCGCTGTCCGTCGTTAACGTTACATGTCCTCGGTTTTGCTCATGGTTTTTTTTTGTTTGTATGAAGTTTCTTAGTGTTTTGCTCCTGTTTGTTTTGTTTTAGGTTTTTGTTAATAAATAAGTGGTTCTTTATATCCCTGACTCCTACGTTTGTTCTCCTGGCTTCCCTTTCCCTGCACGGCGTGACAAACATAGTATATAACATAATTATCAAGTATAATTATTAAATATTAGTGTTATGATTTTAGTGAAGTTAAAAGTTTTGAAACCTAAGTACCTGCAATATCCAGTTAGACCTGTAGTAAACTCAGGAGAGAAGATCAGGGGACTGAGGCCATGTCCACACTAATACGTTTTCGTTTGAAAACGCATCTTTTTCATCGGAGCTTTTTGAAAACGCTCTCCAAAGTGGATAAATTTGAAAACGCCGTTTTCGCGTTGTAGTGTGGACTGCGAAAACGGGGGCTTTTGAAAACGATGACGTATATTTAGTCATGTGACGCATATTGTACCAATAGATCTCTATGTTTACAGCAGTAAGTGTGCCTGTGCTATTCACTGTCACACTGCTGCTAAAGAGATTTAGCTTGTACACTCTTCAGATTACAGTCCTAAAATGATGGCAGAAAATGTACTCACAGTTGCTGTCCTGCAAACATGACGACAACTGCTTTTCAGATAAAATATGAATGAGCGCGACATAGACGCGTCAGTGAATGATGAGATATTTCCGTAAATGATACCTGCCAGAAGAACTGTGTGAAAACTAATTATGTCTGTATAATTTTGGAGGCTTTACGCATGCGCAGTAAGGCGAATTGGACGTTTTCCTACGTTTCAGTGTGGATGAGAAACTTTAGGAAAACGCTTGGAAACGCTAGTGTGGACGGAGAACGTTTTAAAATGAAAACTCCGTTTTCAAATGTATCCGGATTAATGTAGACGTAGCCTGAGTGAATCTTCATCAGATCTTGATAGAGATGTTACTGTGTGACGCTGCAGTCATCCAGACTGACTAAAACACTCAATCACTGGAGTTTTATACAGATTTCGAAATCGTTATTAGAAGATAAAATATGCAAAGGATGTACGCAGTTACAGGAATTTGCCCAGATTTTCAGCGACTCTAATCCAATCAGCAGAACTATAGACTCATTATCACAGAGATCAGGGAAAGTCTCACCTTCAGCCTCTGCATTCATATTTAATCAGAAACAAAGATATTGATCAGAAACAAAGACACCAATTAAAGAAGTGAGGCAGAAACATCAACAGCCAATAAAGACAAAAGATGACACTTACCATCATTTCACATTCATATTCACACACTCCTAAAGCTAAATATATTCATTTCAAAATGTAATGCCATGCATCTTTTCTGCTGAGTTTCTAATGCTCTTTCCTGAATGTATTTTGCAGTCATTATTCTTTAGACACATCTGTTTTAAATAACTATCAGCCTAATTCTGTGGTTTCTTTAACCTAAGGTACTAGAACAGTTTGTGTTTGGTATTTTCTAAGTACTTCTGGAAAATTTCAGTCAGGTTTTAAGTCCATTCATAGCACCGAGTCTGCTTTGCTGACTCTTCACTCCTGACTCTAATGATTTCACACAACTTGTAAATCATGAAAATCCAAATAATGTAGAATATCAAGATTTAATAAACATGCTCAAATAATCTAAATAACTTTCATTCATATTTTTCATAAAATAGTAATGAAGTACTACTCACAGTTGACTAAGTTTGGGTATAAATAAAGGCGTATACATTTGCCTTTATGTATAAAGAATCTTGAAGAATTAAGTTTATATAATCACTATTCGTACTTTCAAATAAGAAATATTTACTTTTAACACAGGTACATTAAGCAATTTGGTAAGGCAAATTTATGATTGGATATTTACTATTTATTATCATTTCATTATCATTGTCATATTTCACAACTCTACGGAGCGGGAAACGAGGAGACGAGGAAACGCAGGAGTGAACTTAAAACAGTCTTTAACGGACAAACTAAAACACAGCTCAGGAGAACAACAGGAAGACATTCACTTGAAGGACGTGAGAGACCAGAGGAGAAAACCACAAACAGAGGACTCTTAAATACTCAACTAAACGAAGGAAAGACAAGACACTCCTGAAATCAATGGAAACAGGAACAGGAAAACCAAATATAGGCATTAGAGAACACCAGGAAAAACAAGGACAAGGAGCTCATGGAAACAAAGTCAAACACAAGGACAGTCCATAGGTGTGACAATCATTACTGTTAAAGACACAATTATATTGGTTGAAATGAAATTATTGCCTAGGAAATTCAGCAAAAAGGTAAATGTTCAATTGTAAATGAATCTCTTTTGCTTCAGGTGTGTGTGAATACAAATCTGTGATGCTCTCGATGTTTCTGCCTCTTTAATTTTTGTGAATGTTAATGCTAATGAACACTTGAGTTGTGTGTGAATGTGTCTTTCCCTGATCTCTGTGATCATTAGTGCTATAGTTAGAGTACAGTATAGAACTGCTCACATCCTTTGAATACTGTGTTTAAGCTTGTGATCTGAGAGCTTTGTCTTCATCTGTAAGAATGACCTCCTGAAATCTGTATAAAACTCCAGTGATTGAGTGTTTTAAGCCCCGCTCACACTACATGATTTTTTAAATCCTAACCAATTATGAAATCTGGTTGCAGCGCACACATAAAGAGAATCTTTTCAGATTATCTTTCCTGAAATCTTAAACATGCACACATTACAAGATTTGAAAATCACGGCTTAAAACACACTACAAGATATTTTCTAAGATTATCGCTAGCAGAGGGAGCGCCTCACGTGATCTAAAGGAGACGCTGAAAAGCACATGTAAACAAAATGGATACTGTAGCACGACAACTTGCTGTATCATTACTGGTTGTTTGTAGCGAGAAAAAACAAAAGCGGAAGATTAAACGATTGTGGATGAGAAAATGGTTGGGGAGACGTGGCCAACATGGATTGACAGTTCTTCAGCGAAAATTGGAGGTAAGAATTTAACTACCAGTTTTACTACAGTATTGTGTGCTATGTATATTTGTTTTACCATTATAGCGCTAACGGTTGGCTAGTTCAAAAGCCATACTGTCACCTGTTGCAGTGTAGATCTTGCGTTAAAAATAAAATAAAATAGGCCATTATGAAGAAAAGTGTCTATATTCTAATATAGATAAAGGATATGTGAATGGTAATATGAGTGTGTAGCTGTAAAACAGTGTTGACCAGTAATATTGAATATGAATGTAACATTAAACCCTGGTTTGCATCTCTCTCTCTCTCTCTCTCTCTCTCTCTCTCTCTCTCTCTCTCTCACACACACACACACACACACACACACACACACACACACACACACAATCCTCTCTATTTCAAACATCTATCTATCTGTTTATAACTTGCATATGTTTATAAATAGGGCTAACTCAAGGGGAGGAATATTAAAAATGTGATTTTTGTTGTTTGTTTCATGTTAGTTGGAGGACAGGTCAGGCTTTAGGGAGCTGCTGCGGATGACCTCAGATGAGTTTGAAACCTTGCTATGGAGAGTAGAGCCACTGATCACCCGAGAGGACACCAAGATGAGGCGGGCAATAACAGCTAGGGAGAGGCTCTCCTTGACCCTCAGATTCTTGGCAACAGGTTTGTATATATAATAAATGTACAGGTTTTTCTGTTATGTTTTCATTTTGCAGTAATGTTAACTTTTTTCTGTTGAAGGCGAAACCTACAAATCACTGAGTTTTCAGTACAGAATTGGGGCCACTACTGTTTCTCATATAGTGAAACACACATGTGCAGCCCTACACCAGGTCTTAAAAGATGACCATCTGAAGGTCAGAAATCCTTAGTCTTTTTATTATTAGTATCTCAACCGCAAAAAATTCTGACATACAGTAAGTACAAGTATGAAGATAAGCAGTATAGTTGATAATGAAAACAAAACATTTTATTAGTATGCTTGACTGTGGAGAAATGTTTGTACAATTTAGTTCATGCAAAAATGGGTGGGCTATGTAGTGTTATAAAAGTGTGTGTGTGTGTGTGTGTGTGGGGGGGGGGGTTACATACAGTATTTAGAAATTCAGTTAAGTTATACTAGGATATTAATTGATGAGAAATATGCCATGTTGACTTTTGTAAATACATTTATTGTATTGCTTTTATATTTGCAGACACCAAAATCAGAGGAGGAATGGCAAGCAATTGCCAAGAACTTTGTGGAGAAATGGCAGTTTCCACATTGTCTGGGTGCTCTTGATGGCAAACATATTTACATCCAGCCTCCAGCCCACAGTGGGAGCATGTGGCACAATTATAAAGCCAGATTTTCAGTACTTTTGATGGCAGCTGTAGATGAGATTGTGTTACCCTATATGTTTGTGGGGGATGAGGCGTATCCTCTGAGAAAAGACCTCATGAAACCTTACCCCTTCAGGTAGCTGGACCACAACCAGAGGGTCTACAACTACCGGCTCTCACGGGCACACAGAGTAGTAGAAAATGCATTCAGCATGCTTGCAAATAGGTTTAGAGTGTTTCGATCCACAATCCTCCTTCACCCAGACAGCGTTACCAAGATCACCCTTGCATCAGGATGCCTCCACAACTTCCTCTGTGATCGCCACTCAGAGGCCTACATGACACCAGGAATGGCAGACTGGGAGGATGTAGACCACAGAGTCAATGAGGGAGCATGGAGGAGAGATGGTCTGGGGGCCATGCAATGTGTGCCAGCTGAAAGGTCACGGAACCCTACCCTTGCTGCTAAGCAGCAACGTGACCTTCTGAAAGAATACTTTGTGTCACCTGCTGGCCATGTGCCATGGCAAGAAAAATACATTTAGACAATGGATAAAAAAGAAAGAAATGTTTGCTAGTTGTGGTTTAGTGATATGTAATGTAAATAGTTAGCAGATTACACAGTATTGTAGCGTTCACTACTAATGAAGCAGGCGTTCTCAGTTGCTCTGTAACTTTATTAACGAAATAAAAGAGGTTACTGTTCTGGCCGTAACCCACGCCGTACAACAGAACACACAAAACTAGAACAACGCTCTCTGTCTCAGCACTCTCTGAACCTTCCAGCTCACTCTAGCTGACCTTCCCCCAGCGGTGGTTACCCCCGCCCCTTAAAGTGAACGGGGACTAATAGCTGTACCCAGACATTGCTAAATGAACATATCCGAACATCCTAACATAACTAATGTCCTTCACATTGTAACAACATCACACTGCCCCCCCTTTTAAAAAGAAGAACCCTCGTCCACGAGGGGGCAAACAAAGTCTTTAAAGTGCCCAGGCGGGCGCCTTTGCCTCTTAGGCCGTACAACCGGCTGGGGATCTGAGCCCGTTAGGAAATGGGGGGTAGGAACATGGGACAGGGGTGAAAGTCCAAGAGAATTGGCTGGTTGTGGGGTGTTTGAGGAAAGGGGTTCCTGAACAACTGGTGTGTGGGGCTCGGGCATGGGGTCAATGTCTGTGTTGTTTTGTGAGGCCAGGGGTTTGGGCTTCCTATTGGGAAGGGAAATGGTCAGGTTACCTCTGTACGGGGCTAGCCTGTCTCTATGCAGAGCCACCTTCCTGCCTCTAGGTGGCATCAGGACCCTATACACTACCTCTCCCACCCTCTCTAGAACCAGGCAGGGTCCCACCCAATGGCAGTCCAGCTTGGGGGAGCGTCCTCTCTTCTTTGTCGGGCTGTACACCCAGACCGACTCGCCGGTCTCAAAACTCCTCCCTTTGCTCCTGACATCATAGTTCCTTTTCTGTCTCACACCGGCCTTTCCCAGCTGATCCCTGGCAAACGCATGGGCTGTTTCCATTCGATCCTGCAGCTGCCTTGCATACTCTGGTCCGGGTGGCACAGCTGGTGAGTCTGGGGGTTTACCGAACATTAACTCAGGGGGGGTCCGAAGCTCACGCCCCAACATAAGCAGAGCGGGGGTGCACAAGGTGGAGTCCTGTACGGCTGATCTGTAAGCCATTAGAATGAATGGAAGGTGAGTGTCCCAGTCCCGTTGATGGTCGGCTGTAAGTATTGCTAGTTGCTGAGCCAGGGTCCTGTTAAATCTTTCCACAAGGCCATCGCTTTGTGGGTGCAATGGTGTTGTGCGTGTTTTCTGCATGCCAAGCCGTTCACACAGGGCTGCAAACAGCTTGGATTCAAAATTCCTTCCCTGATCGCTATGAATAACCTCAGCCATACCAAACCTGCTGAACATCCCCTCCACCAGTGCGTCAGACACTGTCTCCGCCTCCTGGTTTGGTATAGCGTAGGCCTCAGGCCACTTTGTAAAATAGTCCATAGCAGCGAGTACGAACCGGTTACCTCTCTCTGTAATGGGGAAAGGGCCCATAATATCCACAGCTACTCTTTCCATTGGTGCCCCTACAGCTTGCTGTTGAAGTTCAGCATGGGACTGGTCAAGAGGGCCTTTATAGGCTGCACAGGCATCACATCTGCGGCAAAAGTCCTCTACATCCCTTCTGTGCCGGCCCCAGTAGAACCCCTGGCGAAGACGACGGAGTGTTTTGGACACTCCAAAATGGCCAGTCCCCTTACTTCCATGGCAAGCTGTGAGTACTGCTTCCTTAAGTGCCGTTGGCACTACCACTTGCCATCTGACCTCCCCAGTGGCAGGCTCCTTCCATGCCCGCTGGAGCACCCCTTCATTGAGTCGCAGTGTGTTAAATTTAGACCACAGTCCCTTTGTGGCCAATGAGTGCCCTGCAATATCCCCCCATTCGGGTCTTCGCTGCGCCTCCAGCCAGCGCAGCACAGGCCTCAGATCATCATCCTCTTCTTGCCGCAACTGCCACTCTGGTGCGTCGACCACCCTCAGTGCCCCACATGCAGGCTGTTCTGCCTCTTTCTCTTGACATAGCTCCTTCTCCCGAGTCTCCTTATTTTCACAATGATGACAGCCCTCCTCAGCACAAGGGCGACGCGACAAGGCATCTGCGTTGCTGTGGCTGGACCCAGCCCTATGTACTACTGTGAAGTTATAGGACTGTAGTTCTTCCAGCCACCGGGCCACTTGACCTTCAGGCTCCTTAAAGGACATCAACCATTGGAGTGCTGCATGGTCTGTCCTTATCGTGAACGGTGTGCCACACAGATAGTACTTGAAGTGCCTAACTGCCATTACCACTGCAAGGAGCTCACGTCTGGTGACACAATAACGTCTCTCACTCTTGTTAAAGACCCTGCTAAAATATGCCACCACCCCTTCTCCATCTGGTCCCTTCTGAGATAACACCGCCCCCATGCCAACATTGCTTGCATCCGTATCTAAAACAAAAGGCAGTGTGGCGTCAGGTGGAACTAGGACTGGGGCCTCAATCAAAGCCTGCCGAAGGGTATCGAATGCCTTCTGGCACTCCTCAGTCCAGACAAAGGCATGGTCTTTCTGTTGGAGGCGGAAGAGTGGTGCCCCTATGCATGAGAATCCTTTTACAAATCTCCTATAGTAAGAGGCAAGTCCCAGAAAACTTTTCAATTGTCTAAGGTCTGTAGGGGTTGGCCAGTCTCTGATGGTGTTAATTTTCTCCTCCAGAGTGCCTATGCCCTCCCTCCCCAATTTATGGCCAAGAAATTCAACTTCCCGCCTCATGAAGTGGCACTTATCTGGATGCAGTTTTAGACCTGCTGCCGCTACTCGACGGAGGGATTCAAGTGCTTCGTCGAAAGACTCACCATGGACAAGAAGATCATCCAAATATACAAGACACTCACGGCGGGGGAGTCCTTCCAGCACCTTGTCCATGAGCCTTTCAAATGTGGCGGGAGCATTGCAGAGCCCAAACGGAAGGACCTTGAACTGCCAGAGGCCTTTGTTTGTACGGAATGCGGTTTTGGGAGCGGACTCAGGAGATAATGGCACCTGCCAGTAGCCACTCCTTAAGTCAAGGGTGGAGAACCAGGACGAACCAGCCACCAAGTCAAGAGATTCATCTACTCTAGGCAGGGGATATGAATCTTTTCTTGTTACTTTGTTGAGCTGCCTATAATCCACGCAGAATCGCCATCTTGAACTCTTTTTCCGTGGCACCATCACCACGGCTGATGCCCATGGGCTTTCTGAGGGCTCAACAATACCCGCCTGTAGCATTTCCTCCAATTCTTTATCTGCGGCCTCCTGTCGGGCAAGAGGGAGACGGCGCGGTCTTACTCTTATCGGGTGGGCATCTCCCGTGTCAATAACATGCTGCGCTAAGTGAGTCAGGCCCACTTCATTCTCATTGAGCGCAAAAATCTCTCTGAATTCCTCCATGACGTCCCACAAGCGCATTTTTTCTTGCTCTTTTAAGCCATCACAGTTTTTGGACCAAATATCTCTCAAAGCTGAGATCCTGGTTTCTCTCTCATCATTGCACATGTCGGCATCCGAACAAGAGCCAGTGGTTGTCAGCGGATCAATTGGGCGCTGCTGTATTACTCTTAGAGCTGCAGTGCGTGTGGCAATTTGAGTCAATGGGCAGGGCTTCTACTGTGTGAGATGACAGCTCGCAGACTGTATTTTCTACAACAACGGTATTTCTAGATGTGTCTGCTGAATAATCAGGTATGGACACTGAGGTCAGGTTTGGAGCAGGATGGGTCAGTTGCACAGAACGTCCATCAGGGAGGGTAAGAGAGTCTTTACATAGGTCCAACACACATCCAACAGCCCTTAAAAAATCTAGCCCCAGAATGCAGGGGTCCTGTACTTCAGCCACCCACGCATTGAACGACACAGGCAGACCTCCTATGTCAAACAGGAAGAGACCTTTCCCTTTTATTGGCGCAAAGTCACCAGTCACAGTCTTCAGACGAGCAGATGTCGGCTCCAAAACTGTCCCCACTGGAACTAGATCAGGCCGAACTAGGGTTGCATTTGAACCAGTGTCAACAAGGGCCGTGCACGCTGCTCCTGCCACTAGAATGGGTATGTGGCAGAAATTTCCCACATATGACCAGCCCACTATCATAACAGTCTCTGCAGGGCTTGGTCCAACCCCGTTCTCCTCAATCTCAGCCAGGGGTGACATATGGAAAGTGTTATCACGGGCCCGTGTCCCCCCGACTACACGGGCCCTTGAGCGTTTCCCTGTATTTGGCTAACCCTGGGAACTGTCTGATCAAATGGCCAGGCTGGCCACAGCCCCAGCAAACTGAAGGTCGGCGGCGTGGACGGGGCTCTGAGGTGGATCGATTTGAGCGCAGCGTCACAGCATTTGCAGAATTATTCATCCATACAGGTGCCCCTATGTGTGATTCAGTCATTTCCGCAGCTCTCACTATTGGTGTTATTTCATCAGCATCCGTTTCTGACCCCAATATCTCTCTTTCGATGGCCAGTTCTAGCGCTTCACTCAGTGTGGTTGGGTGAGCTAGCTGAGTTTGCACACGAAGCTCTTTTGGGGTGAGCGCCTGGATAAATCTGTCTCTAGCAAGCTCATTCTGGACTGATACTGGCATTTCAGCATATGCGCGTTTACATAAACACTCAATGTCATTAGCTAAAATGCGGAGGGGCTCACCCAGACGTCTGCGTCTGTTATGAAATTCTGTCCTTAAAAGGACAGGCTGGCTACATTGTCCAAATCGTCTGTGAAGAGCCCCAACCAATGAATTATAATCATTCCTTTCAGCAGGGCTCAATAACAGGAGACAGGCAGCCGCATCATCAGTGAGGCACAGCGCTAACTGCAGAGCTTTATGATTTTCAGACCAGCCGGCAGCATCAGCTAACAGTTCAAATTGGGCTTTAAATGCATTCCAATCCGTCTTACCAGAGAACCGGGGTGTTTTAATAGCGTGCATATCACCATCTCTGGAGAATTCGCTGCGAGCCTGCGGGCCGCCATGATTGTTTACATGTTGAGCCTGCACGTCATCGTGAGAGTACGTCATGTCGGCGCCATTCTGCTGAAATACAAACGCAGAGTTCGGAGCGAGGCGGGGCGCAAAGCCGGCTTCGGCAGCTGATAGTCTGTAAGTATCTCTCATTCTGGCCGCCTCTCTCTGAGCCCAGTGTGGATCTGCCGCCGGCCCGTCCGTCCACGAACACTTGCCTTTTTCTCTTCCGATCTCTTCCAGCACCTCTTGTTTCACTTTCGCCCGCGCCCCGTAATCCATCTTGTGGGTGAATACGTGTTAAAGTTCGTCACTTCTGACACCAAATGTAGCGTTCACTACTAATGAAGCAGGCGTTCTCAGTTGCTCTGTAACTTTATTAACGAAATAAAAGAGGTTACTGTTCTGGCCGTAACCCACGCCGTACAACAGAACACACAAAACTAGAACAACGCTCTCTGTCTCAGCACTCTCTGAACCTTCCAGCTCACTCTAGCTGACCTTCCCCCAGCGGTGGTTACCCCCGCCCCTTAAAGTGAACGGGGACTAATAGCTGTACCCAGACATTGCTAAATGAACATATCCGAACATCCTAACATAACTAATGTCCTTCACATTGTAACAACATCACAGTATATTTATTTTCATTTGTTGATTGATTTGTTGGTTGTGATGTAAAACACTTTACTATTTGATTCTGTTGCACTGTTGTCACAGTTCTGTCTGTCTTGTCATTGGTTTTGCCCATTTGTCTTCCCCCCATTGATCTGTCATTTGGTTTAGCCCTTCTTCATTGTGATTGCCTGCACCTGTCCTTGTAATTATTAGTCATCTGTGTCACCTGTGTTTGTTGATTAGTCTGTCTTTAAAAGTCTGTCTTTGATTTCAGTTCCCTGTCGGTCCTTCTGTGTGATAGACGTGTGTGAATGTTCCTGCCTTGTTCCTGCCTTGTTCCACTTGGAGATTTATATTAAATATATTGAACTTTGTAAATATTGTCTATCGTCTCGTCTACTCCTGCACGCACCCCTGACATAAGGACCGACCAAGTACAGTTTACCCGGCACCTCTCCCTGCGTTTATTTTCCGTTTTTTGTATCAGTGTTTTATTTTTTTTCCCTTATGGATGACCCTAATGTTTCCATCATTCTCCTGAAGCAGGGGAAACGCTCTCTCGAGGACCACATTAGAGACTTTCGGTTCCTCGTCCCATCTACTCATTACCCGGACAGCTGCTTGTGGGACACTCTAGGGACCTGATCGACTTCTTTTCCGAAGTCGAGGATATAAAATCATATGACTTAATAGACTTTTTCTCTGAGCCACTGACCTGCATAGACTTCCCTCCCACCCGCCCTCGTCTGTCTGAATCTGCCTGGTCCCCGCTGGTTCCGCCCAGCCGTCCTGAGTCCCCGCTGGTTCCGCCCAGCCGTCCTGAGTTCCAGCTGGTTCCGCCCAGCCGTCCTGAGTCCCCCGCTGGTTCTGCCCAGCCGCCCAAAGTCTCCCAGGTCATCAGTCAGTCCCCTTGCTCACCCTCAGCCCACCATCTCTGCAGTGGGCTTGCCGCAGGGATGCCAGCTTACATCGGTGGCATGGCTGGAGGATCCCTCAGCTCCGCCTCCAGCCTACGAGTCCAGATCTCCACCTCGGCCCTCCGACCCTGTGGCTCCACCACGGCTCTCGACACCCTCCTCTCCACCGTCGCCCGACGGCCCACCAGCTCCACCGGGCTCCATCGTCCCTCCGGCTCCGCCTTGGTCAGTCGTCGACCATCCGCCGCCTCGGGACTCCACTCCTCTGGCTTCGCCTCATCCCTCTGTCCCTCCGGCTCTGTCAGGCTCCTCCTTCCCGTCAGCGTCGCCTTCGTCCTCTGTCGCTCCGGCTCCGCCGCGGACCTCCGGATCTCCGCCTCCGCCTCGGCCGCCAGAGCCTCCTGTTCCGCCTTGGCCCTCCGGATCCGCGGTGTCGCCCTGGATCTTCGGCTCTCCATCTCCGCTTCGGGTTCCTCTGCCAGCTGCTCTGCCTCTGTCGGTCAGCCCCACGGAGTCGGCGGTCCTTCCTCCACCATGGCTCCTCCCTCCGTCGGCTCCTCCGTGGGCCGTCATCCTGGCTGCGATCTGGGTCCTGCTCTCCTGCTTCAGGTCCCTCCTGTTTCCTCCCTGGCTCCTCCCACCGTCGTCGCCCCCTTGGACTGTCTTTTTTGTTACCTGGACTTTTGTTCTGGTCCTCCTCCGGGGGTTGCGTCCTCCGCCGGAGCCCCCTCCCTCATTGACTCTGGTTTCCTGGTTTTCCGCCCCTCTCGTTTTTTCGTTTTTTCCACGGCGCGAGGATGCGCCTTTCCGGAGGGGGGCGTAAAGTCACAGTTCTGTCTGTCTTGTCATTGGTTTTGCCCATTTGTCTTCCCCCCGTTGATCTGTCATTTGGTTTAGCCTTTGTTCATTGTGATTGCCTGCACCTGTCCTTGTAATTATTAGTCATCTGTGTCACCTGTGTTTGTTGATTAGTCTGTCTTTAAAAGTCTGTCTTTGATTTCAGTTCCCTGTCGGTCCTTCTGTGCAATAGACGTGTGTGAATGTTCCTGCCTTGTTCCACTTGGAGATTTATATTAAATATATTGTATTTTGCATATATCGTCTAATCCCGCACGCACCCGTAACAACTGTATTTTTTGAGATTTTACATTTATCAAAACTATTATTATATCAAAAGTCTTTTTTAAATAAAGACAGCATTCATGATCATGTTTCAGTTGTTTATTCAAGTGTTTCCAGCATAACGGATTGAAGTGCCAACTGAACATTGTAAAAAAATTAATTCAAACAAAACTTTCATTTTGATCAAGTTTTAATTGAGCAATTTAAAAGGAAACTGCCATAGGAATACATTACAATTACATTACATTACAAGAGTTATAAACTATAAATAATATATGCACCTGAAAATGTGTGCATGTATATATTAAATACTGTACTTTTATATATGCATTTATTCTTCCAATTCATCTAGCATCCTCAAAAAGTTCTGAGGTTGAACGGGACCCTGAGGAAGCATGTGCTGACGGTAGTGTTGCGGTGTCTGTGTGTATAGAGGGGTTGAGGTGGGGATTTGTGCAGGTGTGAGAGCTGAATATATGGCTGGTGGCAGATGTGATGAGGTTGAACAACTAGATTGGTCATCCTCCTGAGCCTCAAACAAGGCATTCATTATTTTTCTTTTTACTCTGGTCTGTATGCTAATATTATTTATTAACCTGAGTTCCACAGCAACCTGGTTTCCAAAAGAACTGCATGCATCTGGGGGGCCAGAACTGTAGCAGACATTTGCTGTAAAAGCTTCAGTTTTTGTTGCTCAACATCTGTGTCAGCTTTTCTGCGTTTTAGTGTTGTCCTGGGAGGGGGGACAAGGGAGGTCTGGTCTTCCTCTTTCTGGGTTGAGGGATGTGGTCCTGTTGTTGATGAGATAAAAGATTACATTATACTAGGTAAATCTAACATTATTAGAAAAACTTCAATCAAAGTATGTGTTTGCATACAGCTAAAGTATTTTCATTTAAATCAATTTTTTTTTTGTACAAATAAAAACGTGAAAAAATAGAGGTTGAAAAAAGGTGAATTACATGAATTTCTCTGAATTATATCTGAATACGATTTCACCTAATGTGTCTGCAATGTCTTCATCACTGGTGGGAACATCCATGTTCTGTCCTTCGCTCAACAAGTCTTTCAGAGATTGATCAAGCTTAAAAAATAATAATAATTTACGTCAGTGGGGTGTACAAACATTTATCCATCCTTCTATCATCCAAGTACTAACAAAACAGTTGGATAACAATTTCACAGTTAGTTCACCCAAAATTATTTTCTGTTAATAATTACTCACCCTCATGCCATTCAAAACCCTTAAGACCTTTGTTCGTCTTCCAAACACAAGATATTTTTGAATTTCAAAATCCAAGAGCTCTCTGACCCTCCATAGTCAACAAGGGTACTACCATGGTAAAGGCTCAGAAAGTACCCAAGAACATTGCCATCGTCAATGTGACATTAGTGGTTTAATCATAAATTTGTGAAGCTACAAGAATACTTTCTGTGCACAAAGAAAACAAAAACAACGACTTTGATATTCTCCAAAATGGTGCTAAGCTAATGCAAAAGAGAAGAATTCTTCAGCAACATGTTGTTATTTTTTATTTCTTTGTGAACAAAAAGTATTCTCGTAGCTTCATAAAATTACGATTGAACCACTAATGTCACATGGACGATGGCGATGTTCTTGGTACATTTATGGGCCTTGACTGTGGTAGTACCCTTGCTGTCTATGGAGGATTAGAGAGCTCCTGGATTTCACTAAAAATATAGTGTTTCTTTACACATTTAATTTGTGTTCCGAACATGAAAGAAGATCTTAACGGTTTGGAGGGCAAGTAATTAGTGACAGAATTTTCATTTTTTGGTGAGCTAACCCTTTAAAGACACAATATAACATGTCATGTCTGTCCATAATATTGCATGCTTACACTGGTCTCAGAGGGGCGTTGTGCAATGTGTTTCTTCAGAAACTCCAAGTTATTTAAAAGCCAGCTCTGTTTCTGAGTAAGGCTTTTATCCTCACTGCCACTAGGCTCGGGTTTAAGAAGTTTTGTGAATTGAGTTCTTAATGTTGTGGCTCTAATCTTCACCTCTTCTACTGAAAATATACAATACACAACATACATTGACACTCAGAGTCTCCTCTCTACATTAATCTGAACTATCAGTATTAAAATATAAATGGGCTATAATAATCTTTTAATGTCCGTTTAAGTAACATTTTTTTAAGTAACCAGTTAAACAGTTATAAAGCTAAAAAAGAAGTAGTGTTTTTTTCCTTATGTTCTTTTGAGAGAGAGGACTGTATGTGTGTGAGAGAAAGATTTAGGGGATTATGTTTGTATGAGAGAGTGAAGTTTGTGTGTGTGTGTGTGTGTGTGTGTGTGTGTGTGTGTGTGTGTGTGTGTGTGTGTGTGTGTGTGTGTGTGTGTGTGTGTGTGTGTGTGTGAATGAAGAATTGTGTTTGTGTATGTGTGAGAGTGTTTTATATTAATAGATTGCTACCATCCCTGCTGAAAAAACCAGCATATGCTGTTTTTTTCAGCAGGGATACCTTTTGACAGACATGTATGTAACTGATGGTCACTGACGTTTCACAGTTTGTTTACGTTTACTAGCCTAGCGCGCTAGCAGCTTTCTATACTCACCTGGTATGTTTAAACTCGAAGCGATCTCTCCCCAGCTCTTCTCCTTATCGGTTCAGTTGTGGTACAATTTTGAAGAAATGTTATAAAGGCAATCATGTTGTTGCCACATCTCAACAAGATGCTCCTCCATCTCCAATATCCAACGAACTTGTTTCGTGGTTTCCATTTCAAAATGTTCGTCACTTCCGTCTCCTCGTAGACTTGTTTCTTATTGGCTATTCTGAAAGTACTGACGTAATCACAGCCGTGATCATCCAGATTTAAAATCCTGCATATCAAACATGTTTGATATGATCGCAGCCCCCCCGATTCGTGTGCGAACAGATCGGGGGGTACAAGATTCTATCTGTAAACACCTCACATTACAAGATAATCCGTGCCGAAAATCGGGGCCGATGGAGGTGCTTGACAAGATTTTTGCTCCGATTCTCGGGAGGGGAAAATCGGGCTAAAACTCCTGTAGTTTGAGCGGGCTTTAGTATCGTTATCACAAACACAACCAAAATTTGTCATCGTACTATGATGCTAATAACCTGTTCAAATGCAAAATATAAAGACTGTACTTTGTTTCAGAACTATGCACAAGTGCTGCTGGCACCGCTTCACACAAAGCACTTGCCTTTGAGGATAGTGGTGAAAATGGTAAGAATGAACAACATGTAGACAACCCCTCCATTTTGTAAACTTCTCTGACACTAAGATGTTGTCTTAACTCTGCTTTAGTCATTTTATTTATTTCCATCATTTCCATATTAACTCTGCAATTTATATTAACCATGTAATTAATTATTTTTACCCTGTCCCATTTTTTTGTCTTTCTTAAATCTTAAACTTCTTTTTAATTCCTAGTTCCCTCAGCTCAGCCACCCG
>NW_027394277.1:13234503-13261558 GCF_049309525.1 Garra rufa
AAAAAACAACATTTTAATTTATATGACATAAAAATAATATTGACATGAGTTGTGGATTAAAAGGTGCTGAACTAGTTATTCAAAATTTCACATGAGAGGTATGTTAAAATCTACATCAGTTCAGCCTGAAATGTGTATATATTTTTCTGTATAGAGAATGACCATAAAGTATGTAATATCAGTATAATATGTTGCATTCAAAAATGTATCTACAAAATAAACAATTTAACCCACTATTCTAATTGATGATAAGCCAAATAGTGTTTGAAGATTAAATCAGGTGAGACAAGTTCTTTACTTAAAATCAATGTTTTATTAAATTGACTCAAACATGCCTTCAGTGGAATTTAGAGAGTTCTAAAACAAGTGTAAACAAAAAAAGAAAAAAAAAAAACACAAGTATAACCAAGGAAATTATAGCTGCTGCAAAGCAATGGGAATGGACAAAAAGAACAAGGTCAATTAGATATATGTACACAAGCAAATAACAATCAGTTAGATTAATCAGTACACATTTTACAAACAGTTGCAATTTACCAGAATATGCTCCATTTAGATCTTATGTGCTAGGATGGATGTTAAGGACAAAAACAATGACCAATTAAAATGTAACTGAAAGGAATGGATGGAGCAACAGAATGGTGCAACATGAAAATAATGGATGATTACAATTAGAATTTCTATTTTCTATTTCTATTTCTGGGCAGTAAATGTATTTTCCTGCCACCCCAGGGATGGCCGTATGGATATGTTGGCTGTGTGGTCCCTGTTTAAGGACTATGTGGCAGAATCTGCACAGGCGGCCTGCTCGAGAACAGCTCCAGCTGCTCATGTCATGGTCATGCTTAGGCAGAAGAACAAGAACGGGTGGCTGAGCTGAGGAACTAGGAATTAAAAAGAAGTTTAAGATTTAAGAAAGACAAAAAATGGACAGGGTAAAAATAATTAATTACATGGTTAATATAAATTGCAGAGTTAATATGAGAAATGATGGAAATAAATAAAATGACTAAAGCAGAGTTAAGACAACATCTTAGTGTCAGAGAAGTTTACAAAATGGAGGGGTTGTCTACATGTTGTTCATTCTTACCATTTTCACCACTATCCTCAAAGGCAAGTGCTTTGTGTGAAGCGGTGCCAGCTGCACTTGTGCATAGTTCTGAAACAAAGTACAGTCTTTATATTTTGCATTTGAACAGGTTATTAGCATCATAGTACGATGACAAATTTTGGTTGTGTTTGTGATAACGATACTAAAGCCCCGCTCAAACTACAGGAGTTTTAGCCCGATTTTCCCCCGATTTTCCCCTCCCGAGAATCGGAGCAAAAATCTTGTCAAGCACCTCCATCGGCCCCGATTTTCGGCACGGATTATCTTGTAATGTGAGGTGTTTACAGATAGAATCTTGTACCCCCCGATCTGTTCGCACACGAATCGGGGACGCCGCGATCATATCAAACATGTTTGATATGCAGGATTTTAAATCTGGATGATCACGGCTGTGATTACGTCAGTACTTTCAGAATAGCCAATAAGAAACAAGTCTATGAGGAGACGGAAGTGACGAACATTTTGAAATGGAAACCACGAAACAAGTTCGTTGGATATTGGAGATGGAGGAGCATCTTGTTGAGATGTGGCAACAACATGATTGCCTTTATAACATTTCTTCAAAATTGTACCACAACTGAACCGATAAGGAGAAGAGCTGGGGAGAGATCGCTTCGAGTTTAAACGTACCAGGTGAGTATAGAAAGCTGCTAGCGCGCTAGGCTAGTAAACGTAAACAAACTGTTGAAACGTCAGTGACCATCAGTTACATACATGTCTGTCAAAAGGTATCCCTGCTGAAAAAAACAGCATATGCTGGTTTTTTCAGCAGGGATGGTAGCAATCTATTAATATAAAACACTCTCACACATACACAAACACAATTCTTCATTCACACACACACACACACACACACACACACACACACACACACACACACACACACACACAAACTTCACTCTCTCATACAAACATAATCCCCTAAATCTTTCTCTCACACACATACAGTCCTCTCTCTCAAAAGAACATAAGGAAAAAAACACTACTTCTTTTTTAGCTTTATAACTGTTTAACTGGTTACTTAAAAAAATGTTACTTAAACGGACATTAAAAGATTATTATAGCCCATTTATATTTTAATACTGATAGTTCAGATTAATGTAGAGAGGAGACTCTGAGTGTCAATGTATGTTGTGTATTGTATATTTTCAGTGGAAGAGGTGAAGATTAGAGCCACAACATTAAGAACTCAATTCACAAAACTTCTTAAACCCGAGCCTAGTGGCAGTGAGGATAAAAGCCTTAGTCAGAAACAGAGCTGGCTTTTAAATAACTTGGAGTTTCTGAAGAAACACATTGCACAACGCCCCTCTGAGACCAGTGTAAGCATGCAATATTATGGACAGACATGACATGTTATATTGTGTCTTTAAAGGGTTAGCTCACCAAAAAATGAAAATTCTGTCACTAATTACTTGCCCTCCAAACCGTTAAGATCTTCTTTCATGTTCGGAACACAAATTAAATGTGTAAAGAAACACTATATTTTTAGTGAAATCCAGGAGCTCTCTAATCCTCCATAGACAGCAAGGGTACTACCACAGTCAAGGCCCATAAATGTACCAAGAACATCGCCATCGTCCATGTGACATTAGTGGTTCAATCGTAATTTTATGAAGCTACGAGAATACTTTTTGTTCACAAAGAAATAAAAAATAACAACATGTTGCTGAAGAATTCTTCTCTTTTGCATTAGCTTAGCACCATTTTGGAGAATATCAAAGTCGTTGTTTTTGTTTTCTTTGTGCACAGAAAGTATTCTTGTAGCTTCACAAATTTATGATTAAACCACTAATGTCACATTGACGATGGCAATGTTCTTGGGTACTTTCTGAGCCTTTACCATGGTAGTACCCTTGTTGACTATGGAGGGTCAGAGAGCTCTTGGATTTTGAAATTCAAAAATATCCTGTGTTTGGAAGACGAACAAAGGTCTTAAGGGTTTTGAATGGCATGAGGGTGAGTAATTATTAACAGAAAATAATTTTGGGTGAACTAACTGTGAAATTGTTATCCAACTGTTTTGTTAGTACTTGGATGATAGAAGGATGGATAAATGTTTGTACACCCCACTGACGTAAATTATTATTATTTTTTAAGCTTGATCAATCTCTGAAAGACTTGTTGAGCGAAGGACAGAACATGGATGTTCCCACCAGTGATGAAGACATTGCAGACACATTAGGTGAAATCGTATTCAGATATAATTCAGAGAAATTCATGTAATTCACCTTTTTTCAACCTCTATTTTTTCACGTTTTTATTTGTACAAAAAAAAATTGATTTAAATGAAAATACTTTAGCTGTATGCAAACACATACTTTGATTGAAGTTTTTCTAATAATGTTAGATTTACCTAGTATAATGTAATCTTTTATCTCATCAACAACAGGACCACATCCCTCAACCCAGAAAGAGGAAGACCAGACTTCCCTTGTCCCCCCTCCCAGGACAACACTAAAACGCAGAAAAGCTGACACAGATGTTGAGCAACAAAAACTGAAGCTTTTACAGCAAATGTCTGCTACAGTTCTGGCCCCCCAGATGCATGCAGTTCTTTTGGAAACCAGGTTGCTGTGGAACTCAGGTTAATAAATAATATTAGCATACAGACCAGAGTAAAAAGAAAAATAATGAATGCCTTGTTTGAGGCTCAGGAGGATGACCAATCTAGTTGTTCAACCTCATCACATCTGCCACCAGCCATATATTCAGCTCTCACACCTGCACAAATCCCCACCTCAACCCCTCTATACACACAGACACCGCAACACTACCGTCAGCACATGCTTCCTCAGGGTCCCATTCAACCTCAGAACTTTTTGAGGATGCTAGATGAATTGGAAGAATAAATGCATATATAAAAGTACAGTATTTAATATATACATGCACACATTTTCAAGTGCATATATTATTTATAGTTTATAACTCTTGTAGGGCTGTCCCCGAATAGTCGAAGATTCGATGCATCGATATGCGGAGCCTGATTCGACCACCGATCTCACAGTCGAATCTTCGCGGGTGAAACGAGCATCATACCATTTTGCCAATATGGGGGTGCTCAATGTCTAATTGCACACAGAACTACTGGTTTTGTACGGTTATATTAAGTTATATACAGCCTTTGATTATGATAATGCAGTAAAAACAAAAGTGAAAAGAAAGAAGCGTTCAATAAATATTTTTAACGTGTTTGTGAATAAATCCAACCACCCCTGTGACTAATTTAATTTTCACTTTCCCTGATGCATGACGAGATGAGGACCATCTTGACGGCAGGGATGGCGGCGATCACACCGAACGCGTTTTTGCAGTTGGAGGCGCCTCTTTTGAATGGTTTTCTGTTGGCAGTGAGCGTTCTGCACGCTGTTTATGCGCCTCCGGCGCCTCGCGTTTTCGCCGCCTGCTGCGCCTCGCGTTTTGCAGGAGCGCTCTGAGCGCCTGAAGTTGAAAAAAAAAATCAACTCTGAGCGGAAAAACGCCCAACGTCATTCGCGTTCTTTTCCATTGTCCAATCGAATGAATGGAGAGGCGGGCCTTCTGTTGTGATGGCGAAAGTTTACCGTTGCTTAAAAAGTCCGGAGACTCCAAGAAATGGAGGAGAAACCTTTGGTGTCTATCGTGGGTAACCCGGAGCTGTATTATTTAGGGTTTCTGCTAATATGACAGTTTACTTAACAGCAAAAAACTAAGATTTTAGAGCGCTCGCGCTATAATCCTTTGAATTGACTGACAGGACAGCTGTTTTGGTCGTTGCTTAGCAACATAAAAAAACCGCAGCACACTGCTCTTTCATTAAAAGTCACCAAAAAAGGCAGTGCTGTGCGCCTCGCGTTTTTAGAACTAAAAGACGCGTTCTGTGTTTTTATTTAAACCTAAATAAGTTTGTCTGTCAGTTGGCAGGCAGTTTTGGTCGCTTATAAAATAAAATAAAAATAGTTTTACCCTCCTGCTGACTATAGTGTCGTGCCCCTCCCAACCCATTCACACACGCACATAAGCCTAGATGATTCGACTATCGGTCGACTATAGAAAGATTCGAAAATTCTGATTCGACTATGAAAATTCATAGTCGGGGACAGCCCTAAACTCTTGTAATGTAATGTAATTGTAATGTATTCCTATGGCAGTTTCCTTTTAAATTGCTCAATTAAAACTTGATCAAAATGAAAGTTTTGTTTGAATTAATTTTTTTACAATGTTCAGTTGGCACTTCAATCCGTTATGCTGGAAACACTTGAATAAACAACTGAAACATGATCATGAATGCTGTCTTTATTTAAAAAAGACTTTTGATATAATAATAGTTTTGATAAATGTAAAATCTCAAAAAATACAGTTGTTACGGGTGCGTGCGGGATTAGACGATATATGCAAAATACAATATATTTAATATAAATCTCCAAGTGGAACAAGGCAGGAACATTCACACACGTCTATTACACAGAAGGACCGACAGGGAACTGAAATCAAAGACAGACTTTTAAAGACAGACTAATCAACAAACACAGGTGACACAGATGACTAATAATTACAAGGACAGGTGCAGGCAATCACAATGAAGAAAGGCTAAACCAAATGACAGATCAACGGGGGGAAGACAAATGGGCAAAACCAATGACAAGACAAACAGAACTGTGACTTTACGCCCCCCTCCGGAAAGGCGCGTCCTCGCGCCGTGGAAAAAACGAAAAAACGAGAGGGGCGGAAAACCAGGAAACCAGAGTCAATGAGGGAGGGGGCTCCGGCGGAGGACGCAACCCCCGGAGGAGGACCAGAACAAAAGTCCAGGTAACAAAAAAGACAGTCCAAGGGGGCGACGACGGTGGGAGGAGCCAGGGAGGAAACAGGAGGGACCTGAAGCAGAAGAGCAGGACCCAGATCGCAGCCAGGATGACGGCCCACGGAGGAGCCGACGGAGGGAGGAGCCATGGTGGAGGAAGGACCGCCGACTCCGTGGGGCTGACCGACAGAGGCAGAGCAGCTGGCAGAGGAACCCGAAGCGGAGATGGAGAGCCGAAGATCCAGGGCGACACCGCGGATCCGGAGGGCCAAGGCGGAACAGGAGGCTCTGGCGGCCGAGGCGGAGGCGGAGATCCGGAGGTCCGCGGCGGAGCCGGAGCGACAGAGGACGAAGGCGACGCTGACGGGAAGGAGGAGCCTGACAGAGCCGGAGGGACAGAGGGATGAGGCGAAGCCAGAGGAGTGGAGTCCCGAGGCGGCGGATGGTCGACGACTGACCAAGGCGGAGCCGGAGGGACGATGGAGCCCGGTGGAGCTGGTGGGCCGTCGGGCGACGGTGGAGAGGAGGGCGTCGAGAGCCGTGGTGGAGCCACAGGGTCGGAGGGCCGAGGTGGAGATCTGGACTCGTAGGCTGGAGGCGGAGCTGAGGGATCCTCCAGCCATGCCACCGATGTAAGCTGGCATCCCTGCGGCAAGCCCACTGCAGAGATGGTGGGCTGAGGGTGAGCAAGGGGACTGACTGATGACCTGGGAGACTTTGGGCGGCTGGGCAGAACCAGCGGGGACTCAGGACGGCTGGGCGGAACCAGCTGGAACTCAGGACGGCTGGGCGGAACCAGCGGGGACTCAGGACGGCTGGGCGGAACCAGCGGGGACCAGGCAGATTCAGACAGACGAGGGCGGGTGGGAGGGAAGTCTATGCAGGTCAGTGGCTCAGAGAAAAATCTATTAAGTCATATGATTTTATATCCTCGACTTCGGAAAAGAAGTCGATCAGGTCCCTAGAGTGTCCCACAAGCAGCTGTCCGGGTAATGAGTAGATGGGACGAGGAACCGAAAGTCTCTAATGTGGTCCTCGAGAGAGCGTTTCCCCTGCTTCAGGAGAATGATGGAAACATTAGGGTCATCCATAAGGGAAAAAAAATAAAACACTGATACAAAAAACGGAAAATAAACGCAGGGAGAGGTGCCGGGTAAACTGTACTTGGTCGGTCCTTATGTCAGGGGTGCGTGCAGGAGTAGACGAGACGATAGACAATATTTACAAAGTTCAATATATTTAATATAAATCTCCAAGTGGAACAAGGCAGGAACAAGGCAGGAACATTCACACACGTCTATCACACAGAAGGACCGACAGGGAACTGAAATCAAAGACAGACTTTTAAAGACAGACTAATCAGCAAACACAGGTGACACAGATGACTAATAATTACAAGGACAGGTGCAGGCAATCACAATGAAGAAGGGCTAAACCAAATGACAGATCAATGGGGGGAAGACAAATGGGCAAAACCAATGACAAGACAGACAGAACTGTGACAACAGTGCAACAGAATCAAATAGTAAAGTGTTTTACATCACAACCAACAAATCAATCAACAAATGAAAATAAATATATTGTGTAATCTGCTAACTATTTACATTACATATCACTAAACCACAACTAGCAAACATTTCTTTCTTTTTTATCCATTGTCTAAATGTATTTTTCTTGCCATGGCACATGGCCAGCAGGTGACACAAAGTATTCTTTCAGAAGGTCACGTTGCTGCTTAGCAGCAAGGGTAGGGTTCCGTGACCTTTCAGCTGGCACACATTGCATGGCCCCCAGACCATCTCTCCTCCATGCTCCCTCATTGACTCTGTGGTCTACATCCTCCCAGTCTGCCATTCCTGGTGTCATGTAGGCCTCTGAGTGGCGATCACAGAGGAAGTTGTGGAGGCATCCTGATGCAAGGGTGATCTTGGTAACGCTGTCTGGGTGAAGGAGGATTGTGGATCGAAACACTCTAAACCTATTTGCAAGCATGCTGAATGCATTTTCTACTACTCTGTGTGCCCGTGAGAGCCGGTAGTTGTAGACCCTCTGGTTGTGGTCCAGCTACCTGAAGGGGTAAGGTTTCATGAGGTCTTTTCTCAGAGGATACGCCTCATCCCCCACAAACATATAGGGTAACACAATCTCAGAACTGGGAAGCTTTTCTGGAGGAGGAACATTCAGGAGACCTCGATCCAGTGCTTTCCTCAGGTCAGAATGGGCAAAAAGCCCAGCATCCGAAACCCTGCCCTGAGTGCCAACACTAATGTAGATGAATTTATAATTGGCATCTACAGCTGCCATCAAAAGTACTGAAAATCTGGCTTTGTAATTGTGCCACATGCTCCCACTGTGGGCTGGGGGCTGGATGTAAATATGTTTGCCATCAAGAGCACCCAGACAATGTGGAAACTGCCATTTCTCCACAAAGTTCTTGGCAATTGCTTGCCATTCCTCCTCTGATTTTGGTGTCTGCAAATATAAAAGCAATACAATAAATGTATTTACAAAAGTCAACATGGCATATTTCTCATCAATTAATATCCTAGTATAACTTCACTGAATTTCTAAATACTGTATGTAACCCCCCCCCCCCCCACACACACACACACACACACTTTTATAACACTACATAGCCCACCCATTTTTGCATGAACTAAATTGTACAAACATTTCTCCACAGTCAAGCATACTAATAAAATGTTTTGTTTTCATTATCAACTATACTGCTTATCTTCATACTTGTACTTACTGTATGTCAGAATTTTTTGCGGTTGAGATACTAATAATAAAAAGACTAAGGATTTCTGACCTTCAGATGGTCATCTTTTAAGACCTGGTGTAGGGCTGCACATGTGTGTTTCACTATATGAGAAACAGTAGTGGCCCCAATTCTGTACTGAAAACTCAGTGATTTGTAGGTTTTGCCTTCAACAGAAAAAAGTTAACATTACTGCAAAATGAAAACATAACAGAAAAACCTGTACATTTATTATATATACAAACCTGTTGCCAAGAATCTGAGGGTCAAGGAGAGCCTCTCCCTAGCTGTAATTGCCGGCCTCATCTTGGTGTCCTCTCGGGTGATCAGTGGCTCTACTCTCCATAGCAAGGTTTCAAACTCATCTGAGGTCATCCGCAGCAGCTCCCTAAAGCCTGACCTGTCCTCCAACTAACATGAAACAAACAACAAAAATCACATTTTTAATATTCCTCCCCTTGAGTTAGCCCTATTTATAAACATATGCAAGTTATAAACAGATAGATAGATGTTTGAAATAGAGAGGATTGTGTGTGTGTGTGTGTGTGTGTGTGTGTGTGTGTGTGTGTGTGTGTGTGTGTGTGTGTGAGAGAGAGAGAGAGAGAGAGAGAGAGAGAGAGAGAGAGAGAGAGAGAGAGAGATGCAAACCAGGGTTTAATGTTACATTCATATTCAATATTACTGGTCAACACTGTTTTACAGCTACACACTCATATTACCATTCACATATCCTTTATCTATATTAGAATATAGACACTTTTCTTCATAATGGCCTATTTTATTTTCATTTTAACGCAAGATCTACACTGCAACAGGTGACAGTATGGCTTTTGAACTAGCCAACCGTTAGCGCTATAATGGTAAAACAAATATGCATAGCACACAATACTGTAGTAAAACTGGTAGTTAAATTCTTACCTCCAATTTTCGCTGAAGAACTGTCAATCCATGTTGGCCACGTCTCCCCAACCATTTTCTCATCCACAATCGTTTAATCTTCCGCTTTTGTTTTTTCTCGCTACAAACAACCAGTAATGATACAGCAAGTTGTCGTGCTACAGTATCCATTTTGTTTACATGTGCGTCTCCTTTAGATCACGTGAGGCGCTCCCTCTGCTAGCGATAATCTTAGAAAATATCTTGTAGTGTGTTTTAAGCCGTGATTTTCAAATCTTGTAATGTGTGCATGTTTAAGATTTCAGGAAAGATAATCTGAAAAGATTCTCTTTATGTGTGCGCTGCAACCAGATTTCATAATTGGTTAGGATTTAAAAAATCATGTAGTGTGAGCGGGGCTTAAAACACTCAATCACTGGAGTTTTATACAGATTTCAGGAGGTCATTCTTACAGATGAAGACAAAGCTCTCAGATCACAAGCTTAAACACAGTATTCAAAGGATGTGAGCAGTTCTATACTGTACTCTAACTATAGCACTAATGATCACAGAGATCAGGGAAAGACACATTCACACACAACTCAAGTGTTCATTAGCATTAACATTCACAAAAATTAAAGAGGCAGAAACATCGAGAGCATCACAGATTTGTATTCACACACACCTGAAGCAAAAGAGATTAATTTACAATTGAACATTTACCTTTTTGCTGAATTTCCTAGGCAATAATTTCATTTCAACCAATATAATTGTGTCTTTAACAGTAATGATTGTCACACCTATGGACTGTCCTTGTGTTTGACTTTGTTTCCATGAGCTCCTTGTCCTTGTTTTTCCTGGTGTTCTCTAATGCCTATATTTGGTTTTCCTGTTCCTGTTTACATTGATTTCAGGAGTGTCTTGTCTTTCCTTCGTTTAGTTGAGTATTTAAGAGTCCTCTGTTTGTGGTTTTCTCCTCTGGTCTCTCACGTCCTTCAAGTGAATGTCTTCCTGTTGTTCTCCTGAGCTGTGTTTTAGTTTGTCCGTTAAAGACTGTTTTAAGTTCACTCCTGCGTTTCCTCGTCTCCTCGTTTCCCGCTCCGTAGAGTTGTGAAATATGACAATGATAAGGAAATGATAATAAATAGTAAATATCCAATCATAAATTTGCCTTACCAAATTGCTTAATGTACCTGTGTTAAAAGTAAATATTTCTTATTTGAAAGTACGAATAGTGATTATATAAACTTAATTCTTCAAGATTCTTTATACATAAAGGCAAATGTATACGCCTTTATTTATACCCAAACTTAGTCAACTGTGAGTAGTACTTCATTACTATTTATGAAAAATATGAATGAAAGTTATTTAGATTATTTGAGCATGTTTATTAAATCTTGATATTCTACATTATTTGGATTTTCATGATTTACAAGTTGTGTGAAATCATTAGAGTCAGGAGTGAAGAGTCAGCAAAGCAGACTCGGTGCTATGAATGGACTTAAAACCTGACTGAAATTTTCCAGAAGTACTTAGAAAATACCAAACACAAACTGTTCTAGTACCTTAGGTTAAAGAAACCACAGAATTAGGCTGATAGTTATTTAAAACAGATGTGTCTAAAGAATAATGACTGCAAAATACATTCAGGAAAGAGCATTAGAAACTCAGCAGAAAAGATGCATGGCATTACATTTTGAAATGAATATATTTAGCTTTAGGAGTGTGTGAATATGAATGTGAAATGATGGTAAGTGTCATCTTTTGTCTTTATTGGCTGTTGATGTTTCTGCCTCACTTCTTTAATTGGTGTCTTTGTTTCTGATCAATATCTGAGTTAAATATGAATGCAGAGGCTGAAGGTGAGACTTTCCCTGATCTCTGTGATAATGAGTCTATAGTTCTGCTGATTGGATTAGAGTCGCTGAAAATCTGGGCAAATTCCTGTAACTGCGTACATCCTTTGCATATTTTATCTTCTAATAACGATTTCGAAATCTGTATAAAACTCCAGTGATTGAGTGTTTTAGTCAGTCTGGATGACTGCAGCGTCACACAGTAACATCTCTATCAAGATCTGATGAAGATTCACTCAGGCTACGTCTACATTAATCCGGATACATTTGAAAACGGAGTTTTCATTTTAAAACGTTCTCCGTCCACACTAGCGTTTCCAAGCGTTTTCCTAAAGTTTCTCATCCACACTGAAACGTAGGAAAACGTCCAATTCGCCTTACTGCGCATGCGTAAAGCCTCCAAAATTATACAGACATAATTAGTTTTCACACAGTTCTTCTGGCAGGTATCATTTACGGAAATATCTCATCATTCACTGACGCGTCTATGTCGCGCTCATTCATATTTTATCTGAAAAGCAGTTGTCGTCATGTTTGCAGGACAGCAACTGTGAGTACATTTTCTGCCATCATTTTAGGACTGTAATCTGAAGAGTGTACAAGCTAAATCTCTTTAGCAGCAGTGTGACAGTGAATAGCACAGGCACACTAACTGCTGTAAACATAGAGATCTATTGGTACAATATGCGTCACATGACTAAATATACGTCATCGTTTTCAAAAGCCCCCGTTTTCGCAGTCCACACTACAAAGCGAAAACGGCGTTTTCAAATTTATCCACTTTGGAATGCGTTTTCAAACGAAAACGTATTAGTGTGGACATGGCCTCAGTCCCCTGATCTTCTCTCCTGAGTTTACTACAGGTCTAACTGGATATTGCAGGTACTTTGGTTTCAAAACTTTTAACTTCACTAAAATCATAACACTAATATTTAATAATTATACTTGATAATTATGTTATATACTATGTTTGTCACGCCGTGCAGGGAAAGGGAAGCCAGGAGAACAAACGTAGGAGTCAGGGATATAAAGAACCACTTATTTATTAACAAAAACCTAAAACAAAACAAACAGGAGCAAAACACTAAGAAACTTCATACAAACAAACAAAAACCATGAGCAAAACCGAGGACATGTAACGTTAACGACGGACAGCGGGGAGTGATCACAAACAGACTTAAATACGCAGATACATGGGCGTGGTAACAAACAAGCTAACAAGATAACGAGGGGGAAATACAAATGTGGGCAAGAACAAACCAAAAGGACTAAACCAAAAGGGGGAGAACAAGGACTAAACCAAATGAACTAGAAACATGGGGGGGAAAACACTTAGAAAACATGACAGAACAGGACAAAACACAGACATATTCCTGACATTTTCCGGGACAATAGTTCAGGAGGCCATGGCGGATCTGGAGGCTCAGGAAGCCATGGCCGAGTAAACAGTCCAGGTGGCCATGGCTGATCAGGGGAGTAGCCCCCCCCCCCAAAAAAAAATTTTCTTGGGGGAACCTAGGGTATAGTCTACCCAGGAGAGCACGGAAGGGCGCGCAGGAGAGAGCTCCGGCTCTGGAGGGCGCGCAGGACTCTGGAAGAGCAGGCTCTGGGCGAGCGGTCACTGGAGGGCGCTCTGGCGGCGCGGTCACTGGAGGGCTGGGCAGAACCAGCAAAGATTCTGACTTGACGGTAGCCATCTTGGGTGCAGATTCAGGCTTGGCGGCCATCTTGGCCAGGGACACAGGCTTGGCGGCCATCTTGGCCAGGGACTCAGGAACAACGGCCATCTTGGCCAGGGATTCAGGCTTGGCGGCCATCTTGTCCGGGAACTCAGGAACCGCGGCCATCTTGGCCGGGAACTCAGGAACGGCGGCCATCTTGGCCAGGGATTCAGGCTTGGCGGCCATCTTGGCCAGGGATTCAGGCTTGACGGCCGCTGACGCGGCGGCCATTTTGTGAGCTGACGATGGCATGGCGGCTGACGGGCTTGAACGCGGAGAGGAAGTCTGAGACAATGGGCTGAGGACCATCGTGGGGCTTAGGAGAACTTGGGGACACGGGGGAGGCAAGGAGGGAGTGTGGTCGCTGGAGTGATATGCGGAGAGCTCTGGCTGTTGGTGAGATGGGGTGACTGCATGTTTCCAGATGGGAGGAGGATTACCATCCTCCACCATGACTTGGAACGGGGAATCACATAAATCAAGAACAAAATTTACAAAATCTGCTACGGGACGGTAGCAATCACTAGGAGAAATCAATTTGAAAAAACTATCTTTTAGTCACATCTGTAAACATGCATTGATCATTTTGTCACTCCATCTCACCAGATGGTAAATGCTCAAAAACAGAAATACAAATATGGGCAAGAACAAAACAAAAGGACTAAACCAAAAGGGGGAGAACAACGACTAAACCAAATGAACTAGAAAAATGGGGGGGAAAACACTTAGAAAACATGACAGAACAGGACAAAACAGAGACATATTCCTGACAATGTTATAATTATATAACATAATTCTAAGTGCATTCATATACACTTCTGGAGATTGAGTTTCTAGTAAAGCAGGTGTTGTATCTTGTATTTATTAAGTGAACTGTTCACTGTTAAAAAGGGAAGATGAGGAATAACAACTGAACATGTTGACATGGTTTTTGCCAATTAAAGATGCTGAAAAGGTCATAATCAAGTTTAATAAAGGAATGGCAGAGAGGATGGGAAAAGGAAATCAAGGATAGACACATGTTTCTGTTCAATCTAAAGTTACAAACAAATGTTTTTGTACTTGTCCATCCCGTAGGGACTCAGTTAAACTGTAGACTGTGATTGGTGCATTGTGGGTTAAATTATTTTTTGTATATTGTAGGAAAGCATATTTCTGGCTTATGTGAATATGGACATATTTTCTTGGAATAGGAAGTATAATTTAGAATGAAAAACACTTTTTGATAACAAGTTGTTTTTTTCTGTTACTTTTTATTTGTTTGACACAGTGACTACGTTTACATGGACACCAGTAATCTAATTAATGACCTTATTCTGAATAAGACAATAATATGATTAAGCTGTTTACATGAGTTGCTTTTAGAATATTCTTTTCATGTTCCCGTTTTACATGTTATAGTACATAGATCGATTAAAGACACATCATTAGGTCCACACGCGACGCTATCAGTTCATCTTCCTTATAGACTTTTTGATGTTTCGGTTTTAATTTTACAAAAGCTTGAAGTGGCTGGACATTTGCAACAAATATTTTAGAATGTGTGAGTTCAAATTTGCCGTGGTCGCATTTGTGCAAGTGCGTGCTGCTCCAAAGCGTCTGCTCCATACAGCGAGCATTTCAGAGCCAGTCAGTTTTTAGGACAAAAAAACACACGCAAGCACATTCACCGAAAGCCAGTTTAGTTTTACTTTTTTTGTTTGTTTTCATTTTGAAAACCCTGTTATCTTTGCCGTTTACCTCACATTACGCTTTGGAGGCTTTCTTTTATTTATTTTTTATTTATTAATTTGATTGCTCAGTGTTTGTGCACCCTGTAATAAATTGTTTAGTCGGCATATAGCACAGCATGTGATGGAGTCCATACCTCGTCTTATTAGTTTTTGTTAATAGATGCTGTAGTATTTCAGCGCGAATCAAACAATTTGGGAGAGTCGATTAGAAGTAAAAACACTACAGACTCACATTCCACAAGAGGCCCCCCATCATAAATCTGACGTTTCATAGCTGGCGCCAGAACGCCAGCCTGAAGCAGACCTAACTAACCAAGAACTTAAAATTAACACAAAGACACTTCTTCATAATCAAATCCTTCGAATAAGGAGATTGTCAAATTTGGAGCAAGTAACCAAGATTAATGGTCAAAGAGATGCACATTTTGAACATCACATGATTAAAGTCATTAGCGATATGGTTGGTTTTCCCCCACACACAGGACACAACGGAAATTCCTTCCCTAAACTTTTGACCTCCCAGCTTAGAGAACAGACCCTCACAGAAGGGCACAGAAAACTGTCCATTGATGTACATATGCACCCAAAATTATGCTTAAAGGACTCATGAGCAACTCATCATTTCTCTGCATAATTTCCTATTCATATATGTAACCCATACATTTGTCTATTATGTTTTAATCACTCATTGTGTATGTCCCTTTTGATAACTCTTGAATAGTTTAATGGTTTATATTGATGTTTGATATGTCCGAGTTGGAAATCGCATTCTCAAAATGTTCCTGTAATTCAATTCTTTGCGAAATGTATTATAGTCTTGTTATAGAAATCATGTCCAAATTTATCTCTGCAAAGAGCGGGAATTTGGGATCACGGGACTAATAAGATAACATTGTGATTTGTGGTTTGGAAGGTGAAACCAGCAGCCCACCGGAGTTCAGCCAATGTTCTAATTGGTCAAGACATCATTTTGGGAGGTGTCCAAAGGCTGAGTTTAAAACTCAAGGACACCCTCAAATCTCTCTCTTCTCTTGCAACTTTTCTCACTCCTTACAACGCTCTTCACGTGCTTCGCGCCGCGGCGTCTCGACGCCGCCTGGCCTGAATGCCAGCCTGCTCCTCTAAAGGAAACATGAGGAGATCATTCCACTTCTGTTTTTTTTCTTTAATCCTTTTTATTTCTTTCCGTTGAGAGTTTCGTGTCTAGTTAAGTTTGTGCAAGCCGCGACCGACCCAAACGCCTTCGCGGACCCGAACTCTATACCAACGCACATCTCTCATATCCAGCCAACGCCCAAGAAGACATCACATTGACCGACCACCAACCAATCAGCAACCTCGGGGAAAACCCTTTCTGGAACGAGCGACGAAAGGAATTCCCTTCACAGACAAAGGCAACGCAAGTAACTTCCAGGTTCTAGCTGAACTGGTGCATTTGATAAAGTTTAATAACCTCTTTGAGAGACTCAATACGAGGGTTAATTAAGTGATTGATGGTTGTTCAGGTCTAAGCAATTGCACATTGCTATAACTTGGGATTTCAGATTTTCATTCCTTTAAACTCATTCTTTCCTCACTTTCTCTTTCTGCAACCTGTGTGAATGCGTGTGTTTATGTTAGTTTAGTTTGTATGTGTTAGGTTTATCCAATAAATTCATATTTTTATTAAGTATCTTGTGTTTCGTGCTTACAAGTTACTGCCTTAAACTGCTGATTTTGCTACTGTGCTAATATATAGTGTTTTCACTATATTCTGGATAGTAATATCCATTGCAGAGTTCCTGTTAAATGGCTTGTGAAAGAATCGCGGGTCGACTCTGAAACAGCCGTAAAACAGCGATTCTGTTCAAATTCCCTATTGAATCATATTCGATTCCCTTTGAGCTAAATTATAAATTATTATGTAATTAATCCCTATTGCAATCTTACATTAATTGGTGGAGGACGCGAGACAGTTTAATCTAAATTGTAAGCACAACCAAGTTATTTAATATTTTCTATTTCTGTGGATGAGAGCGTCTGAGTCTACACTGTATGTGCGTGTGTGTGTGTGACGTAAGCAGCGCGGCCGCCCGCTTGAATGAATGAAACCTAGAGTGAATGCAGAGGACGGTAACTCGAGAACGTCTCTCTACTTTTTAAACTGTAGTAAGTGAGTTTAAAGTTAAGGTCTGAGATCGTACAATAAGGTCGAAATTGAGCGTGTCCCTCATTTTCTGTAATGCCTTATCTATAGTTGAATTAATGTCATTGCGTGTTCCAGTGCCATTCAATTGCTATATTCCCGGCAGGGAATCTCAGTCACCGTTAGCTGAACGGAGCTAAACTACAGTAAATAAAAGTGAAAATAAATCGACGGATAAAGAATAGTTTGAGCGTGTCCCTCAATCTATTTTTAAAGGCCTTATTATTCATAGTTTAATTGTCAATGCGTGTTCCATTGTCAAAGCAACTATGTAATGTGACTCCCCTGGTTAAACATTAGAAATAATGCTTGCCTGTTTGTGTCTGTTCACTAAGTGAAACAGTGCGATTTAAACGGGAGTGTTTCAAACCTTGATCAAGTAAAGTTTAACTCTAAACAACAGCGAATAAAATCTGTTGTGTCTACGTGCTCAGAGAAACTGGCACGGAGATTTATGATCCGCCGAGATCATTTATTATTTTTGTTTCCTCATTTGCAGCGCCAAGCGGCCACTTAAATAAAGTTTAAATCCAACTCTGAACGAACTAAGAGTTTAAAGCGCCACATCGCAAAACCAACTAGAAGTGGTCTTGTTATGTGTACAGTGTTGAAATGCGCTGCCATTTCATGTAACATGCTTAACTGAACTTGCAATGTAATGCTTCATGTGCTTAGCTCACTATAGTTTGTTTTGGTTGCCGTAGCTACGATGGTGACTCGGAAGTCTTAACCTACTTCCGGAGCAACTCTGAACTGCGCACGCGCAGCACATTGACGTCATATTATAAACAAACTCTACGGTGTTGCTATTGCTAAGCTAACGAAACTGTTGCTTTTACATTGAAGTCTATGCTAAAGATTAGCCTCAAAGGTTAGCAGTTAGCATTAACATCCAGTGGTTGAATAAAGTGTGTGTGGGCAAAGCTAAAGTGATTTAACCCTTTAAACCTCTGAACTAATACACCTGTTGGTCTATTTTTCTGTCCTATTTCTCAATTTTCTAACTTTACCACTTTATATGCATTTTACTAGAAAGGGGAATATTACTTCACAATTATTAATTGTGACAAATTCAAATTTAATTCAAACATTAAATTTATTTGGACTCATTTGAATTTCCTCATCTGGTCATTTCATATGATCATTATTTCTAGTATTCTCTCTTTTAGGTCAATCATTTTAGGTACTAATAAGCCTTGAACTTTGAAAGTTAAGGGCAACTTATTTTACCTAATTGATTTGTTACCCCTATCAACAGATTCTATTCAGAATCACACCTACTCATTACTTCATTGCGTTTTTACCCCTATTTCTTCCTCTCTTGGTTATACAATTAACCTCCATTTTTATTTTATTTTATTTAGTTATTTATTTTGTTTTATTTCCTACTGCATTTAATTTCATTTTGATTATTTTGCCATTTATTACTTTTAATTTCATTCTACTTTACCTTTCTCCTTTACCTCCTTGTATCCTAGCTTGGGAACGACACACCTGAGCTTCAATAGGAGACACTGTTATCCCTCACTACGAGTTCAAAGAAATTAGAAAGACAACTCTCTTTCACTCAAATTTTATTGTTGTTTTATTAGTTGTGCACCAACTATAAACAACGTTCTACTCTGGTTGGGTTTAACAGCCATGCAGCCTGTGAGTGGACCCGATCCACTCAATTTACTGAGTCTCCTTCCCTTCCCTTCTACCCAAGTCTCTCCTGTTTTCTTTCTTTCTTCTTTACTCCTCACATTTGCAGGGACCTGTAAGAACCATCAATCGATTCTAAGTGAATGAAATGCAAAATCTTGTCAAAGAACAGTAATCATCCTTATGAATTTGATTGTAATCAAACCCTCCTTCTTCTTCCTAACCTCCCTGAATTTGAAAACGCATTCCAAATTTTTGCATCTCATCCCATACTGAGATCAATTTTTAGAGTTAAGTGTTGAACACCAGTCGCTTTCGAAGCCTCCTTAGTAAGCGGTCCAACTGTAAGGTGTTTTGGTGTCAATCCTGTCAGACTAAGAAAATAGATACCAGCATTATTATTATATTCTCACGTCTCGAACAGAGATATAATAATATTGTTTACCTTTTTACAAAATTTAAGCAACATTCCTCCCATTGGAAAAGGGAACTGTTTTATTTCACTGAATTGTTTTCATCTTTCTCTCTTTTTTCCTCTTCCTCATTAGAGTGACGAAGTCTTCACATCACTAGTCTACCTAGACACCCTGAGACCAACACTATCATCACCCCACTTCATTAGGGGTTCACAATCACTGACACGACACTTAGTTGTCCCACCACACATAGGCTTCTACCTCACACAGATCTGTGTCAGTCTCCCTTCTCCTCGGCGTGCCAACATGCCACAGACTGCAGACCCCCTTGCCCACGGGGAAGATGTGAACACTTGGCTGAGAGGCATGACGGACAGCCTCACCCCCAAGACCTTTGAACTGTTATTGTTCTTAATGAGAAGGTTCCTGACACAAGATTCAAGCCAGAACAACAACCACGAGGAGCTAGTCAAAATCACCAGCTCCCTAAGCGATGCCTTCACAACCCAGCTAAAACTGAGCGACAAGCACATCACCCATCTTCAAGAGGAGCTGTCACGTGCTCAACGCCGCATAGACAAGCTGGAAGTGAAAGTTCAAGATCAACTCAAAGAACCCAACGAGAGGGAGCAGGAAACAACGGAACAAGTCAAAAAGCTTCAAGCAGCCCTGGCAACAGCTCAACTTGACCAGCAACAAGCAAAGGCTGCCCAGAGAGACCTGGTAAACAGACTCCAGTATGCCGAACAGCTACTAGATAAAGCCAAGAACGACATCAGCGACAAGAATGCTGAAATCAGTGCCTTAGAAAACCACCTTGAAAGGTACAGCACTGACATAGACAATCTGACCCAACATCTAGACAATGCCAACAATGAGCTCTACGTGGTCAGAAAAGAGTTAAAATATGCTTATGAGCTGGAACAAGAGCCAAGAAGAGCGAAGCATATCTCAGCCTCACCACTGCTGAGCAGAGCTAAGTCTCACATCCAAGAACACACATCCAACGAAAGAAGCGAAGGGCCACCACCCGAAACCTCACTGGCCTTCGCCACACAGCTCTTTCCTGCCACTGAAAGCAGAAACCCCATCCAAGCAGACCTTGGAGCTGCATATGGGTTGACCATCAAAGACCTCAACAAGCTGTCTAAAAGCATCAGCCAGTTTGACCCGAACTCCAAAGAGGGCCACGACATCCAGGCCCACCTGCAAGATATTAATTTTCATTTAGAAATGAGACCTCATGTGACTGACAGAGACAGGTTGTACCTCCTAAGAGCAACGTCAAGTGTCCAGGTACGAAACTTCATAGATCGACAACTCAGTCACACAAAGTCAAACTACCAGCTACTTTGTGAGGTCCTGATCAAAGAGTTTACAGACCCTGAGTCTGAATATGGACTGTTAACTGCCTTGGAGACCAAACAAGGTCGACAAGAGACACCACAAGCCTACTATAACCGGCTCCGAAAAGCCTACTTCGGTGCACACAACAACCCTGACCTTGAAGAAGAGGTGAGCTTCAAAAGCCTTTTTCTGAAAAATCTGCACCCTGGAGTCAGTCGTCACCTCTGCGTCATGGCCTGTCCGCGCTCCATGACCATCCAACAGTTGCGCGATCTAACACAGAAGGCCTACACCAAGCAAAAGTTGACCTCAAAGAAAGGTAACAAAACCTCCACACTCTTGAACTCTGTAACCGAAGACTCAAGCCTTGCACTGGACGACACCCAGTGGCATCACAACACCCGAGTCTTCCATCAAGAGCAAAGAGAACGTGAGCCCCATGTCCACAACAGCTATCAGCCCAACCGCTGGGAAAAGCCATGGGACCAGCCACACTTCTCAAGAAACCCAAAAGAAAGGATCAGCTGGAAACCTAACTGGACGTGCAAAGCCAAACGACCGGCTTGTCCAACAGCAACTACAGTGGGTAAGCAAAGACAGAACCCACATCAGCACCACTTAGACACCCACAGTGCTAAGTCTACACAAGAACAAGACTGTTCACCCTCAGAAGACATGGAACAAGTCATGAAACAACTGAAAGAGTTCCTTGAAAACCAGCTAGACACAAATGACTAGAAACAGAAGTCATGCTCGCTGTGACCAGCGACAGAACGGAAGGCCGACAATCACCTGGTACACCACCGCATCAGAGATGACAAGCACCTGTTCAACAACCACCCAGAACAAACAAGTCTCTCACGGCCAACCGCTGATGAAAACTCTGAGGTACCAAAGAACATCACCTCAGTCACCCATCACTTACAAAGAAACTGTCAAATGAACTTCAACTCCATGAACCACATTCATGTCTGTGCAACAGCAACCACTAAAGCACAGAAGGTCAGAAAGTCTGCCACAACCAGAAGGCATCACAAGTGAAATGCAACATAGGAGACAAAGTTTTGCACCCCAGCTTCACACAGCCATGCCAAACTACCTCCGACTGTCTGCTAAAGAACTTCCTGCCTTGCTGGACTGACCCCCATCTGAACACACCCTCATCCAAGCCAAGGATGCAGAGAGCATCTTCACCGACCTACAAGAAAAGGGGGAGCCAAAACAGACTGAAACAGATCTGACCATACATACACTACACAATTAACTTTCACACCCAGAGGTAACCACACCTACTGATAACACCTTTGACAAATATATTCTTCCCACGAGTAGAATATTCAAATCTCAGTTTAACATAGTTTTACAACATGCAACTATCCTCACCCCAGGTAGAACACCTGACACTATGTTAAGGTACATGACACATCAGCTGCACCTGCCATCCTAGCTCAATAGTACTCGCAACCCTGACTAGGAAAACCCGCAGCTAATTTTCTTTGTTTTTTTTTTTTTTTCCTCTTGCCTATTGCTTTCCTTCCCCTCTTGCTTTAGCAGGTGAAACTCCTAGCCACCCTACAAGGGTCAAAGGTCTGATATTAGGATTGACTTGCCACACCTAATATCCGCAAACCATTCTAAACTGAATGGGAGCCAGAGAGCTCCATGCAAGATAGGTCAAATCATTTTACCACAGATGTCACCAGAACGTCTCTAAATTTAATACCTAAAATAAACAAACAAACTTAATCACAAAATTTGATCAAAGGATCATCATACAAAAACAAATTTGAACAACAATATCTAGGTGAATTCGACCATTTTCCAGGTACTACATGTACCTGAATAGCGTAATGCCATGCACCGGTACAGTAACTGTCCTGGAAGTGTTGTCTTGTTGTTTGCTGTGTTTGTGTCTGCTTCTTCTGCCTGTGTTTCTCCAGCGCTCGTCGATGTCTTCTGCCAACAACACATCACCGATCGAAAGGGGGATATGTAGTATTTCAGCGCGAATCAAACAATTTGGGAGAGTCGATTAGAAGTAAAAACACTACAGACTCACATTCCACAAGAGGCCCCCCATCATAAATCTGACGTTTCATAGCTGGCGCCAGAACGCCAGCCTGAAGCAGACCTAACTAACCAAGAACTTAAAATTAACACAAAGACACTTCTTCATAATCAAATCCTTCGAATAAGGAGATTGTCAAATTTGGAGCAAGTAACCAAGATTAATGGTCAAAGAGATGCACATTTTGAACATCACATGATTAAAGTCATTAGCGATATGGTTGGTTTTCCCCCACACACAGGACACAACGGAAATTCCTTCCCTAAACTTTTGACCTCCCAGCTTAGAGAACAGACCCTCACAGAAGGGCACAGAAAACTGTCCATTGATGTACATATGCACCCAAAATTATGCTTAAAGGACTCATGAGCAACTCATCATTTCTCTGCATAATTTCCTATTCATATATGTAACCCATACATTTGTCTATTATGTTTTAATCACTCATTGTGTATGTCCCTTTTGATAACTCTTGAATAGTTTAATGGTTTATATTGATGTTTGATATGTCCGAGTTGGAAATCGCATTCTCAAAATGTTCCTGTAATTCAATTCTTTGCGAAATGTATTATAGTCTTGTTATAGAAATCATGTCCAAATTTATCTCTGCAAAGAGCGGGAATTTGGGATCACGGGACTAATAAGATAACATTGTGATTTGTGGTTTGGAAGGTGAAACCAGCAGCCCACCGGAGTTCAGCCAATGTTCTAATTGGTCAAGACATCATTTTGGGAGGTGTCCAAAGGCTGAGTTTAAAACTCAAGGACACCCTCAAATCTCTCTCTTCTCTTGCAACTTTTCTCACTCCTTACAACGCTCTTCACGTGCTTCGCGCCGCGGCGTCTCGACGCCGCCTGGCCTGAATGCCAGCCTGCTCCTCTAAAGGAAACATGAGGAGATCATTCCACTTCTGTTTTTTTTCTTTAATCCTTTTTATTTCTTTCCGTTGAGAGTTTCGTGTCTAGTTAAGTTTGTGCAAGCCGCGACCGACCCAAACGCCTTCGCGGACCCGAACTCTATACCAACGCACATCTCTCATATCCAGCCAACGCCCAAGAAGACATCACATTGACCGACCACCAACCAATCAGCAACCTCGGGGAAAACCCTTTCTGGAACGAGCGACGAAAGGAATTCCCTTCACAGACAAAGGCAACGCAAGTAACTTCCAGGTTCTAGCTGAACTGGTGCATTTGATAAAGTTTAATAACCTCTTTGAGAGACTCAATACGAGGGTTAATTAAGTGATTGATGGTTGTTCAGGTCTAAGCAATTGCACATTGCTATAACTTGGGATTTCAGATTTTCATTCCTTTAAACTCATTCTTTCCTCACTTTCTCTTTCTGCAACCTGTGTGAATGCGTGTGTTTATGTTAGTTTAGTTTGTATGTGTTAGGTTTATCCAATAAATTCATATTTTTATTAAGTATCTTGTGTTTCGTGCTTACAAGTTACTGCCTTAAACTGCTGATTTTGCTACTGTGCTAATATATAGTGTTTTCACTATATTCTGGATAGTAATATCCATTGCAGAGTTCCTGTTAAATGGCTTGTGAAAGAATCGCGGGTCGACTCTGAAACAGCCGTAAAACAGCGATTCTGTTCAAATTCCCTATTGAATCATATTCGATTCCCTTTGAGCTAAATTATAAATTATTATGTAATTAATCCCTATTACAATCTTACAATGCTATGTAAGCTAGTTTTCTTTTATTGTTGTTATGCTGTTTAATTAAAAATAACAAATCCATCTATTAAGAATTTGTTTTAATCTTAAAATTGATAGGTGTAGCCTATATATGTAAGCAAAACCAAGATAATGAATTCGAAAGTAAAAGTGAAAAGCATCCTAAGACATTCCAATAGCGGAAATCCCGTTCACAAAATTAAAATCACAAATAATACTAATGAAAAAGAACGGGTTGAATGTTAACTACGTTTCCATAAAACTATAAATTATGATAACAAACTATTTATCAGCAATGAGCATTGATTAATCCCATGTTGTAGCAAAAAAATAAAAATAAATAAAAATGAAACCAAAGCATATGCACGTGCGACCAACTGAGAGCGTTATGCCGCGTTCCAGGCAACCCGTGTTTTTCCAAACTTCTACCCGTGAAAGTAAACTGAAAAGGCAGTCAAACCCGTGAATTCCCATCCGTGAACTCGTACTAGATTGACGTACTCTCAGTTCCGAGTTCTGACGTGACATAGCCCGCGAAACAACAATAAAGCCTATGGGTGCGGTGTTTATGCAAGTGGTACACAGTGGAAAAATAGAGTTTAGGACAATATAACGTTGCAATCAAATTATTAATAATATAAAAATAATAAATGCTTGGCGTGACTTGCCTGGAACGCTACAAAGTCTTGAGTCGTGGTTTGAAGATGTGATTTACAAGCTCAAAAACCTGCCTGGAACGCAGCATTAGTGTGTATCCTGTCGCAAAATGTAGCGAAAAGTCCTACTCAAGGGGAATAGTGTCATTAAGGTGTGTACATGTCTTCCATAATGCGACTAAAATAGGAATACTCCACCTGTCTGTTCGATTTGTGTTTACTCCGATTATGACTTTAGTCAGATTAAATTAATCAAAAATACCAGTTTACATGGTTGCTTCTTAATCAGAGTATTGTCTTAATCGCGTTAAAATCGGAATATTGTTGTCCATGTAAACGTACTCAGTGACAAGCAGAAACTGATCTCTTTCACTTCCTGCATAATACAAGACTGAATATAAGAATTTAGTTTCAACTTTGACCTGTGGAGGTCAGTAATATGCCCAGCAGTGTCACTGCCGGAAAGATGGATAAGATCAGTATTTTTTTTTTTTTTTTTGCTAATAGGGTACTGCATGGGTCTTAGCTGGGCAATTCATGCCAAACCCATTTGGGCCCCACCTGCCCAAAGGGGTTTAAAGTGGGTTTGCACCCGGGATCCACATGGGGGTCAGCCGTGGATGCCCAGATGGGTTAAGTGGGACCTGTAAGGGTCTTATGTGGGTCCTAACTGGGCAATTCATGCCAAACCCATTTGGGCCCCACTTGCCCAAAGGGGTTTAAAGTGGGTTTGCACCCTGGGTTCCACATGGGGGCCAGCCAACGCCCAGGAGGACCAGGCCGCCTCAAATTAAGCTTAAACCCTTTTATTAAATCATCAGATACTTCAGAAACTTAAAGCAATTGACATCAGATCCACAAAAGAAGAAAGAATAATGAGCAGTTCAGTGGCCTTGCAGTAGTGAGAAAATTTTATTTATTTATAGCACTTCCCCAAATGTTGCAGGTTTGGAACAGCATGTAAAAAAACATTGAGTACGCTGAAAAATGGTTTTGAAGCAACAATCCAACTTCAGCTTTCCTCCTTTTCAGGTCAACATGCAAAGTCCTTTTTCTGCATAAATGTCTAGCTGATATGGACACTCTCTTTTAGAGCAGTGTGAAACCAACCTCAGACATATAAAGATATCAAGGAGTCCTTTCTACAAAATAAACATTAAACAATATTAAACATCAACAGTGTTTGAAGTGAAGCCTCCAAAAACAAACAAACAAGTACTTACAGATTGAGCTAAAAACACAATGTTTCTCAATCAGGACTTTGAGATTTTCTAGCAGCCAAAGGTAGCGCTAGTACATTTCCAGCTGGCACATGACCTGTTGAAATTTGGTTGAAATAAGGTCAGTTGTTATAGGGTCAGTGGCCTATATTAACATGGGCCATCAGTGACAGAAATTCAACATTGAAATGACTCTTTTCAGATTTATGGGGTTCTCTGAAATTTAAGTAATCATAGTTTTGTAAACTTCTATAGTGGTAAATAGAAACTGCCACAAATATGTTTTTGTGTCCTCATTTACCCCAATAGTAAAAAATAAAATAATATAAATGTACATTAAATGAAAAAAAAAAGTAGAGAAAAGAAAGAGAAAGAAAAAAGTATTCAGATTTACGATTTAAATAACTTTGCAAATGCATCATCATGTGTACGAAATTTCATTTCGATTCTATATACATTTCTATTATGTGTTTGTGATCCTAGAGAGCAGTGTACGAATGGGACTTTTATTTTGGTCGGGTGATGTGACGTCATAAAGATGCGCAGAGCTCCTCGTCTGTTGTGATTCACCTGAAAAAAAGGTTTGTGGTTTTGTTTATAAATCAATGCAAACTGTTCCATCAATGGACGCGCTTTTACAAGCTATGCAAAGTAAATGCAGCGTTTTTAAATGTAATGTTGTAATGCTTTATTTGCAAGCGTTGGCCTTTAGTAACAGAGAAGGTGCTTTCTGTTTCTATATATCTGCTCTCTATATAATTAATCAATCGTGTGATGATAAGAAGTGATTCGGATCTGAGAATCCGAGTCATTTGAATCAAATCATTTGTGAAATGATTCAGTGATTCGATTCAGCGGCACGCGGACTACAAACGACACCCAGGTAAAAAAAAAAGTGCACTAAAATACACTTTATTTAAGTATACTTAGTACACTTTTCAGTAATGTACTAAAAGTGCTCTATTTTCGCACACTAATTTTGTACTTAT
>NW_027394277.1:13262058-13287058 GCF_049309525.1 Garra rufa
CATTTGCTTTAAGTTCACATTTGAGCAGAGCGCAAAACTGCAGTGAGCGGGATTCGAACCCTGGTCCAGACGTTTACCCCAAATAATGTGAAAAAATCTGATTGGTTGTCGGTGTAATTCAAAACCTTGGACAGCGGCAACAAAGCTTGCATTTCATTGGCTGTCAGCGTGTTCCAACTATCCACGGCTGGCCAATGGATGATGGAAGAGACTTTTTAACTTTTACTCCTCCCATTTGGAGTGAGGGGGAGATGAAAATCTTATCGGCACCCTAGATTACCCTTTGTGAGTATAGTGGTTTACCACAGGGAGCGCACATGCTCAAGCGCATGGGCACACAACTCGAGTTTCTCTTCATAGACGCATAAATCTTTCGCCTTTTACTAAAGATTTCCGTGGAGGGGAACCTTTCCGAGTGACCTGTATTTTTGGGTGCTCTGCTCACAGCAGAGCTGCACTGCAGTTTCAATAGCAGACTAAATCTGACCACACACCAATGTGCATTGGAGCAGAGCGTGCTTTCTCGTGCACCGTGTTTGCAGCCTTTGCGCTTCCTGTGTCGCAACTTCACGTTTTTTTTCAGCCAGCATGGAAAGACGGCACTCTCATGACATGATGGGATCCAAACCTTGGGCTTCAGCTACTTTGGCCCTGTCAGTGACTTATGTACTTCCAGCATTCTTTTCTGCTCACAACAGAGCTGTATTGGAGTGTCAAGAGTAAAACTGGCCACCAGCCAACGAAGCGCGCCTCACCACGTTCTGTACTTGCGGCCTTTGCGCTTTCTGCGTCGCAGCTCCAGATTTCTTTAGCCCGCATGGAAAGACAGCACTCTCTCGTACATGACGGGATACAAACAAAGATGGCTTCAGCTCCTTTTGCCCTATCAGTGACTTGTGCATTTCAAGCATTCTTTTCAGATGGCTAAAAGCTGGAGTCTGGAACTTGCGTTGGTGGTATAGTGGTGAGCATAGCTGCCTTCCAAGCAGTTGACCCAGGTTCGATTCCCGGCCAACGCATTTGTTTTGGCTCTGGCTGACGTTGAAGCAGAACTCCTTCTGTGACCTCTGTCAGCACCAAAATCTTTTGGATGAGTCGTTCAGCAGCAGCAAAGAGCTGGGTCTCCCCGTCGAGGAATCGAACCCCGGTCTTCCGCGTGACAGGTGGAGATACTGTCCACTATACTAACGAGGAGCTGTATCCGCTGTTCTTCGCCCCCAGCTGACTTGACTTCACCGACATCAGCATAAGGAGCCACTACTCCATGAAAAAAACAAATCAACCTGCCTTGGTCTTATTGAGTCTCCCAATATCTTGAATGCTACACATTACAGGGGGTCCTCATTTGGACCACTTTACTATTATTACTATTTTTTTTTTTACTTTTCATAATGGGAACATGAAAAAAAGGATGGGAAATCATGTGGCAGTAACATCGCATTTACGTGGATCATATCGCCCACTGCTAGAATTCTACCACTGAACCACCAATGCTCGGAATAGAGGGAGAACGTTTGGAATTAAAGGGATAGTTCACCCAAAAATGAAAATTTGATGTTTATCTGCTTACCCCCAATGCATTCAAGATGTAGGTGACTTAGTTTCCTCAGAAGAATACAAACGAAGATTTTTTACGAAAACCGGTGCTGTCTGCCAGCCTTATCATGGGTGTGGATGGGCACCAGACCTTTAAAAGTAAACAAAAACATGCACAGACAAATCTAAATTACACCCTGCGACTCGTGACGATACATTGATGTCTTAAGACACGAAACGATCGGTTTTTGAGAGAAACTGAACAGTATTTATATCATTTTTTACCTTTGTTACAACGCCACGTCCATCTCTCCTTAGTAAGCGTTCGACATCAGTCACGTCACATGAGCACGCGCTCTGTGGTAGAATAGGCAAACGCCGGAAGCGATCTGTCGCATGTATACGACACTCATTGTTTACACAGAGCACAGAGATTGTGGGTATAGCGGCTATTCAAAATGGTAAATACTTGCGCTTATCCTGATTGTTTAAACCGATTTAAAGCTAAAAGATTACATTAGTTTGCGCAAACTCATCCGGGACTTTTCACTGATTTCCCCTTACGGCGTTTGCGTATTCTACGCTAGAGCGCGTGCTCATGTGACGTGACTAATGCCAAACTCGTGCACATTACAGATGGATGTGGCTGTGTATCAAAGGTAAAAAATGATATAAATACTGTTCAGTTTCTCTCAAAAACCGATCGTTTCGTGTCTTAAGACATCAATGTATCGTCACGAGTCGCAGGGTGTAATTTGGATTTGTCTGTGCATGTTTTTGTTTACTTTTAAAGGTCTGGTGCCCATCCACACCCATGATAAGGCTGGCAGACAGCACCGGTTTTCATTAAAAATCTTTGTTTGTATTCTTCTGAGGAAACTAAGTCACCTACATCTTGGATGCATTGGGGGTAAGCAGATAAACATCAAATTTTCATTTTTGGGTGAACTATCCCTTTAACACCGCATTTACGAGTATATTGCCCACTGCTAAACTTCATCAACCTATAGATAAAGTGAACAAGTTTTATAGGCATTTGACGAATATAGACGGACTAATGAGTTTCTGACCAGATTCGGCAGGGAACGGGGGTTGGTCGGTATGTAAAGGTTAAGAGTAATAAAATGGCCTAACAAACATGTAAAACACTTAAAACTCTATAATACATTTAAATGATTGTAATAAATAAAGCGGTAAAACACGTCTTTCTAAAAGCCAGCATATTATATAAATAGTGAATAAAAGGCAAAAGCTTACAGCACCTGGTATTCCCAGACGGTCTCCCATCCAAGTACTAACCAGGCCCGACGCTGCTTAGCTTCCGAGATCAGACGAGATCGGGCGCTCTCAGCGCGGTATGGCCATAAGAGAGGGCTGCTCCAAAATGTGGGCTATTTAAAGATCAGCCTCCGTAAAAGCCAGCATATTATATAAATAGTGAAGAAAAGGCAAATGCTTACAGCACCTGGTATTCCCAGGCGGTCTCCCATCCAAGTACTAACCAGGCCCGACGCTGCTTAGCTTCCGAGATCAGACGAGATCGGGCACTCTCAGCGAGGTATGGCCATAAGTGAGGGCTGCTCCAAAAAGTGGGCTATTTAAAGATCAGCCTCCGTAAAAGCCAGCATATTATATAAATAGTGAAGAAAAGGCAAAAGCTTACAGCACCTGGTATTCCCAGGCGGTCTCCCATAAAAGTGTAACAATCGGCCTTATCAGCCGAGTTACAAGACTAAAATGGGGTCAGATTTAACTGTGAGAGATGACTAGTGGTTAAAAGAATGAGACATAAAAGAAAATTGGGTTAAATAGATTTGGTGTATTTACAAGGTTCACATAAAAGACTTTAAAACAACACGATAAAACTAGGTCAACTCTGTTAAAAGAATACAGTTCATTTGTCCATACCCTAAAAACAGGTAAACTCTGTTAAAAGAATACAGTTCATTTGTCCATACCCTAAAAACAGTCCAAGAATCCCAGTGTGTTGATAAGTCCAATGTGAGTGTCCACCATTGTGTATATGCAATCCACAGAAAGTGTAATCCAAAGTTTGCAGGTGGTGAATGGAAAGTTGAGCTCTAAAATTAGCAACTCCTCAATCCAACAGTTTGGTGACTGTCCTTTGTTTGTCATGCTGCTCTCTTATACAGTTGTACTTCCTGCTTCCTGTCATGTGTCTAGTCACATGACAGGCCAACCATCCATTTATTAAAGACACATACACTTAAAATGTTAAGAGTAATAAAATGGCCTAAAAAACATGTAAAACACTTAAAACTCTATAATACATTTAAATGATTGTAATAAATAGAGCGGTAAAACACGTCTTTCTAAAAGCCAGCATATTATATAAATAGTGAAGAAAAGGCAAAAGCTTACAGCACCTGGTATTCCCAGGCGGTCTCCCATCCAAGTACTAACCAGGCCCGACGCTGCTTAGCTTCCGAGATCAGACGAGATCGGGCGCTCTCAGCGCGGTATGGCCATAAGCGAGGGCTGCTCCAAAATGTGGGCTATTTAAAGATCAGCCTCCGTAAAAGCCAGCATATTATATAAATAGTGAAGAAAAGGCAAAAGCTTACAGCACCTGGTATTCCCAGGCAGTCTCCCATCCAAGTACTAACCAGCCCCAACGCTGCTTAGCTTCCGAGATCAGACGAGATTTTTTTTTTTTTTTAATTCAAAAATATACAATTACATATTATTACATCAATACATTCATACTATTATTATTCATACTTACAAATGCCCACATACAAACCAACAAAAACAGTTTAAGAAAACAAAAATAAAAACATTAAAAAACTTTTAAAAGCAATTAGGCAGTGTTAGATCAAAACTGGTACATGTCTTAGTAATGAAAGGATTATCATCAACAATGCACTTATTAAAAATCCCCATTTGTCCTGTCATATTAAAATAATCATACAGGATCTTTATAGTATTAGTTAACTTATGCTTAAATAATACACATACTGATAAATCTTTTTTCTCTTTTTTCATTAGGTTCCGTCTAGACCATATTACATGTCTTGCAACAGATAACCATAAATTAAGAGCATACTTATTACTTGCTTTTCCATTGAAACCAAATAGTAATAAAGTTTCCCATCCATCTTGTATTATACTTTGATCACCTATAAACTTTCCCACCATCTTTTTTAACTTCCTCATAAAACATTGTAATTTCTTACATATAAAAAACATATGCAGTATTCCTTCATCTTCCTCATAACATACTTTGCATACCGCATCTTTTGCTATCCCAATTTCACGCAGATCTTTCAAGATGGCGCCGTTGTGTGTGGCTTGCCGTCGGACGCCTGGTCCAGTCCTTAGTTTGTTTGTTTTATGCTGTTTGATCTTTTATCTAACACAATGCGCTTCCTCAATATTGATATATGACAGACTAACTCTTTTAAGTTTGCAAACTAGTACGAATGATCTGATATATCAAGCGCGAAACGGCTCATCTCACTCACCTCCTTTTCTGACGTCCATACCTGGCTACCTGCGCCACTGGCCGTGTTCTCTCCCGGTGAGGAGGCGTAGGAGAAAACGCGGAAGACGGGGTGGCTTTGCCGTTAAGTTGAAGCATTTCCTGGCTCAACAACAACAACGAGAGTCACGTCGATCCTTTCTGGGTTTCCGTGTGAAGGGCTTGGTCGGCGATTTCTTCATTCGCTGGCGCTCTCTGGACCCAGTGTATCAATGGAATAAGAACACTTCAGTGACTATGGCTGAAGCTGCTCCGCTACCTGCCTACGGCTCGCCTCGTTTTCACCGCGCTGGAGTTTGTGTGAGTAATCTTCAACGTTTTCTCGGATTTGGAATTCGGAGTCGACTGAAAATCCACCTGGTCTAAGGATGGCGTTGCTAAATGCCAGATCAGTGGTAAATAAGACTGTTATTATTAATGACTTCTTCTCCTCGCGGGATCTTGATTTTTTATTTATTACTGAAATCTGGCTTCCAAATGGGGACTTAAGTCCATTTTCTGATCTTTTGCCACAAAACTGTTTGTTTTTTAATTCACCACGTACAACAGGCCGTGGTGGAGGACTGATTTCTATTTTTAAAGACAGATTTTCTTGCAGCCAAACTATGTTTCATGCTTATCAGAGTTTTGAACTGCAGCTGTTTACATTTGATCTGAATGGTCCACTACTGGTTGCTTTGATTTATCGTCCTCCTAAGCACAATTTACATTTTTTAAACGAGTTTGCAGACTTCTTGGGGGAATTTCTACCCAAATTTGATAAACTGTTAATCCTTGGTGATTTCAACATTCATGTGTGTTGCACAACGGACTCATTATCTAAAGAATTTTCTAATCTGATAAATGCCTTTGATTTCAATCAGTATGTTAATGTCCCGACTCATCGGTCGGGACATACTCTTGATCTTGTGCTTTCTTATGGCATTTCACTTTATGAGCTTGAAGTAACTGAAAACGGGTTTTCTGACCATAAAACTGTTATGTTTTCTGTTCCCTGGGTACCAACTTGTGCTAAAGCCACTAAATGTGTCCGTAAATCTAGAATAATTACTCCATCTACTAGCAAATCTTTTTCATTAGCTTTCTGTGATGCTGTTCAAACAGTTGACATAAGTCAGTGTGATCTGAGTCCAGATGAGCTCCTACTTAAATTTAACTCCACTTCTTTGATTATCTTGGATTCAATTGCGCCTGTAATGACTTTAAAACTCAAACCTAGATCTGAGCCCTGGATTAACGATAACGTTCGTGCCTTGAGGCAAATCTGTAGACAGGCGGAGCGAAAGTGGAAAAAGGACCGGCTCCAGATTTCGCTGGAATTATTAAGAGATTCATTATCTAATTATCAGAAGGCATTGAAAAAATCAAAATCAAGGTATTTTGCAGACATTATCAATAATAATTTCCATAGGCCCAAAACCCTTTTTACTGTTTTTAACTCTGTTGTCAACCCAACGGTCTCAAAGTACCCTGCTGTTTCAAAAACAATGTGTGAGGATTTTCGGATATTTTTTGTTGACAAGATTAATTCTATCAGACGGGGGATATCTCACCCTGATTCTGATCCGTCCATCTACTCTGTTTGTTGTGCAGAGTTTAGTCAATTCAAACCTATTTCTTTTGAATATCTTCAAGAAATAGTATGCCAGCTTAAGCCGTCAGGCTCTGCCGTTGATATCTTGCCTCCTTTTTTCCTGAAACAAGTTCTTGATGCAGTAGGTCCATATCTTGTGACTTTGATTAACCAATGTTTTGAAACTAGTTATGTACCTGACGTGTTAAAGCATGCTACAGTATATCCTTTGCTCAAGAGACACAATTTAGACCCTACTGTTTTAGAGAACTATAGACCAATTTCAAATTTGTCTTTTATTACAAAGATCCTCGAGAAAATAGTGCTTCTACAATTGCAGAGCTTTTTAGATGAAAATAAGATATTTGAGGTCTTTCAATCAGGTTTTCGAAAATTCCACTCTACAGAGACTGCACTCCTGAAAGTTTTAAATGATATTCTACTTACTGGCGACTCTGGAAACCACTCTGTGCTTGTGCTCCTAGATTTGAGTGCTGCGTTTGACACTGTTGACCATGCAGTCCTTCTTACTCGCCTGGAGCACTGCGCAGGCATAACAGGAAGCGCTCTTGAATGGTTCAATTCATATCTTTTAAATAGACGTTTTAATGTTAATATGGGTGAACACTCATCTGAGTCAGCTCCTCTAGCATGTGGTGTACCTCAGGGTTCCATCTTAGCTCCAATTCTTTTTTCTTTGTATATGCTGCCATTGGGTTCTATCTTTAGGAAGCATGGTCTGTCATTTCACTGCTATGCAGATGACACTCAAATATATTTGCCCTTAAAAAAGAGTTCCAATGGCTTAGAAGCACTCATGACTTGTTTGGCTGATGTGAAAGCCTGGCTATCTTTAAATTTTCTTAATTTTAATGAGAGTAAAACTGAGATAATAGTATTCGGTCCTTCAGACTCTGTTAGTACACCAACAATACATTTTGGTGAGTTATCTTCCTCTGTAAAACCTTGGGTTAAAAATTTAGGGGTTATCTTTGATGATAAGCTGAAATTTGACAAACACATCAATGCAGTGGTCAGATCGTGTTTCTTTCAGCTTAGATTACTAGCTAAAGTTAAACCCATTTTGACGAGAAACAATTTTGAACAATTGATCCATGCTTTCATTACGACGAGACTGGATTACTGTAACTCACTATATTTTGGGATTAGCCAGTCAGCTTTATCCCGGTTACAAATGGTTCAAAATGCAGCCGCTAGACTTTTAACTAGGACTAAAAAACGGGAGCACATTACACCAGTTTTACGTTCTCTGCACTCGTTGCCTGTGCGGTATCGAGTGAATTTTAAAATGATTCTTTTGGTGTTTAAATCATTAAACGGTCTGGCCCCTCCGTATCTCTCGGAATTACTTACTGAGTATCGTCCGGTTCTGTCTCTCCGGTCATCTAACCAGAAACTGCTATGTATCCCAAAGTCAAAGCTGAGGTGCAGAGGAGACCGGGCTTTTTCAGTAGCTGCCCCCAGATTATGGAATGCTTTACCTCTGTGTATTCGCTCTGTTTCATCATCTGTTTTTAAAACTATGCTAAAAACGCATCTTTTTGAGTTAGCATATACTTAGTGAGGAAGTTGTATTGAAATGTTTGTTTTATTATGATGTTTTTATTGCTTATTTGTATTGTGCAATTGTCTATTACAAATATGTGCAGCACATTGGCAACCTCGGTTGGGATAAATGGTGCTATATAAATAAATTTGACATTGACATTGACATTGACATTAAACAATCTCATTTCATTTAATATACAATTGTGTCTTAATAGAAAATCAAAATTTTCTAACACAGGACTTCCTTACATTTTTCCATATTTCTCTCACATCCAACAAATTAAACAATTTTCCCCAGTATTCATTTGCTCTGGGCTTAACAAAAACATCATTACAAAAAAGCAAATAAAATGTTTTTATAACACATGCATCAAAGTTGACATTCTCTTCTTTTATTCTTAAAAACACCTCAATTGTATCATTTTTATTTTCCTTTTCATTTCTCTCAATTTTATCTATCCATTCTACTGGAATTGCTGCTTTTATTTTCTCATAATTGATTTTAATATCTTTCCTATCCTTTATCTCTTCTTTCTCCTCAAGCGTGTCTATAATAGCTTGTAGAGGCAAAAACCCTGGTTTCACTTCATATAGAATATCCTTTACTTGCCTCAATCCAGCTTCAAACCAATTTTTATAAAATATCATTTGACCATTACAAATTACCTTCTCATTTAAAAACAGCGGTTGATTTAACATCTGTTGTCTGTCCTTTGGTTCAAAATAAACATTCCTTTTAAAATCATTCCATGTCTTTAAAACTTCTTTATAGAATTCAGGCATATTTGCAATCATATTAATTTTCAATTTCATCCATAATATATCACTGCCTATTTGTCCACACTTATTCATAAAAAACAACATTATTTTTCCCCAAGCAGATCCAGAATTATTTAAAAACCTTTTCATTATTTTTATCCTCATACTTTTCATTCTTAAAAGAGGATCAATTAGTCCCAATCCTCCTTCCTCCACTTTTCCTATTATAGTATTATATGCAATTTTAGAAGGTTTACCATCCCATAAAAAAATTAAAATATTATCTTTTAATTTCTTGTATACCCATAACGGGAGACTTACTACAGTCAGAGTGTACCACATCTTTGATAAAAATAATGAATTTAATACTAAAACTTTACCTTTTAGAAAAAGACCTCGTTGTTTCCAAAAATTAAGTCTTTTTATCATACCACCAAGCACCTCCTCCCATATTAAATCTCGTATTTTTATTTCATCCATACCAATTCTAATTCCTAAAATCTTCATATTATTTGACTGTTCTTTAAATTTAAATATTCCTGTTAGTTCTTTTACTTGCCCCATTCTCATATACTCAGTTTTTTCTTCATTTACTTTTGCTCCTGCTCCTCTACAATATTTTTCAATTATATTCATTGTCTTTTTAACACTATTTAAATCTTTTAAAAACAACGTAGTATCATCAGCATATTGAAAAACCTTTTGCTCTATATTATAATTTTCTATAAAAAATCCACTAATTTCTCTCTCTGCATTTATCGCTAACCCTAAAGGTTCAGCCACAATAGTATATAATAATGCTGACAATGGACATCCCTGTCTAGTTGATCTAGTTATGTTTATAAAATCTGTTAAAAACCCATTCACTTTGACACAACTAAAGATCCCATTATAAAGACATTTCATCCATCTAATAAAATTCTTTCCAAATCCAAATCTTTCTATTAAGTCAAATAAATAACTATGCTCCACTCTGTCAAATGCTTTTTCTAAATCCACACTGATTAAATATCCCTTTTCTCCTTTTTCTTTAATATACCAGACAATATCTCTTATATTACACACTGTGTCTGAAATATCTCTATTTAAAACACTATAAGTGTCACAAACGGGACGACCAAGAGTGAGGATCCAAATGCAAGGCTTTATTTTGATGATCGTAGACAGGCAGACAGGGTCGAAAACACCAGCAAACATGAACAGCGAAGATAATCCAATAGCGTAATCCAATAAACAAGCGTGGGTCAAAATCCAGGTGGGCAGTCCAAATGAAACAATGAAATGAAAACAAGAAACTAGAAAACTATGACTAAGACTGGGAAAACAAAAACAGAACTATGGCTAGGGAAAACAACAAGGAGACTGGGAAAACCTGGGAGCAAGGAATAACGCTTGGTAAAGTCCACAAATGCAAATCAATACTTCGCAGAGTGTGTGTGTCCTGAGCTTGTATTTATGGTAGACAAACAGGAAGTAACCATAGAGGCAGCAGAGGGAGCAGCAACAGTCAGTGGGGGTAAGGGCTCCCTCTGCTGGCCTGGCGTAACATAGCCCCCCTCCAAGGAGCGGCTTCCAGACGCTCCAAAAAACAACAGGAAGAAACAGTCCAGGGGAGCGGTGGGGGGGCCAGGAGACTGAGGCAGAACAGGTTGGGCAAAGGCCCTCCAGAGCAGGGCAGGAGATTCAGGAGCCCTCCAGGGCAGGGCTGGAGGCAGAGCAGTCCTTTGAGGTGGAGCAAGAGTCTTAGGAGCCCTCCAGGGCGGAGCAGGAGGCTTAGCGACCCTCCGGGGCAGAGCAGGAGGCGTAGAAGCCCTCCAGGGCAGAGCCGAAGGCGGAGCAAGGGGTTTAGGAGCCCTCCAGGGCGGAGCAGGAGGCGGAGCGGCCCTCCAGGGCGGAGCAGGAGGCGCAGGAGCCCTCCAGGGCGGAACAGGAGGCGCAGGAGCCCTCCAGGGCGGAACAGGAGGCGCAGGAGCCCTCCAGGGCGGAACAGGAGGCCCAGGCGCCCTCCAGGGCGGAGCAGGAGGCGCAGGAACCCTCCAGGGCGGAGCAGGAGGCGCAGGCGCCCTCCAGGGCGGAGCAGGAGGCGCAGGAGCCCTCCAGGGCGGAACCGGAGGCGCAGGAGCCCTCCAGGGCGGAACAGGAGGCGCAGGAGCCCTCCAGGGCAGAACAGGAGGCGCAGAAGCCCTCCAGGGCGGAACAGGAGGCCGCATCATGGACTGGGACCTGGGGAGAGCAGAGACAGAGGAGGCAGACAGAGCAAGGAGAGAGGTAGAGAGTTCATGGGGGAAGGTGGCCTCCCTAGTCGTGACTAGGCAGACGAGAACTTCAGGAATGGCTTTCGTGGTCGTGTCAGAGACGACAGGGAGCCTAGGCGGTGCAGGCACAGTGTGAAGCCTTGGCGGCGCAGGCAGAGCAGGGAGTCCTGGCGGAGCAGACAGAGCACGGAATCTTGACAGAGCACGGAATCTTGGCAGAACAGGCAGAGCAAGGAACCCTGGCGGAGCTGGCAGAGCAGGGGGCATAGGTGGTGCAGGCAGAGCGTGAGGCCTTGGCGGTGCGGGCAGAACGTGAAGTCTTGGCGGTGCGGGCAGAGCGTGAAGTTCCGCTATGTACGCCACCTCCGAAAGAGGTATAGGCGCAGCGGACATGCGTGTAGATGAGGTCTCCAGAGCAAACTTGTGGGCGGACTCCTGGGCAGAAGAGGGCACTGGGGCGCAGTGTACAGCCCACACACTCAAAATGGCGATTGCCATAGCAGGTAGCGCAGTTGGCAGAGGAATGCCCTCCGGGTCAGTGGGCGTGAGGCTTGGGAGCGTTGGCTCTGCGTGATGTGGGAGCGTTGGCTCTGCATGGCTTGGGAGCGTTGGCTCTGCATGGCTTGGGAGCATTGGCTGTGCATGGCTTGGGAGCGTTGGCTCTGCATGGCTTGGGAGTGAAGGCTCTGCGTGGCTTGGGAGCGAAGGCTCTGGTAGATCAGACGAAACATGTCCCGGCTCTGGATGTTCGGGCGAGACGTGACTTGGCCTGGAAGGAACTGCTGTGACTTGATTGGGCGTGACAGGAATAGCAGTGACTTGACTTGGGATGACAGGAACAGCTGTGACTTGGCTTGGCGTGAGAGGAACAACTGTAACTTGACTCGGCGTAACAGGAGCAGCTGTGACTTGACTTGGCGTGACAGGGGCAGCTGTGACTTGACTTGGCGTGACAGGAGCAGCTGTGACTTGACTTGGCGTGACAGGAGCAGCTGTGACTTGACTTGACCTTGCAGAGACAGCAGCCATGATGTGACTTGACTTGACAAGAACAGGAGCTGTGTCGTGACTTGACTGTACCGGAGCAGCAGACATGGCGTTAACAGGCGATGGTTTGGTTGACGTGGCGTTAGCAGATGCTGGCTCGGCTGATGTGGTGTTAGCAGGCGCTGGCTTGGCTGATGTGGCGTGAGCAGGCGCTGGCTTGACTGACGTAGCATTAGCAGGCGTTGGCATCAGGATTATGGCTTGACGTGGGTCTGGCGTGGCGGCCATCTTGGGTGCAGGCTCTGGCATGGCGGCCATCTTGGGTGCAGGCTCTGGCATGGCGGCCATCTTGGGTGGTAGCTCTGGTGTGGCGGCCATCTTTGCAGCGGGCTCTGGCGTGGCGGCCATCTTTGCAGCAGGCTCTGGCGTGGCGGCCATCTTTGCAGCAGGCTCTGGCGTGGCGGCCATCTTGACCAGGAACTCAGGAACGGGAGCCATCTTGTGAACGGGCTTTGGGACGGTGGCCTTCTTGTGAACAGACTCGGGAAGGGAGGCCATCTTGGGGATTGGCTCAGGAACAGCAGCCATCTTGTGATCAGGTTCGGGGATGGCGGCCATCTTGTGAACAGGCTTGGGGGTGGCAGCCATCTTGTGAACAGGCTCAGGAAAGGCGGCCATCTTGTGAGCAGGGTCTGGAAGAGCGGCCATCTTGTGAACAAGATCAGGAAGGGGGACCATCTTGTGAACAGGATCAGGAAGGGCGGCCATCTTGTGAACAGGCTCAGGAAAGGCAGCCATCTTGTGAGCGGGGTCTGGAAGAGCAGCCATCTTGTGAACAGGATCTGGATGGGCGGCCATTTTGTGAACGGGTCTTGGGATGGCAGCCATCTTGTGAAGGGGCTCTGGGCTTGCAAACATCTTGTGCTGAGGCTCGGGGTTAGCAGATATCTTGTGCTGTGGCTCAGGACTAGCAAACATCTTGTGCTGTGGTTCTGGGCTAGCAGACATCTTGTGCTGAGGCTCGGGGCTAGCAGACATCTTGTGCTGTGGCTCAGGACTAGCAAACATCTTGTGCTGTGGTTCTGGGCTAGCAGACATCTTGTGCTGAGGCTCGGGGCTAGCAGACATCTTGTGCTGTGGCTCAGAGTTAGCAGACATCTTGTGCTGAGGCTTTAAGCTGGCAGACATCTTGTGCTGTAGCTCCTCTAAAACACCCATAGTGAACGGAGAGCCAAACAACTGCAGTGCTAAATAAATGTATTGCTGGAGGGTCCAGCCAGGCTGGTGTAGTGGCATCAGGGAACCAAATGGCTCGGAAAGTCCACCACGAAAAAATATTATTAAACAGACCTCATCCATTGAAGTAGCCTTTGCCAGTGTAATAAAATCCAAAATGTACTCCTCAATGGGACGCTCACCTTGACGGAGACGGATAATCTGGGTGGCTGGGTTCATGGTGAACTGCTGGTGGATAAAGCCGCTGGATCCGGGTGTGGCGAAGTATTCTGTCACAAACGGGACGACCAAGAGTGAGGATCCAAATGCAAGGCTTTATTTTGATGATCGTAGACAGGCAGACAGGGTCGAAAACACCAGCAAACATGAACAGCGAAGATAATCCAATAGCGTAATCCAATAAACAAGCGTGGGTCAAAATCCAGGTGGGCAGTCCAAATGAAACAATGAAATGAAAACAAGAAACTAGAAAACTATGACTAAGACTGGGAAAACAAAAACAGAACTATGGCTAGGGAAAACAACAAGGAGACTGGGAAAACCTGGGAGCAAGGAATAACGCTTGGTAAAGTCCACAAATGCAAATCAATACTTCGCAGAGTGTGTGTGTCCTGAGCTTGTATTTATGGTAGACAAACAGGAAGTAACCATAGAGGCAGCAGAGGGAGCAGCAACAGTCAGTGGGGGTAAGGGCTCCCTCTGCTGGCCTGGCGTAACAATAAGCTTGATTTGTAGTAATAATGTTGGGAATAACCTTCTTCATCCTATTAGCTAAAATCTTCGCTAAAATTTTATAATCTGTGTTTAACATACTCAGTGGTCTATAATTCTTCAACTCTTCTTTATCTCCTTTATTTTTATAAATAATTTTAATCATTCCTTTTTCATACTTTCACACAACTGTTCCTTCTTAAAAATAACACTATAAATTTCATATAATATCGGGGTTAAAATACTTTTAAAAGCCTTATAAAATTCACTTGATAAACCATCTAATCCAGGACTTTTGCCTATACTTAATTGAGTAATAGCTTCATCTATTTCCTCTTCTGTTATTTTATTATCACACATTCTTCTGTCATCATCCTTCAATTTTACTTTTATTTGATTCAATAAAAATTCTTTATCTTCTTCTATAACTCCCTTCTCCTGAAATAAATTAAAATAGAAATCTTTAACCTCCTTTAGAATTTCATTCTTTTCTTTAACACTCTTTCCTTTTTTTATCACACTTCTAATTAATTCTGCCTGTTGCCTTGTTTTTTCTAATTCATAAAAAAACTTTGTACTTCTCTCGCCCTCTACTACATTTTTAGCTCTACTTCTTATTATGGCACCCATACATTTTTCTTCTTCTATTTTTTTTTAGTTTTTCTTCTAATATTACAATTTTCTCCACTTCTGCCTTTCCTTCCTCAGCCTTTTTCATCTCTTTGTCCCATTCTCTTTTAACTTCTCTTTCCTTAGCTCTTTTTGCTCTTTGCACATTCTTTGCATATTTTATTGTAAACGACTTTATTTGTATTTTAAGATTGTCCCACCACAAACATATTGCTTCCTCATACAGTATATTATTTATACTATTTATTATTATATTTTCCACTTCCATTTTATAACAATCATTTTTCAATAATTCTTTATTAAATAACCATATTCCACTTCCCCTCTCAACTCCACTCCAATCCACTATTACATATAAGAAATCATGATCACTCCCGCTATATAATTTGTAATATATTTTTGATATATATTGTTCAAGTTCCTTACTACTTAATAAAAAATCTAATCTACTTTGCTTTAAAACTGAATTCACAACTTGTCTTCGTGAATATTCCCTTTTAAATTTATTTCTATTTCTCCATACATCAATCAGGTTGTGTTGGGACATCATTCTTCCCAACTCATTTCTCCCACTATCAGCTTTATATATCATTTTATCATCAACATCAATTCTTTCTAAAACAGTATTAAAATCTCCAATCAAGAACACATTTTGCCACACACTCATTAAATCACTCAATTCCTTAAAAAAATCAACTCTTTCTAACCCCTCATTTGGAGCATGAATGTTACATATTATTATTTCTTTTTCTTTACTTTTTAATTGAATAACCAATACCCTACCCTCATTATCCTTATATAATACATTTGTTTTGTTAAGCACTTCTCTTTTTATTAAAATAGCAACACCTCTTTTTTGTTGTGGGTCATTATTAAATAAAAGTTCTCCATCCCACATTTTTTTAAACCCATTAATTTTTTCATCATTCCAACATGTTTCTTGTAAACATAATATGTTGCATATCTTAGTCAAATTAATCAAATTTTCTAACTTCGTAACATTTGATAATCCTCTAGCATTAACGGATACAATACTAAATTGACTCATCATCCCACACACATAAAAACAAAACAGAATGACCCATAAACAACAAAAACACCCCAGAAACCTTTCCATCTGTCCAGTTCATTAATCAAATACTTCATTTTTGTTCAGTCTCTCTGTCCTCTTCCTCTCTTAAACCAGTCATATTCTGTCTTTTTTTCTTTTTTTCATTCTTTGTTTTTCCATCACCTTCTCAATATTAATTTTTGCTGTTGTTTTCACTTTACTTCCCCCACTCAAAATATTTTTCTTCGCACTTTCTTTCCCATCAAAAGTTTTTTCCTTTGTGTCTCTTACCTCCTCTCGGTTTGTACTGTCCTCTACTTCATCATCATCTTCTTTGTTATCCATCTCATTCTTTTCATCTTTATCATCAGTTAGTTGTATTCCCATAATCATTTTTGCTCTTTCTATCTTTTTAACTCCATCCCTTTCATCTTTACTTTCTCCTTCGTCGCTTCTCTGTATATCCTTAATGATACATACTTGTTGTGGTACACCTCCTTCATCATCCTCTTCCACATTCTCCCCATCATTTTGTAAGTCCATCTCTATTTCCTCATATAGTTCTACGTAGTTTTCACTTATGCAACTTTGTGATGCCTTCCCACAGCTTTGGCACCACGGGGCTTTGCAGTCCCGCGCTAAATGCCCCTGCCTCAGGCATTCTCGTTCATCTTTGCTTATTCTTTCTTCACTTCTCTGTATATCCTTTGTGTTACCACATGCTTGTTGGGGTAAAGCTCCATCATCATCTTCCTCATTCTCCTCATCGTTGTGTGATTCCATCTCCATTTCCTCATGTTCCTCTTCATAATCTTCACATGTACACCTTTGTGATGCCTTCCCACAGCTTTGGCACCGCAGGGCTTTACAGTCCCGCGCATAATGCCCCTGCTCCAGGCATTGTCGGCATGTAAATTGTGGACAATTCTTTTTTTTCATGTTCAACACTTGAACATATTCTACAAGTTTTCACTTGGTGATCATGAATCACTCTAAAATACTTTGCTCCTTCCTCCGTTTCAAACCTTGTATTATATGGAAGAGATACCACATCCTTTGGAAATTTTACTCTAATCAATCTTGTTCCATCCGCCACCGTTGTTCCAGGATAAAACCTCCTTCTCAAAGGTAGTATCGATGTCACCCCCCAGCTTGTTAGTTTTTGCAGTACTTCCTCATCACTTATATAGTTTGGCAAATTTAGAAAAGAAACCATCCTTTCCGTTGCACATAACTTCCTCATTTCACACATTTGTCCATTAATTAATATTCCATCCAATAAGTTTTCACAGTCTGTTTCTTTCTCCATAGTAAGTTCATATTCAAAATCAGTTTTTTTCCTTAGTCCATATAATTTGCCAATTCCAGTTTTGTCCTCTACAGATTTAATTATCATCATAACAGTTAGTTGTTCCGGATTTTTCACAATCATTGTTAGCGTTGTTTCTTTTTTATACTCTCTCTGGTATCTCATTTTCCCTCTCAGCTTATTTATCATTTCATCTTTTTGACTACCCCCTTGTCTCTTTTCATCATTTGAATAATCCTTTTCTTTACCTTGTACCTTCTGTTGTTGTTCAGTTCTTCCTTTCACCATTTCAGTTCCATTTTGCTTCTTTCTCGAGACCACAGTTGCCCATGTTTCTCCTTCTTGATTTTCATTTTTTTCTTGCATTATCCTTTTACGTAAATCAGTATCTTCATCCAATTCATTATCCTTATCCTCATGTTCCTTTTCCAGTCCTGTTAGAGTAACCATTATGTCCTTCCTTGTTTGTACACCTCTTCACCAAAATAAAATAGTAAAAGAAATTAAATTAAATTAAATTAAATTAAATTAAATTTAATTAACCCCAAACAGTTAAAAACTGCCTGGGGTTAAATTGTGAAATATAATAACAAAAATAAGCTTAATTACTAGAAAAATCAAAAACTTGAAACAAACAAAATTGAGGAGAGCCTTCCTCTCCCAACTGCTGCCAAACACTTCCTGTTGCTCTCTAGCGCCTCAGGTGGGGGTATGGCCATAAGCGAGGGATGCCCCAAAATGTGGGCTATTTAAAGATCAGCCTCCGTAAAGGCCAGCATATTATATAAATAGTGAAGAAAAGGCAAGAGCTTACAGCACCTGGTATTCCCAGGCGGTCTCCCATCCAAATACTAACCAGGCCTGACGCTGCTTAGCTTCTGAGATCAGACGAGATCGGGCGCTCTCAGCGCGGTATAGCCATAAGCGAGGGATGCCCCAAAATGTGGGCTATTTAAAGATCAGCCTCCGTAAAGGCCAGCATATTATATAAATAGTGAAGAAAAGGCAAAAGCTTACAGCACCGGGTATTCCCAGGCGGTCTCCCATCCAAGTACTAACCAGGCCCGACGCTGCTTAGCTTCCGAGATCAGACTAGATCGGGCGCTCTCAGCGCGGTATGGCCATAAGCGAGGGCTGCTCCAAAAAGTGGGCTATTTAAAGATCAGCCTCCGTAAAAGCCAGCATATTATATAAATAGTGAAGAAAAGGCAAAAGTTTACAGCACCTGGTATTCCCAGGCAGTCTCCCATAAAAGTTTAACATTCGGCCTTATCAGCCGAGTTACAAGACTAAAATGGGGTCAGATTTAACTGTGAGAGATGACTAGTGGTTAAAAGAATGAGACATAAAAGAAAATTGGTTTAAATAGATTTGGTGTATTTACAAGGTTCACATAAAATACTTTAAAACAACACGATAAAACTAGGTCAACTCTGTTAAAAGAATACAGTTCATTTGTCCATACCCTAAAAACAGGTAAACTCTGTTAAAAGAATACAGTTCATTTGTCCATACCCTAAAAACAGTCCAAGAATCCCAGTGTGTTGATAAGTCCAATGTGAGTGTCCACCAGTGTATATGCAATCCACAGAAAGTGTAATCCAAAGTTTGCAGGTGGTGAATGGAAAGTTGAGCTCTAAAATTAGCAACTCCTCAATCCAACAGTTTGGTGACTGTCCTTTGTTTGTCATGCTGCTCTCTTATACAGTTGTACTTCCTGCTTCCTGTCATGTGTCTAGTCACATGACAGGCCAACCATCCATTTATTAAAGACACATACACTTAACATGTTAAGAGTAATAAAATGGCCTAAAAAACATGTAAAACACCTAAAACTCTATAATACATTTAAATGATTGTAATAAATAGAGCGGTAAAACACGTCTTTCTAAAAGCCAGCATATTATATAAATAGTGAAGAAAAGGCAAAAGCTTACAGAACCTTGTATTCCCAGGCGGTCTCCCATCCAAGTACTAACCAGGGCCGACACTGCTTAGCTTCCGAGATCAGACGAGATCAGGCGCTCTCAGCGCTGTATGGCCATAAGCGAGGGCTGCCCCAAAATGTGGGCTATTTAAAGATCAGCCTCCGTAAAGGCCAGCATATTATATAAATAGTGAAGAAAAGGCAAAAGCTTACAGCACCTGGTATTCCCAGTCGGTCTCCCATCCAAGTACTAACCAGGCCCGACGCTGCTTAGCTTCCGAGATCAGACGAGATCGGGCGCTCTCTTTTTTTTTTTTTTTTTATTGAAAAACTTTAAAACAATACAGGTCACTGTAAAATCATTGGATGTGCTTCAACAATTACAGAAACTCTCTGTATTAGAAGTAAATACACAATAAATACATTCAATAAAAGTAATCCATTTCTTCAGGGTTCTAAAAAAGACATCTCCAGTCCCATGTCCTTCAAGAGCTTTAAGACCCCGTGTGTAAAAGTTTTAGAAAAAACATCCAGCTTTTTTCAATTTTGAAATAATAAAACAAACATTGTACATATTTTTCAAGTTTTCTTTTAAAAACATACCACACGTCCATTACATAATTCTCTTTCTTTGCCATCAACCTTCTTTCCCATATTGCACTCTTCATTAACATCACCAGTAAATTTATACATTTCTTGTTTTTACATTGCTTTTCAATTCCCAACATAAAAACCCTCAACCATTGAAAATTTCCATTCCCTTCTCCTCTTAATTTTAAAATCATATTCTCACATTTATTCTTAAAATTTTCTAATTTACTACAATAGAAAAACAAGTGTAAAAAATTTTCGTCCCCTGCTTTACAGACTTTGCATATGCCACTTTCTTCCATTCCAATCTTATTTAAAATAACATCAGTAAAAACCACTTTGTGTCTTATAAAATACTCCAAGTTTTCCAGTTTTGCTTGTACTAATTCCCCATTTATATTTCCCCAAATACTTTGTTCTTCTACATTGTTGAATTTCTTATACCAATATTCATTTGCGACTGGTTTCTTAAAAACAGCATCTCTAAAAACACAATAAAACTTTTTCACATTACATTCATTAAAAGCATATAATTTTTCCCCCAGCCTCACACACACATCTTTCCCTTGTTTCCCTTCTTCCATGTTTTCAATTCTCATTATCCACTCTTGAGGTACAGCATTCTTAATTATATCATATTTGTTTGTTAAGTCTTGTCTGCTATAATCCTCCTTTGCCTCCTCCATCACATCCACAATGTATTGCAATGGTAAAAACCCCTCTTTGAATTCATATAAAACATCTCTGACTTTCATGATCCCCACATCCCAACATTTCTTAAAAAAAATCTCCTTCCCTTGATTTAAAATGCAGTTGTTTAAGAATAAAGGCTGATTTAAAATGTTCTCTCTACCTTGCGGCTTAAAAACCACATTAGTTAAAAATTTTCCCCATGCCTCCATCAGTTCTTTATAAAAATCTGGCAACCCCTCTGTCATCCATTTTTTTGTTTTCATCCACAAGATGTTGTCCCCCAAATTAAAATTACTACACTCACTTAAAAAATGCCCCATTGTTCTCTTCCATGCCGCTTTGTTTTCTTCATCCAAATACTTTTTTATTAGTTTCACTCTCAGACTGTTCTTTCTTTGTTTCACATCCATTAACCCCAATCCTCCCTTCCCCACTGCTCCTATTAAAGTGTTGTATGCGATTCTTGGCGGCTTCCCTTCCCATAAAAAATCTAAAAAACATTTTTTCAGCCTTTTTTCTACCCACAACGGCATAGATGACACATATAAAATATACCATAGTTTAGAAATCATTAAAACATTAAGGACTAAAACCTTCCCTTTCAAATTTAATGTTCTCATTTTCCAAAAAGTCAGTCTTCTTTCAATCCCTCCTAATGCTTCCTCCCACATAGTTTCTTCTGCTTTCTTTTCATCCCTCCCCATTAAAACCCCTAAAATCTGTATTTCTTTAGTTTCCTTAAAAGTAAAATGCTCTGTTAAAACCACTGCCCCCCCAAATCTTAAATACATCGTTTTGTCCTCATTTACTTTAGCTCCTGATCCTCTACAGTACTTTTGTACAAATTCCATTGCTTTTTTTACACTATCCAAATCTTTCAACAATAACGTTGTGTCATCTGCATATTGATAAATTTTACTTTCTCCTCCCTCGATACCTATTCCTTTAATTCCCTCTGCATGTTTAATAGTAAGTCCCAACGGTTCCACAACTAAAGAATATAAAAGCGCTGACAGTGGGCATCCTTGCCTTATTGATCTGGTAATTTTAAAACACTGTGTTAAAAACCCATTACATTTAATTTTTGTGCTTGTACTTTTGTATGAGATCCTAATCCATTTAATAAAATTTTCTCCAAAACCAAAACTTTTTAAAACATCAAATAAAAAATCATGCTCCACCCTGTCAAAAGCTTTCTCGAAATCTAGACTAATAACAAAACCATCTTTGCTCTTTTCCTGCATGTACCTTATCATATCTTTTATGCTAATAGTTGTATCTGCTATGTCTCTTCCCTTCACTCCGTACACTTGGTTTGTTTTAATTATACTTGGCATGACTTCCTTCAATCTATTGGCTAAAATTTTAGATAAAATCTTTAAGTCAGTGTTCAGCATTGTAATCGGTCTGTAGTTCTTTAAATCTGTCTTCTCTCCTTTCCTTTTGTATATCATCTTCATTAAACCCATTCCCATTCTTTGATTTAATTCTCCTTTCTTAAAAATCTCTACATATACTTCTTTTAAGATGCTAGTTAAAAAATCTTTAAAAGCTATATAAAATTCACTCCCCAACCCATCTATACCTGGACTTTTCTTTTTGTTTAATTCACTTATTGCTCTTTTTATCTCTTCTTCTCTTATCTCTTCATCACACTCTTTTTTGTCTACTTCTCTCACTGTTTCTTTAATTTGCTTCAGTAGCTCCAGTTTCTCTTCTTCCCTCACCCCCTCTGCACTAAACAAGTTCTCATAGTATACTTTAACTTCTTTTAATATTTCCTCATTAGTTTGCACAACTATACCATTTCCCCCTCTTATTTCTTTAATCATTTCAGCTTTCCCTCTTCTTTTTTCTAGGTCAAAGAAAAATTTTGTACATTTTTCACCTTCCACAGTATATTTAGCTTTACTTCTTAATCTCGCACCTTCATATTTTTCCTCTTCCAAATCTTTCAAACATCCCTCCAAGTCTTTTATTTTTTGTATATATTTTCCATTTTCATTTAATTCCTTTTCCAAATTTTCTCGTATTTCTCTCTCCTTTTTTTCTTACTTCTCTGTATTAACTTGCAGTACTTTATTGTAAATTTTTTAACTAGATATTTAACATTTTCCCACCATATTCTTTTATCTTCAGTGTACATTTCATTCTTCTTTTCCTTTACAATAATTTCTTTAATACTTAACACATAATCCTCATTCTTCAAAATCTCTGTATTTAAAACCCATACCCCTGGCCCTCTTTTCACAGAACTCCAGTCTACTTGCATAAAAATCGGTTTATGATCACTTAAGCTTGATTCTTCATATTTAATACTACCGATAAAGCCCTCAATATTCCTTGTACATAAAATAAAATCAATTCTTGTTTTACACATAAAATTCCCCACTAATTGCCTCCTTGAATATTCTTTCTTTTTTTCATTTCTTTCTCTCCATACATCAATCATATTATTTTCCTCCATTAATATTTTCAGTTCTTTTCTTCCTTTATCATTTTTAAAAACCATTCCCTCACCCATTTCTAATTTACTAAAAACAGTATTAAAATCACCCAACATAATAACTTCTTTATGTTTCTTTAAAAAATCTCTTAACACATTAAAATACTTTTTCTTTTCATTCTCTACTGTTGGTGCATGCACATTAACCACAATTACTTGTTTTCCCTCATACTCCATTTCAAATGCTATACATTTCCCATCTTTATCCTGATATATTGTTTTACATGATACACCACTGTTTTCTTTTATTAAAACTGCAACTCCTCTTCCCAGCCTCCCATCACCATTGTTATATAAAATCTGTCCGTTTCATTGTTTCTTTATTTCTGTCATGTACCCTTCCCTCCAGTTAGTTTCTTGTAATAAAATCACATCTTCTCCTTTACACATTTCTTTCACTTTTCCAAATTTTCTTACGTCTAAAAGCCCTCTAGCATTAAAAGTAACAATTCTTAAAAGCATAAAACATATAAAAGCATGCATAAAACCCATAATCTCAGTCCATCTCCTCCAAAATCTTTAGCGCTTCATACTTATTTGTACACTCAATACCTTCATCTTTAAGCACTTTTTTTCTTGCAGTCTCTAAATTGGGCGTTACCTTTACAGATCTTCTTCTTTTCGATGATTTCCCCTGTATCTGTTCATTTTCTTTTCTTTGTTTGCTTTCCTTTGTACCAGATTGTTCATTATCACTCTGATCATTCCGTTCAACAATGTCCAATACCTTTTGCAGACTGTCCGTCAAGTCCATCTGTGTCCATAAAGATCCCTCCTGTTGTGCATCAGTCAGTTCTTTATTCCTTTGGTCGTTCATCTCCACAGTTTCCAAAACACCTTGCACGCTGTCAATCAAATCCGTCTGTGACCAAATCGCCCGGTCCCGTTGAGTTTGCATGTCCTGTTCTTCTTGTTGTTCTGTATCGTTAACAGATTCTAGTCCTTTGCCTAGTACACTTGTTTCATCCTCTCGCTGCTCGTTGTCTCGATCATGCATCTGCCTGCCCACCTGCTGCTCTCCCTCCTCCTCCTCCTCCTCATCCTCCATCCAACATTCACATTTGTTTAAAACCACATTACAATCCGGGCACTTTACTGCGTTGCAGTCTCTCGCGAAGTGCCCCCTCTCCTCGCACTTAAAACATTTAAAGTCCGGACAGTCTTTTACCACATGGTCCGGGCTCATGCACAGCCGACAGGTTTTAACCTGGTGGCTGTGCATCACCCGAAAATATTGCGGTCCCTCTGCCGTCTCTATTTTCGTACTGTACGGGAGGGAGGCTACTTCTTTCGGGAATCGCGTTTTCACAAACCTCGTCCCATCCTCAATAGTAGTGCCCGGATAAAAGCGGCGCTTTATTTTGGAAATCGGGGAAACTCCCCATCCCTCTAGTTTCGTTAAAATCTCTTCATCAGCAATGTAAGCAGGCAGATGCATAAAAGATACAACGTAATCACGATTCTGCAGTCTTTTAACTTGGCAATTCTCTCCTTTTATCATCAATCCGTCTGTGAAAAGTTCTGTATCATCCTCGCGTTCCAATGTAATCTCATACTCTCTTGCATGTTTTGGTCTGACTGCCAGAATCCTCCCATCACCAATCCGCTCCGTCAATGCTTTGATTATATCTGCCGCCCTCGCATCATTCACATGAGCCACATCTACAGTCACTGTCGCTTCTTTTAAATACACCCTCTTCACACTCTCCTTCCTTTGTTCTTTATCTTTGTCATTACCTTTCGTTTGTCCATTATCCACTCCATAGTCGATCCTGCGCTGTGCTTCCATTGCCTTATCCATCATTTCCTGTTTTTTTCCAGCTTGTAGTCGTTTATTCAGTCCGATTTCGTTTGCCTTGTGTGTTCCTCCTGCCAGTCCAGTGTCGTTTGCCGTGCATGACCCTCCAGCCAGTCCATTGTCAAGTGTCGTGCGTGTTCCTCCTCCAAGTCCAGTGTCGTTTGCCGTGCGTGTGCCTCCTGCTAGTCCAAAGTCATAATCCATTAATCCGTCCGTTCAGGAAAAAAAAAAAAAAAAAAAAAAAAAAAGAGGGGTTAACCACCCTCCAGCCAGCAAAAATGCTGCTGTTAGGTGGTTTATAACTAAAACAAACAAAAATCAACTCAAAGTAAACAACTCACAAAAACCAAACTCAAAAAATAAACAC
>NW_027394277.1:13289558-13302058 GCF_049309525.1 Garra rufa
TCAAAAGCTCCTCCATCCCTTCTGGTTTGTACACTACTGTCAATAAAAATTCTTTCCACGCTCTTAAAACTTCTTTGTACAATTCTGGTATATCATTTAACATATTTTCTTTCAATTTCATCCATAAGATGTGATTTCCCATTTTAAAACCCCCACACCTATTTAAAAAATATGTCAAACCATTCTTCCATTCTTGTCTATTTTCTTTATTCATAAATTTTTTCATAATTTTAACCCTTAGACTCTTCATTCTTATGTTTGGATCTAACAAACCTAAACCTCCCTCCTCACATGGTCCTATCAATGTATCATAAGCAATTTTTGCTGGTTTTCCCTCCCATATAAAATTCAAAATACACTTTTTCAGTCTCTTGTAAGCCCACATCGGCAATGAAGTAACCTCTAATGCATACCACATTTTCGAAAGCATCAGAACATTTACAATCAAAATCTTCCCTCTTAATTTCAAAGTTCTTTGTCTCCAGAAAGTTAATCTTCTCTCCATTCCTCCTAAAATCTCATCCCATATTAAATCTCTAGTTTTCTTTTCATCTTTTCCAATTCTGATTCCCAAAATTTTCATATTTTCTGTCTCTTCTTTAACCCTTAAAGACCTAGAACATTTTTGGGGCACCTGAGGCACCTGTATATTTCTTTGTTTTTTCAGACCTATTCTAGCAGTCAGCATCAATTGTCATATATCATTATAAACATAAGAACTTGAACTTTATGTCTAGCTAATTTAAAATTACAAATTTCCTTTTGTTTTCTCTAAAAATTAGTGAATTTCCAGAATTTTAGGAAAAAACGCTACCAACAATTGGGTGTTTTTTACTGTGTACTCAAACAAAAACTCCTGAAGTTTAGATTTTTTTCTTTAAAAATTTGTATTTAGGTGTTTTACACTTCCAAATAAAATTTTGTCTATATATAACATTCCCCAAGCAAGTTATAGCCAATAATTACAATATTATTTAGGTGCTTTTCAGTGAAAAACAGGCCCATTTCGTTTATTGACAATATAGATCTGTCCAAAAACGTTTCAGGAGTAAAGTCATTGCAGAAACAGTGTTAAATAATAGCAAAACACAGTAAAAAATAATTTACTATTTCATAAATATATTCTTAATCCAAAAGATGAACAATAAACACAAATAGTGTAGAAAGTAGCACAAGAAAAAATGCACAAACTGTCTTGTGCAACAAAAAAATAAATAAACAATCCAAATTATTCACAAACTACACACAAAATGAGAGAGAAATATACAGAGTGCAACCGAAAAAATAGTACAAATAATCTTTAAAAACTATATAATAATTAGTTACATAATATAACAACCAAATAGATGGATCTGCTGGCTGTAGTCTGCGTCGGAATCTATTTTACCGGGACATCGCCTAGTGACCGAAAACCCACATTCCAGTGCTTTATCCGATATCTACTGTTGTTTCATCCTTGTTTTTGGTTTGTTTTATGTCAAAGGGCTCTGTCGTGAGTATTTCTGTACATTTTCAAAGAATGCTGTCATGCAAATGTGTTATTTTGCGTTTGTTTTCATGCACGCAAGACGCACTTTGCTTTCACTTTGCGTCTGTTCAGATCTGCAAAGAAACATACTAATCGGTGGTTCAAAAGACCAAAACCTATGTTTATTGGTTGAATAGATGACAGTTTGAACCAATCGGGGCACAGGGGTGGGACTAAGCATCAACAATCGTTCCTGTTTGGCTCAGAGGACCAAAACGTGTTGATTTCATCTGACGAATCAGTGCTGAGGAAATGTGATGACGTAATCACGCTTACTACGGAGCCTCTGAATATCCAAATGAGACAAATGCAAAAAAAGAGCAGACTCTGTACTTTACGAGACTTTTTAAAGCATTCAAATTGGATTAGCGGTTCAAAAGTTATTAAACATTTAAGACCAATAGTTATTTTTAGCCGCCGGCGGCTGTCTCGGTCTTTGAGGGTTAAAACTAAAATAATGTGGTAAAATCTTTGCTGTTCCTATTCTCATCATGACAGTCTTATCTATGTTTATTTTTGCTCCTGAACCATTACAATAATGTTGTATTTTATTTATTGCTCTCTCGATGCTATCTATATCCTTTAAAATTAAGGTTGTGTCATCAGCATATTGGTATATTTTTTGTTCTTTTTCTGCTCCTCCAAAACCTATTCCTTTAATATTTTCATCTTCCCCAACCACTAATCCCAAAGGTTCAGCTACAATGCTATATAATAATGCAGATAAAGGACACCCTTGTCTTATTGATCTTGTTATAGTAAAAACATTAGTTAAAAATCCATTACATTTTATAAAACTGATTGCCCCTTTGTATAAAACTCTAATCCATTTTATAAAATTATTTCCAAATCCAAAACGCTCTAAAAGTTCAAATAAATAATCATGTTCTACCCTATCAAATGCCTTTTCCAAATCTAAACTAATCATGAATCCCTCTTTGTTATTTTCTATCATATAACTTATTTTATCTCTTATATTACTTACTGTATCTGTAATTTCTCTTCCTATGACTGAATAAGCTTGATTTGTTGTTATTATTCCTGGTAGAACCCTCTTTAATCGATTTGCCAACATTTTTGCTAAAATTTTAAAATCTGTATTTAACATTGATATGGGTCTATAGTTCTTTAAATCCGCTGAGTCACCTCTTTTTTAAAAAATTAACTTCACCATTCCTACTCTCATCAATTGACTTGCTTGCCCTCTATCATATATTTCCTCATATACTTCCTTTAAAATAGGAATTAACGTATCCTTAAAAACTTTATAAAATTCACTAGTCAAGCCATCTGCTCCCGGACTTTTCCCATTGTTTAACTGTACTATTGCTGTCTCTATTTCTTCCTTTAAAAAATCTCTATCACACATTTCTTTATCTTCTTTAACTACTTTTGTTTTAACCTGCTTTAATAAAAACTCCTTTTCATCTTCTTTTATCCCTTCACTTTTAAATAAATCTGCATAAAATTCTCTTACACTTTGCAAAATCTCATTGGTCCCTTTTACTTTTTCCCCATCTTTTTTAAGAACTTCCTTTATTGTATCAGCCTTTTGTCTACTTTCCTCTAAATTAAAAAAGAATTTTGTACACCTTTCTCCTTCCATCACATTCTTTAACCTGCTTCTTATCATAGCTCCTCTACACTTCTCCTCTTCTATTTCTTTTAATCGGTTTTCATAAATTACAATCTTTTCTATATCACCATTATCTTTTTGTAATTCCTCTTTCAAAAAATTCCTAACTGCAACTTCTTCTCCTCTTTTAATCTTTTGTTTCAATCTACTATAACTCAATGAGTACTTCTTTATTTCATATTTTATATTATCCCACCACACTCTCTTATCTTCTTCAAACATTCCTTTCCCTCTCTCATTTTTTATTATTGTTTCCACTGCCAATTTATAATTCTCATCTTTTAAAAGTTCATTATTTAAACACCATATCCCCTTTCCCCTCTCCACCCCGGTTTCATTAAAATGAGCTATTAACATACTATGATCACTAAGAGAAGTCATCTTATAATATATCTTGTCAATATTTCTTTTCATATTTATTTTAATCAGCATAAAATCTATTCTACTTTGCTTCATTTTTTCTTTTACCAGTTGTTGCCTTGAAAAATCTTTTATTCCTTCATTTCGTTCTCGCCATATATCTATCAGATCATTTTTATCAATTAATTTAAGCAATTCTTCCCTTCCACCATCTCTTTTAAAAACCATGTCTTTTGCTATATCCATTCTACTCAAAACTGTATTAAAATCTCCCATTATTATAACCTTTTCCCATGCATCTATATAATCATTTAAATTATTAAAAAATATTTTCTTTTCAGCCTCTGCATTTGGAGCATGTACATTACATAAAATAACATCTTCTCCTCCCCAGACCATTCTCACAATAATACATTTCCCTTCTTTATCACAATATATAATTTTAACATTATCCCCTATATTTCTTTTAAATAAAACTGCAACTCCTTTTCCTTTTCGTCCATCTCCATTATTGTAATACATTTTCCCTTTCCATCGTCTTTCAAAACTTTCCATCATTTCATTTTTCCAATTTGTTTCTTGCAATAAAATTACATCTGTTTTTTTACTTAATTCTTTCACTTTTTCAAATTTTTCCACATTCAGTAAACCTCTAACATTTAATGATACAATACTTAAAAGACTAATAATTAAAATGTTCTTTACTATATTCATCATTCATTTTCTTCTCCCATAGTCATCAATACCCCAAATCTGTTTTCATCAAATTCTTTTCTTTTCTTCTGTCTTTTCTTTTTAGCCATTTCTATATTAGGGGTTACCTTAATGGATCTTCTTCTCTGCATTCTTTCCTTTCCCATGTCTTTAGATTCTTCGTTTCCTTCGTCTCCTTTTCCCAAATCCTCTTCTATTTCCAAAATCATTTGTGCTTGTTCCATTTTGTCCTGTTCCTCCGTCGTTGTTTGCATTATCTCTAGTGTTGTTTGTTCATCACTTCCCATTTGCCCATCTTTGTCCTTTTCTTTTTGTTGCTCCTCTTCATTATCCCCATTGTCCATCAAGTTGTCACGTTCTTCCTTGTCCATCCTTTCAGGTTGATTTATTTCTTTTTCATTGGAGTCCTGAGTTTTCTTGCATACATGTCCTTCATCACTCAAAGTTTCAGTCTCTTTTAATTGATTGTCCTCTCCTTCTCCTCCTTCATCCTCCATCCAACACTCACACTTCACCAAAGCATGTTTACAGTCTGGGCACTTTACCGCATTGCAGTTACGAGCATAATGCCCTTGCTCTTCACACTCATAACACTTCAAATTAGGACAGTCTTTGAAAATATGACCAGGATCCATGCATAGCCTACAGATTTTCATCTGCCTATCATGCATGATCCTGAAGTATTGTGCCCCTTCAGCTGTCTCGAACTTAGCACTATAGGGCAGAGATACCACTTCTTTTGGAAAGCGGACTCTTAGATATCTTGTTCCATCCGTTATGTCTGTGCCAGGATAGTACCGTCGTTTAATGTCTGATGTTGGGGTTACACCCCATATTTCCAATTTTGATAAAATGTCTTTATTGTCCATATATGCTGGTAAGTGCATAAACGAAACAATGCATTCTCTAATCTGCAATTTCCTGATTTCACAGATCTTCTCTTTTATCATTAACCCATCCATTAATTCATCACACATTGCTTCATCATCCAAAGTCAGTTCATATTCTCTATCTGGCCTTGGTCTTACCGCCAACAGCTTTCCAAATCCAATCTTTTCTGTCACAGCCTGTATAATGTCCTCCGCCATTGCATCTCTTAGGTCCATCAAATTTACAATTACTGTAGCTTCCTTCAGAAATGACTTTGCTTCTTTTGCTTTGCCACCAAACTTATTGATATTCCGTCGAAATCCATTATCTTTTGCCAACTCTTGTCCATGTGCTTCCTTTCCTGTTTCTCTTGCTATGTCCTTTTCTGCTGCTGTTAATCCATCCATTTTTGAAATCTCAAAAAAATGACTCCCCCTAGCAGCATTAACTGCTGGGGAATCCAACTGAAAAAATATAAAGACAAAACAATAAAAATAAACTAACAAACTAAACAAACTAAACAAAATGGTGGGCCTCTCCCACCAACTGCTACTGCAACACTTCCTGTGATGTCACTGGACTATACCAAGCACTCAGCGCGGTATGGCCATAAGCGAGGGCTGCTCCAAAAAGTGGGCTATTTAAAGATCAGCCTCCGTAAAAGCCAGCATATTATATAAATAGTGAAGAAAAGGCAAAAGCTTACAGCACCTGGTATTCCCAGGCGGTCTCCCATCCAAGTACTAACCAGGCCCGACGCTGCTTAGCTTCCGAGACCAGACGAGATTGGGCGCTCTCAGCGCGGTATGGCCATAAGCGAGGGCTGCTCCAAAAAGTGGGCTATTTAAAGATCAGCCTCCGTAAAAGCCAGCATATTATATAAATAGTGAAGAAAAGGCAAAAGCTTACAGCACCTGGTATTCCCAGGCGGTCTCCCATAAAAGTGTAACAATCGGCCTTATCAGCCGAGTTACAAGACTAAAATGGGGTCAGATTTAACTGTGAGAGATGACTAGTGGTTAAAAGAATGAGACATAAAAGAAAATTGGTTTAAATAGATTTGGTGTATATACAAGGTTCACATAAAAGACTTTAAAACAACACGATAAAACTAGGTAAACTCTGTTAAAAGAATACAGTTCATTTGTCCATACCCTAAAAACAGGTAAACTCTGTTAAAAGAATACAGTTCATTTGTCCATACCCTAAAAACAGTCCAAGAACCCCAGTGTGTTGATAAGTCCAATGTGAGTGTCCACCAGTGTATATACAATCCACAGAAAGTGTAATCCAAAGTTTGCAGGTGGTGAATGGAAAGGTGAGCTCTAAAATTAGCAACTCCTCAATCCAACAGTTTGGTGACTGTCCTTTGTTTGTCATGCTGCTCTCTTATACAGTTGTACTTCCTGCTTCCTGTCATGTGTCTAGTCACATGACAGGCCAACCATCCATTTATTAAAGACACATACACTTAAAATGTTAAGAGTAATAAAATGGCCTAAAAAACATGTAAAACACTTAAAACTCTATAATACATTTAAATGATTGTAATAAATAGAGCGGTAAAACACGTCTTTCTAAAAGCCAGCATATTATATAAATAGTGAAGAAAAGGCAAAAGCTTACAGCACCTGGTATTCCCAGGCGGTCTCCCATCCAAGTACTAACCAGGCCCGACGCTGCTTAGCTTCCGAGATCAGACGAGATCGGGCGCTCTCAGCGCGGTATGGCCATAAGCGAGGGCTGGTCCAAAAAGTGGGCTATTTAAAGATCAGCCTCCGTAAAAGCCAGCATATTATATAAATAGTGAAGAAAAGGCAAAAGCTTACAGCACCTGGTATTCCCAGGCGGTCTCCCATCCAAGTACTAACCAGGCCCGACGCTGCTTAGCTTCCGAGATCAGACGAGATCGGGCGCTCTCAGCGCGGTATGGCCATAAGCGAGGGCTGCTCCAAAAAGTGGGCTATTTAAAGATCAGCCTCCGTAAAAGCCAGCATATTATATAAATAGTGAAGAAAAGGCAAAAGCTTACAGCACCTGGTATTCCCAGGCGGTCTCCCATAAAAGTGTAACAATCGGCCTTATCAGCCGAGTTACAAGACTAAAATGGGGTCAGATTTAACTGTGAGAGATGACTAGTGGTTAAAAGAATGAGACATAAAAGAAAATTGGTTTAAATAGATTTGGTGTATTTACAAGGTTCACATAAAAGACTTTAAAACAACACGATAAAACTAGGTAAACTCTGTTAAAAGAATACAGTTCATTTGTCCATACCCTAAAAACAGGTAAACTCTGTTAAAAGAATACAGTTCATTTGTCCATACCCTAAAAACAGTCCAAGAACCCCAGTGTGTTGATAAGTCCAATGTGAGTGTCCACCAGTGTATATACAATCCACAGAAAGTGTAATCCAAAGTTTGCAGGTGGTGAATGGAAAGGTGAGCTCTAAAATTAGCAACTCCTCAATCCAACAGTTTGGTGACTGTCCTTTGTTTGTCATGCTGCTCTCTTATACAGTTGTACTTCCTGCTTCCTGTCATGTGTCTAGTCACATGACAGGCCAACCATCCATTTATTAAAGACACATACACTTAAAATGTTAAGAGTAATAAAATGGCCTAAAAAACATGTAAAACACTTAAAACTCTATAATACATGTAAATTATTGTAATAAATAGAGCGGTAAAACACGTCTTTCTAAAAGCCAGCATATTATATAAATAGTGAAGAAAAGGCAAAAGCTTACAGCACCTGGTATTCCCAGGCGGTCTCCCATCCAAGTACTAACCAGGCCCGACGCTGCTTAGCTTCCGAGATCAGACGAGATCGGGCGCTCTCAGCACAGTATGACCATAAGCGAGGGCTGCTCCAAAAAGTGGGCTATTTAAAGATCAGCCTCCGTAAAAGCCAGCATATTATATAAATAGTGAAGAAAAGGCAAAAGCTTACAGCACCTGGTATTCCCAGGCGGTCTCCCATCCAAGTACTAACCAGGCCCGACGCTGCTTAGCTTCCGAGATCAGACGAGATCGGGCGCTCTCAGCGCGGTATGGCCATAAGCAAAGGCTGCTCCAAAAAGTGGGCTATTTAAAGATCAGCCTCCGTAAAAGCCAGCATATTATATAAATAGTGAAGAAAAGGCAAAAGCTTACAGCACCTGGTATTCCCAGGCGGTCTCCCATCCAAGTACTAACCAGGCCCGACGCTGCTTAGCTTCCGAGATCAGACGAGATCGGGCGCTCTCAGCGCGGTATGGCCATAAGCGAGGGCTGCTCCAAAAAGTGGGCTATTTAAAGATCAGCCTCCGTAAAAGCCAGCATATTATATAAATAGTGAAGAAAAGGCAAAAGCTTACAGCACCTGGTATTCCCAGGCTGTCTCCCATCCAAGTACTAACCAGGCCCGACGCTGCTTAGCTTCCGAGATCAGACGAGATCGGGCGCTCTCAGCGCGGTATGGCCATAAGCGAGGGCTGCTCCAAAAAGTGGGCTATTTAAAGATCAGCCTCCGTAAAAGCCAGCATATTATATAAATAGTGAAGAAAAGGCAAAAGCTTACAGCACCTGGTATTCCCAGGCGGTCTCCCATAAAAGTGTAACAATCGGCCTTATCAGCCGAGTTACAAGACTAAAATGGGGTCAGATTTAACTGTGAGAGATGACTAGTGGTTAAAAGAATGAGACATAAAAGAAAATTGGTTTAAATAGATTTGGTGTATTTACAAGGTTCACATAAAAGACTTTAAAACAACACGATAAAACTAGGTAAACTCTGTTAAAAGAATACAGTTCATTTGTCCATACCCTAAAAACAGGTAAACTCTGTTAAAAGAATACAGTTCATTTGTCCATACCCTAAAAACAGTCCAAGAACCCCAGTGTGTTGATAAGTCCAATGTGAGTGTCCACCAGTGTATATACAATCCACAGAAAGTGTAATCCAAAGTTTGCAGGTGGTGAATGGAAAGGTGAGCTCTAAAATTAGCAACTCCTCAATCCAACAGTTTGGTGACTGTCCTTTGTTTGTCATGCTGCTCTCTTATACAGTTGTACTTCCTGCTTCCTGTCATGTGTCTAGTCACATGACAGGCCAACCATCCATTTATTAAAGACACATACACTTAAAATGTTAAGAGTAATAAAATGGCCTAAAAAACATGTAAAACACTTAAAACTCTATAATACATTTAAATTATTGTAATAAATAGAGCGGTAAAACACGTCTTTCTAAAAGCCAGCATATTATATAAATAGTGAAGAAAAGGCAAAAGCTTACAGCACCTGGTATTCCCAGGCGGTCTCCCATCCAAGTACTAACCAGGCCCGACGCTGCTTAGCTTCCGAGATCAGACGAGATCGGGCGCTCTCAGCGCGGTATGGCCATAAGCGAGGGCTGCTCCAAAAAGTGGGCTATTTAAAGATCAGCCTCCGTAAAAGCCAGCATATTATATAAATAGTGAAGAAAAGGCAAAAGCTTACAGCACCTGGTATTCCCAGGCGGTCTCCCATCCAAGTACTAACCAGGCCCGACGCTGCTTAGCTTCCGAGATCAGACGAGATCGGGCGCTCTCAGCGCGGTATGGCCATAAGCGAGGGCTGCTCCAAAAAGTGGGCTATTTAAAGATCAGCCTCCGTAAAAGCCAGCATATTATATAAATAGTGAAGAAAAGGCAAAAGCTTACAGCACCTGGTATTCCCAGGCGGTCTCCCATAAAAGTGTAACAATCGGCCTTATCAGCCGAGTTACAAGACTAAAATGGGGTCAGATTTAACTGTGAGAGATGACTAGTGGTTAAAAGAATGAGACATAAAAGAAAATTGGTTTAAATAGATTTGGTGTATTTACAAGGTTCACATAAAAGACTTTAAAACAACACGATAAAACTAGGTAAACTCTGTTAAAAGAATACAGTTCATTTGTCCATACCCTAAAAACAGGTAAACTCTGTTAAAAGAATACAGTTCATTTGTCCATACCCTAAAAACAGTCCAAGAACCCCAGTGTGTTGATAAGTCCAATGTGAGTGTCCACCAGTGTATATACAATCCACAGAAAGTGTAATCCAAAGTTTGCAGGTGGTGAATGGAAAGGTGAGCTCTAAAATTAGCAACTCCTCAATCCAACAGTTTGGTGACTGTCCTTTGTTTGTCATGCTGCTCTCTTATACAGTTGTACTTCCTGCTTCCTGTCATGTGTCTAGTCACATGACAGGCCAACCATCCATTTATTAAAGACACATACACTTAAAATGTTAAGAGTAATAAAATGGCCTAAAAAACATGTAAAACACTTAAAACTCTATAATACATTTAAATGATTGTAATAAATAGAGCGGTAAAAGACGTCTTTCTAAAAGCCAGCATATTATATAAATAGTGAAGAAAAGGCAAAAGCTTATAGCACCTGGTATTCCCAGGCGGTCTCCCATCCAAGTACTAACCAGGCCCGACGCTGCTTAGCTTCCGAGATCAGACGAGATCGGGCGCTCTCAGCGCGGTATGGCCATAAGCGAGGGCTGCTCCAAAAAGTGGGCTATTTAAAGATCAGCCTCCGTAAAAGCCAGCATATTATATAAATAGTGAAGAAAAGGCAAAAGCTTACAGCACCTGGTATTCCCAGGCGGTCTCCCATCCAAGTACTAACCAGGCCCGACGCTGCTTAGCTTCCGAGATCAGACGAGATCGGGCGCTCTCAGCGCGGTATGGCCATAAGCGAGGGCTGCTCCAAAAAGTGGGCTATTTAAAGATCAGCCTCCGTAAAAGCCAGCATATTATATAAATAGTGAAGAAAAGGCAAAAGCTTACAGCACCTGGTATTCCCAGGCGGTCTCCCATCCAAGTACTAACCAGGCCCGACGCTGCTTAGCTTCCGAGATCAGACGAGATCGGGCGCTCTCAGCGCGGTATGGCCATAAGCGAGGGCTGCTCCAAAAAGTGGGCTATTTAAAGATCAGCCTCCGTAAAAGCCAGCATATTATATAAATAGTGAAGAAAAGGCAAAAGCTTACAGCACCTGGTATTCCCAGGCTGTCTCCCATCCAAGTACTAACCAGGCCCGACGCTGCTTAGCTTCCGAGATCAGACGAGATCGGGCGCTCTCAGCGCGGTATGGCCATAAGCGAGGGCTGCTCCAAAAAGTGGGCTATTTAAAGATCAGCCTCCGTAAAAGCCAGCATATTATATAAATAGTGAAGAAAAGGCAAAAGCTTACAGCACCTGGTATTCCCAGGCGGTCTCCCATAAAAGTGTAACAATCGGCCTTATCAGCCGAGTTACAAGACTAAAATGGGGTCAGATTTAACTGTGAGAGATGACTAGTGGTTAAAAGAATGAGACATAAAAGAAAATTGGTTTAAATAGATTTGGTGTATTTACAAGGTTCACATAAAAGACTTTAAAACAACACGATAAAACTAGGTAAACTCTGTTAAAAGAATACAGTTCATTTGTCCATACCCTAAAAACAGGTAAACTCTGTTAAAAGAATACAGTTCATTTGTCCATACCCTAAAAACAGTCCAAGAACCCCAGTGTGTTGATAAGTCCAATGTGAGTGTCCACCAGTGTATATACAATCCACAGAAAGTGTAATCCAAAGTTTGCAGGTGGTGAATGGAAAGGTGAGCTCTAAAATTAGCAACTCCTCAATCCAACAGTTTGGTGACTGTCCTTTGTTTGTCATGCTGCTCTCTTATACAGTTGTACTTCCTGCTTCCTGTCATGTGTCTAGTCACATGACAGGCCAACCATCCATTTATTAAAGACACATACACTTAAAATGTTAAGAGTAATAAAATGGCCTAAAAAACATGTAAAACACTTAAAACTCTATAATACATTTAAATGATTGTAATAAATAGAGCGGTAAAACACGTCTTTCTAAAAGCCAGCATATTATATAAATAGTGAAGAAAAGGCAAAAGCTTACAGCACCTGGTATTCCCAGGCGGTCTCCCATCCAAGTACTAACCAGGCCCGACGCTGCTTAGCTTCCGAGATCAGACGAGATCGGGCGCTCTCAGCGCGGTATGGCCATAAGCGAGGGCTGCTCCAAAAAGTGGGCTATTTAAAGATCAGCCTCCGTAAAAGCCAGCATATTATATAAATAGTGAAGAAAAGGCAAAAGCTTACAGCACCTGGTATTCCCAGGCGGTCTCCCATCCAAGTACTAACCAGGCCCGACGCTGCTTAGCTTCCGAGATCAGACGAGATCGGGCGCTCTCAGCGCGGTATGGCCATAAGCGAGGGCTGCTCCAAAAAGTGGGCTATTTAAAGATCAGCCTCCGTAAAAGCCAGCATATTATATAAATAGTGAAGAAAAGGCAAAAGCTTACAGCACCTGGTATTCCCAGGCGGTCTCCCATAAAAGTGTAACAATCGGCCTTATCAG
>NW_027394277.1:13304558-13312058 GCF_049309525.1 Garra rufa
CATTTTAAAATAATTCCACAGTGTTAAAATGTACTCATCAACCTTACATTTAAATAATCTCCACAGATCTAATACACACCCTTTACTCTTTCCTAAATTCCTCCTTTTCCATATAGCACTTTTCGCCAAAACCAATAACAACTCTATCACTTTTTTATTCTTGCATTTTTCCTTCACTCCCAAAATTAAAGTTTGATTCCAGTCACTCTCTTCTTTCCCATCCCTTAAACTCTTAATCATTTTCTTTAACATTTGAAAAAATGTTTCCAATTTTTCACAAAATAAAAACAAATGTAGAATACCTTCATCCAGTTTTTTACATATTTTACAAATGGCATCACTTTCCTTCCCCATTATACAAAGCCTCATTTCCGAAAAAATCACATTATGTCTGATAAAATAGTCTAGACACTCCAAATCTGTACTTCCAATCCCACTTCTTATATTCTTCCAAATATCATTCTCTTCAATTCCATTAAAATGTCTCAACCACATTTGATTTGCATTGGGTTTCTTAAAAATATATTTTTTAAGACATTGATAAAACATCCTTACATTACACAATCTCAAATCCACCATTTTGTCTTCCATTTTCATATACACATCAACTTTGCTTTCTGTTTCTTCTCTTTTTTTAATTTCTTCCAACCACTCTTTTGGTACTGCACTTTTAACTTCATCATATTGTTTTTCCAGACTAGCCACACTATATTCTTCTTTTTCTTCTTCCATAGCATCTATGATCACTTGTAACGGCAAAAATCCATCTTTAAATTCATACAACACATCTTTGACTTGCCTTATCCCTACTTCCCACCATTTCTTAAAAAATAAAACTTGTCCATTAAAAACAATGTTACTGTTCAAGAAAATAGGTTGATTGAGGACCGTTTTTCTCCCAAATGGCTTAAAATCAATCTCCTTGAGAAAAAAACCCCAAGCAACTAAAACCTCTTTATAAAAATTTGGTATCCCCTCCATCATCCAATTTTTGAGTTTCATCCATAAAATGTTATCATTTAAAAATACATTCCCACATTTTGCTAAAAAATGTTTCATTGTAATTTTCCAATCTCCCTTTTTATCCATGTCCAAATATTTTTTAACCACCTTCACTCTCATACTTTTCTTTTTTAATTCTATATCAACAAGTCCCAACCCTCCCTCTTCTGGCCTTCCAATGAGTGTGTGGTATGCTATTCTTGGGGGTTTTTTCTCCCATATAAAATCCATAATATATTCTTTTACTCTTTTTTCCACCCATTTTGGCATTGAAACCACTGATAAAATGTACCACATTTTGGTTAACATTAAAACGTTCGCTATTAAAACCTTCCCTTTCAAATTCAAAATTCTTTTTTGCCAAAAATTCTGTTTTTCATTGCACCTATAACCTCTTCCCACATTCTGTCTGTTGCACTCTTCTCATCTTTACCTAGCGTTACTCCTAAAATCTTCATTTCTTGTACTTCTTTAAAACCCAGAACCTCTTTTAAATCAGACACTTCTCCAAATCTCATATAAACAGTTTTTTCCTCATTTACTTTTGCTCCTGTACCTTTACAAAACCTTGTCACCCTTTCCATTACATTTTCAACACTTTTATAATCTTCCACAATTAGTGTAGTGTCATCTGCATATTGAAATACTTTTGTTTCTTCTAGTCCCTCCTCAATTTTTATCCCTTTTATTTCTTTATCTTTTTGAATTAACATCCCTAGTGGTTCTGCTATCAGCGTATATAGCTGTGCTGATAATGGACATCCTTGTCTAATGGATCTTGTGACATTAAAAGGATTGGTTAAAAAGCCGTTACATTTTACTCTTGTCATTATATTTCTATATAAAATCCTTAACCACTCTTTAAAATTCTCCCCAAAACCAAAATGATCTAAAATCGAAAATAAAAACTCATGCTCCACTCTATCGAAAGCCTTCTCGAAGTCTAGGCTAATTATATATCCTTTCCTATTATTTTCCTTTAAAATACTCATTATGTCTCGTATACCACTTGTTGTATCCGCTATATCCCTCCCTGTCACCCCGTAGGCCTGGTTTGTCTCAATTATTTTTGGTAAGACATTCTTCAATCTACTTGATAAAATTTTAGCTAAAATCTTCAAATCTGCATTCAACATTGTAATCGGCCTATAATTCTTCAAACTCTTATTATCACCTTTTCTTTTATAAATCAACTTCATTAGTCCCATACTCATTCTTTGATCCAGCTCTTTTTTCTTAAATATTTCATCATACACTTCTTTTAAGATCTTACTTATTTCCTTCTTAAAAATCTTATAAAATTCATTCACTATTCCATCTATTCCCGGACTTTTGTTACTTTTTAGACTTTCTATCGCTTGTATTATCTCTTCTTCCTTTATTTCCTCGTCACAGTCTTTTTTGTCTTCTTCTTCTACTCTCGCTTTGATATGTTGCAGTAAGTAATTTTTGTTTTCCTCTTCTATACCTTCCTCTCTAAACAAGTCTTCATAAAAAATCCTTACTTCATTTAAGAGTAACTCTGTTCCTATTATGGACTCTTCATCTTTGTTTTTTAGTTCTTTTATTGTATCTGCCCTTCCCCTTCTTCTTTCTAGGTCAAAAAAAAATTTAGTACATTTTTCCCCTTCTATTGTGTATCTAGCTTTGCTCCTTAGTCTTGCCCCTTGACATTTTTCCTCTTCCATTTTCTTAAGCTTCTCTTCTAACTCTACTATTTTTTGAATATCCATTACCTTTTCCTTTGTTTCTTTTCTTAAACTTTCTCTAATTCCCTGTTCTTTAGCATTTTTGGCTTTTCTCATACCTTTACTAAATTCAATTGAATACTTCTTTATTTCATATTTTACATTTTCCCACCATATTCGTTTGTCTTCCCCATACATGCCATCCTTCTTTTCCTGTTCCATTAAATCATATATTCCCAATTTGTAATTCTCATCTTTTAAAATTCCAAAATTTAAAATCCACACCCCTGGTCCTTTATCCTCCTTGTTAAAATCTATTTTCCACCTTATCATCTTGTGATCACTAAAACTAGTGTCACTATAAACAATATCATCAATAAAATAATCTATATCCCTTGTACTTAAAATAAAATCAATTCTCGTTTGATTCAAAAAGTTACCAACCAAGCTCCTTCTAGTAAATTCTTTTTTGTTTTCATGTCTCTCCCTCCACACATCAGTCATGTTTCTTTCTTCCATTAAAGATACCAGCTCTTTTCTTCCCATGTCTGTTCTAAAAACCATTCCCTCCGCTATATCTCTTTTACTAAACACAGTGTTAAAATCTCCTACAATTATTACTGACTTCCATTTATCTATTATTCCTCTAATGTTTTCAAAAAACTCCCTTTTTTCTTTCTCTTCTGTTGGCGCATGAACATTCATTAAAATAAACTCTTTTTCCCCGTGACTTATTTCAACAGCATTACATTTTCCTTTTCCATCATTATATATTTCTTTCACTTTGCAGTCAATATCATTTCTTATTAAAATCGCCACTCCACTTCCTAACTTTACATCTCCATTACTATAAAACATTTCACCATTCCACATCTTTTTGACATTGTCAATTACCTCCTTTTTCCAGTTCGTTTCCTGAAATACAATAATGTCTTCTTTCTTGCATAGTTCTAGAGTATTTTTCAGTTTGTTCATATTCATTAATCCTCTTGCATTCCAGCATACAAAATTTAAAACCATACTGTACAAAAATAAATAATTAAAAACAGTCATTCTTGATTATCTTCTCCATCTTCCCCACTCAACACCTCAATTTTATTCTCTGAATACTTAAGTCTTTTCCTTTTTGCCATTTCCAAATTAGGTATTACCTTCAGTTGTTTTCTCCGTGGCATTATTCCCAGTCCTCTGTCCTTTTGGTTCTTTATTCCTTCCTCTCCTGTCAGTTCTACTACAATCAGTTCTCCTCCCCTTGATAGTGTTTCTTCCGCTGATTTCTCTTCCTCCATTCTTTCCTCCTGATCTTCTACTTCCTGTTGCTCTTCTTTTTCTTGTTCTTTACTAGTCCCATGTCCCTCTCTTCCAGTTATCTCGTACTGCTCTTCCTCTTCGTTTGTTTCTTGGGTTTCTGTAGTGTTGTTATGCATCTGCCCGTTCATTTGTTGCTCCTCCTCTTCCTCGTTGTTCTGCATCCAGCATTCACATTTGTTTAGCGTTTTAAAACAGTCTGGACACTTCACTGCATTGCATTCCCGTGCAAAATGACCATGCTCCTCACATTTGCGACACTTAAAGTCTGGACAGTCCTTCAGGAAATGCTCCGGGCTCATACACAACCGGCAGGTTTTAACCTGCTTATTGTGTATCACCCGAAAATGCTGAGTTCCTTCTGCTGTCTCAAACCGCGTACTATATGGGAGCGACGCCACCTCTCTTGGGAATTTAGCTTTGATGAACCTTGTTCCATCTTCAATATCCGTACCTGGATAACATCTCCTCTTCATACTTGAGGCAGGGATAACTCCCCACCCCTCCAGTTTCGTTATGATGTCGTCGTCACTCAGATAGACGGGTATATGCATAAATGACACCACATACTCCCTGTCTTCCAACTTCCTCACTTCACAAATGTGTCCATTGATATCCAGTCCATTTAACAGTTCATCACAACATTCCTCAGATTCCATTGTTACCTCATATTGTTTCTGTTGTTTCGGGCGCACCGCCAAAATTCCCTTCACACCGATTTTCTTCGTTATTGCTTTAATGATACTCTCTGCATTGCCATCTCTTGTTTCACTCACATCAATAGTTATTGTTGCCTCTTTCCTGTATAGCCTCTTTGTGCTGCTTATGATCCTTTCTCGTTGTCCTAATTCAGTCCTTTGTTCTTTTGCCATCTCTATCTCTGCCGCCATTTCCTTGTTGCTGCCGTGTAGTCCGTCCGAATCACTCATACTTGCGAAAAAACAACAAACACAAACCACTTCCCAGACAGCACACGGCTGCTGGTTAGTGGTTTAAAACAAAAAAACTTACTAACACAAACCAAAACTTATTTTCACTCACACTAACCAAATAAATCGAGAAGGTAAGAGTATCTCTCTTTCCAAACTGCAGTCACACACTTCCTGGTTTGCTCTAGGGCGCTCTCAGGGTGGTGTGGCCATAAGCGAGGGCTGCTCCAAAAAGTGGGCTATTTAAAGATCAGCCTCCGTAAAAGCCAGCATATTATATAAATAGTGAAGAAAAGGCAAAAGCTTACAGCACCTGGTATTCCCAGGCGGTCTCCTATCCAAGTACTAACCAGGCCCGACGCTGCTTAGCTTCCGAGATCAGACGAGATCGGGCGCTCTCAGCGCGGTATGGCCATAAGCGAGGGCTGCTCCAAAAAGTGGGCTATTTAAAGATCAGCCTCCGTAAAAGCCAGCATATTATATAAATAGTGAAGAAAAGGCAAAAGCTTACAGCACCTGGTATTCCCAGGCGGTCTCCCATAAAAGTGTAACAATCGGCCTTATCAGCCGAGTTACAAGACTAAAATGGGGTCAGATTTAACTGTGAGAGATGACTAGTGGTTAAAAGAATGAGACATAAAAGAAAATTGGTTTAAATAGATTTGGTGTATATACAAGGTTCACATAAAAGACTTTAAAACAACACGATAAAACTAGGTAAACTCTGTTAAAAGAATACAGTTCATTTGTCCATACCCTAAAAACAGGTAAACTCTGTTAAAAGAATACAGTTCATTTGTCCATACCCTAAAAACAGTCCAAGAACCCCAGTGTGTTGATAAGTCCAATGTGAGTGTCCACCAGTGTATATACAATCCACAGAAAGTGTAATCCAAAGTTTGCAGGTGGTGAATGGAAAGGTGAGCTCTAAAATTAGCAACTCCTCAATCCAACAGTTTGGTGACTGTCCTTTGTTTGTCATGCTGCTCTCTTATACAGTTGTACTTCCTGCTTCCTGTCATGTGTCTAGTCACATGACAGGCCAACCATCCATTTATTAAAGACACATACACTTAAAATGTTAAGAGTAATAAAATGGCCTAAAAAACATGTAAAACACTTAAAACTCTATAATACATGTAAATGATTGTAATAAATAGAGCGGTAAAACACGTCTTTCTAAAAGCCAGCATGTTATATAAATAGTGAAGAAAAGGCAAAAGCTTACAGCACCTGGTATTCCCAGGCGGTCTCCCATCCAAGTACTAACCAGGCCCGACGCCGCTTAGCTTCCGAGATCAGACGAGATCGGGCGCTCTCAGCGCGGTATGGCCATAAGCGAGGGCTGCTCCAAAAAGTGGGCTATTTAAAGATCAGCCTCCGTAAAAGCCAGCATATTATATAAATAGTGAAGAAAAGGCAAAAGCTTACAGCACCTGGTATTCCCAGGCGGTCTCCCATCCAAGTACTAACCAGGCCCGACGCTGCTTAGCTTCCGAGATCAGACGAGATCGGGCGCTCTCAGCGCGGTATGGCCATAAGCGAGGGCTGCTCCAAAAAGTGGGCTATTTAAAGATCAGCCTCCGTAAAAGCCAGCATATTATATAAATAGTGAAGAAAAGGCAAAAGCTTACAGCACCTGGTATTCCCAGGCGGTCTCCCATAAAAGTGTAACAATCGGCCTTATCAGCCGAGTTACAAGACTAAAATGGGGTCAGATTTAACTGTGAGAGATGACTAGTGGTTAAAAGAATGAGACATAAAAGAAAATTGGTTTAAATAGATTTGGTGTATTTACAAGGTTCACATAAAAGACTTTAAAACAACACGATAAAACTAGGTAAACTCTGTTAAAAGAATACAGTTCATTTGTCCATACCCTAAAAACAGGTAAACTCTGTTAAAAGAATACAGTTCATTTGTCCATACCCTAAAAACAGTCCAAGAACCCCAGTGTGTTGATAAGTCCAATGTGAGTGTCCACCAGTGTATATACAATCCACAGAAAGTGTAATCCAAAGTTTGCAGGTGGTGAATGGAAAGGTGAGCTCTAAAATTAGCAACTCCTCAATCCAACAGTTTGGTGACTGTCCTTTGTTTGTCATGCTGCTCTCTTATACAGTTGTACTTCCTGCTTCCTGTCATGTGTCTAGTCACATGACAGGCCAACCATCCATTTATTAAAGACACATACACTTAAAATGTTAAGAGTAATAAAATGGCCTAAAAAACATGTAAAACACTTAAAACTCTATAATACATTTAAATGATTGTAATAAATAGAGCGGTAAAAGACGTCTTTCTAAAAGCCAGCATATTATATAAATAGTGAAGAAAAGGCAAAAGCTTATAGCACCTGGTATTCCCAGGCGGTCTCCCATCCAAGTACTAACCAGGCCCGACGCTGCTTAGCTTCCGAGATCAGACGAGATCGGGCGCTCTCAGCGCGGTATGGCCATAAGCGAGGGCTGCTCCAAAAAGTGGGCTATTTAAAGATCAGCCTCCGTAAAAGCCAGCATATTATATAAATAGTGAAGAAAAGGCAAAAGCTTACAGCACCTGGTATTCCCAGG
>NW_027394277.1:13317058-13352058 GCF_049309525.1 Garra rufa
TAGCATCTATGATCACTTGTAACGGCAAAAATCCATCTTTAAATTCATACAACACATCTTTGACTTGCCTTATCCCTACTTCCCACCATTTCTTAAAAAATAAAACTTGTCCATTAAAAACAATGTTACTGTTCAAGAAAATAGGTTGATTGAGGACCGTTTTTCTCCCAAATGGCTTAAAATCAATCTCCTTGAGAAAAAAACCCCAAGCAACTAAAACCTCTTTATAAAAATTTGGTATCCCCTCCATCATCCAATTTTTGAGTTTCATCCATAAAATGTTATCATTTAAAAATACATTCCCACATTTTGCTAAAAAATGTTTCATTGTAATTTTCCAATCTCCCTTTTTATCCATGTCCAAATATTTTTTAACCACCTTCACTCTCATACTTTTCTTTTTTAATTCTATATCAACAAGTCCCAACCCTCCCTCTTCTGGCCTTCCAATGAGTGTGTGGTATGCTATTCTTGGGGGTTTTTTCTCCCATATAAAATCCATAATATATTCTTTTACTCTTTTTTCCACCCATTTTGGCATTGAAACCACTGATAAAATGTACCACATTTTGGTTAACATTAAAACGTTCGCTATTAAAACCTTCCCTTTCAAATTCAAAATTCTTTTTTGCCAAAAATTCTGTTTTTCATTGCACCTATAACCTCTTCCCACATTCTGTCTGTTGCACTCTTCTCATCTTTACCTAGCGTTACTCCTAAAATCTTCATTTCTTGTACTTCTTTAAAACCCAGAACCTCTTTTAAATCAGACACTTCTCCAAATCTCATATAAACAGTTTTTTCCTCATTTACTTTTGCTCCTGTACCTTTACAAAACCTTGTCACCCTTTCCATTACATTTTCAACACTTTTATAATCTTCCACAATTAGTGTAGTGTCATCTGCATATTGAAATACTTTTGTTTCTTCTAGTCCCTCCTCAATTTTTATCCCTTTTATTTCTTTATCTTTTTGAATTAACATCCCTAGTGGTTCTGCTATCAGCGTATATAGCTGTGCTGATAATGGACATCCTTGTCTAATGGATCTTGTGACATTAAAAGGATTGGTTAAAAAGCCGTTACATTTTACTCTTGTCATTATATTTCTATATAAAATCCTTAACCACTCTTTAAAATTCTCCCCAAAACCAAAATGATCTAAAATCGAAAATAAAAACTCATGCTCCACTCTATCGAAAGCCTTCTCGAAGTCTAGGCTAATTATATATCCTTTCCTATTATTTTCCTTTAAAATACTCATTATGTCTCGTATACCACTTGTTGTATCCGCTATATCCCTCCCTGTCACCCCGTAGGCCTGGTTTGTCTCAATTATTTTTGGTAAGACATTCTTCAATCTACTTGATAAAATTTTAGCTAAAATCTTCAAATCTGCATTCAACATTGTAATCGGCCTATAATTCTTCAAACTCTTATTATCACCTTTTCTTTTATAAATCAACTTCATTAGTCCCATACTCATTCTTTGATCCAGCTCTTTTTTCTTAAATATTTCATCATACACTTCTTTTAAGATCTTACTTATTTCCTTCTTAAAAATCTTATAAAATTCATTCACTATTCCATCTATTCCCGGACTTTTGTTACTTTTTAGACTTTCTATCGCTTGTATTATCTCTTCTTCCTTTATTTCCTCGTCACAGTCTTTTTTGTCTTCTTCTTCTACTCTCGCTTTGATATGTTGCAGTAAGTAATTTTTGTTTTCCTCTTCTATACCTTCCTCTCTAAACAAGTCTTCATAAAAAATCCTTACTTCATTTAAGAGTAACTCTGTTCCTATTATGGACTCTTCATCTTTGTTTTTTAGTTCTTTTATTGTATCTGCCCTTCCCCTTCTTCTTTCTAGGTCAAAAAAAAATTTAGTACATTTTTCCCCTTCTATTGTGTATCTAGCTTTGCTCCTTAGTCTTGCCCCTTGACATTTTTCCTCTTCCATTTTCTTAAGCTTCTCTTCTAACTCTACTATTTTTTGAATATCCATTACCTTTTCCTTTGTTTCTTTTCTTAAACTTTCTCTAATTCCCTGTTCTTTAGCATTTTTGGCTTTTCTCATACCTTTACTAAATTCAATTGAATACTTCTTTATTTCATATTTTACATTTTCCCACCATATTCGTTTGTCTTCCCCATACATGCCATCCTTCTTTTCCTGTTCCATTAAATCATATATTCCCAATTTGTAATTCTCATCTTTTAAAATTCCAAAATTTAAAATCCACACCCCTGGTCCTTTATCCTCCTTGTTAAAATCTATTTTCCACCTTATCATCTTGTGATCACTAAAACTAGTGTCACTATAAACAATATCATCAATAAAATAATCTATATCCCTTGTACTTAAAATAAAATCAATTCTCGTTTGATTCAAAAAGTTACCAACCAAGCTCCTTCTAGTAAATTCTTTTTTGTTTTCATGTCTCTCCCTCCACACATCAGTCATGTTTCTTTCTTCCATTAAAGATACCAGCTCTTTTCTTCCCATGTCTGTTCTAAAAACCATTCCCTCCGCTATATCTCTTTTACTAAACACAGTGTTAAAATCTCCTACAATTATTACTGACTTCCATTTATCTATTATTCCTCTAATGTTTTCAAAAAACTCCCTTTTTTCTTTCTCTTCTGTTGGCGCATGAACATTCATTAAAATAAACTCTTTTTCCCCGTGACTTATTTCAACAGCATTACATTTTCCTTTTCCATCATTATATATTTCTTTCACTTTGCAGTCAATATCATTTCTTATTAAAATCGCCACTCCACTTCCTAACTTTACATCTCCATTACTATAAAACATTTCACCATTCCACATCTTTTTGACATTGTCAATTACCTCCTTTTTCCAGTTCGTTTCCTGAAATACAATAATGTCTTCTTTCTTGCATAGTTCTAGAGTATTTTTCAGTTTGTTCATATTCATTAATCCTCTTGCATTCCAGCATACAAAATTTAAAACCATACTGTACAAAAATAAATAATTAAAAACAGTCATTCTTGATTATCTTCTCCATCTTCCCCACTCAACACCTCAATTTTATTCTCTGAATACTTAAGTCTTTTCCTTTTTGCCATTTCCAAATTAGGTATTACCTTCAGTTGTTTTCTCCGTGGCATTATTCCCAGTCCTCTGTCCTTTTGGTTCTTTATTCCTTCCTCTCCTGTCAGTTCTACTACAATCAGTTCTCCTCCCCTTGATAGTGTTTCTTCCGCTGATTTCTCTTCCTCCATTCTTTCCTCCTGATCTTCTACTTCCTGTTGCTCTTCTTTTTCTTGTTCTTTACTAGTCCCATGTCCCTCTCTTCCAGTTATCTCGTACTGCTCTTCCTCTTCGTTTGTTTCTTGGGTTTCTGTAGTGTTGTTATGCATCTGCCCGTTCATTTGTTGCTCCTCCTCTTCCTCGTTGTTCTGCATCCAGCATTCACATTTGTTTAGCGTTTTAAAACAGTCTGGACACTTCACTGCATTGCATTCCCGTGCAAAATGACCATGCTCCTCACATTTGCGACACTTAAAGTCTGGACAGTCCTTCAGGAAATGCTCCGGGCTCATACACAACCGGCAGGTTTTAACCTGCTTATTGTGTATCACCCGAAAATGCTGAGTTCCTTCTGCTGTCTCAAACCGCGTACTATATGGGAGCGACGCCACCTCTCTTGGGAATTTAGCTTTGATGAACCTTGTTCCATCTTCAATATCCGTACCTGGATAACATCTCCTCTTCATACTTGAGGCAGGGATAACTCCCCACCCCTCCAGTTTCGTTATGATGTCGTCGTCACTCAGATAGACGGGTATATGCATAAATGACACCACATACTCCCTGTCTTCCAACTTCCTCACTTCACAAATGTGTCCATTGATATCCAGTCCATTTAACAGTTCATCACAACATTCCTCAGATTCCATTGTTACCTCATATTGTTTCTGTTGTTTCGGGCGCACCGCCAAAATTCCCTTCACACCGATTTTCTTCGTTATTGCTTTAATGATACTCTCTGCATTGCCATCTCTTGTTTCACTCACATCAATAGTTATTGTTGCCTCTTTCCTGTATAGCCTCTTTGTGCTGCTTATGATCCTTTCTCGTTGTCCTAATTCAGTCCTTTGTTCTTTTGCCATCTCTATCTCTGCCGCCATTTCCTTGTTGCTGCCGTGTAGTCCGTCCGAATCACTCATACTTGCGAAAAAACAACAAACACAAACCACTTCCCAGACAGCACACGGCTGCTGGTTAGTGGTTTAAAACAAAAAAACTTACTAACACAAACCAAAACTTATTTTCACTCACACTAACCAAATAAATCGAGAAGGTAAGAGTATCTCTCTTTCCAAACTGCAGTCACACACTTCCTGGTTTGCTCTAGGGCGCTCTCAGGGTGGTGTGGCCATAAGCGAGGGCTGCTCCAAAAAGTGGGCTATTTAAAGATCAGCCTCCGTAAAAGCCAGCATATTATATAAATAGTGAAGAAAAGGCAAAAGCTTACAGCACCTGGTATTCCCAGGCGGTCTCCTATCCAAGTACTAACCAGGCCCGACGCTGCTTAGCTTCCGAGATCAGACGAGATCGGGCGCTCTCAGCGCGGTATGGCCATAAGCGAGGGCTGCTCCAAAAAGTGGGCTATTTAAAGATCAGCCTCCGTAAAAGCCAGCATATTATATAAATAGTGAAGAAAAGGCAAAAGCTTACAGCACCTGGTATTCCCAGGCGGTCTCCCATAAAAGTGTAACAATCGGCCTTATCAGCCGAGTTACAAGACTAAAATGGGGTCAGATTTAACTGTGAGAGATGACTAGTGGTTAAAAGAATGAGACATAAAAGAAAATTGGTTTAAATAGATTTGGTGTATATACAAGGTTCACATAAAAGACTTTAAAACAACACGATAAAACTAGGTAAACTCTGTTAAAAGAATACAGTTCATTTGTCCATACCCTAAAAACAGGTAAACTCTGTTAAAAGAATACAGTTCATTTGTCCATACCCTAAAAACAGTCCAAGAACCCCAGTGTGTTGATAAGTCCAATGTGAGTGTCCACCAGTGTATATACAATCCACAGAAAGTGTAATCCAAAGTTTGCAGGTGGTGAATGGAAAGGTGAGCTCTAAAATTAGCAACTCCTCAATCCAACAGTTTGGTGACTGTCCTTTGTTTGTCATGCTGCTCTCTTATACAGTTGTACTTCCTGCTTCCTGTCATGTGTCTAGTCACATGACAGGCCAACCATCCATTTATTAAAGACACATACACTTAAAATGTTAAGAGTAATAAAATGGCCTAAAAAACATGTAAAACACTTAAAACTCTATAATACATGTAAATGATTGTAATAAATAGAGCGGTAAAACACGTCTTTCTAAAAGCCAGCATGTTATATAAATAGTGAAGAAAAGGCAAAAGCTTACAGCACCTGGTATTCCCAGGCGGTCTCCCATCCAAGTACTAACCAGGCCCGACGCCGCTTAGCTTCCGAGATCAGACGAGATCGGGCGCTCTCAGCGCGGTATGGCCATAAGCGAGGGCTGCTCCAAAAAGTGGGCTATTTAAAGATCAGCCTCCGTAAAAGCCAGCATATTATATAAATAGTGAAGAAAAGGCAAAAGCTTACAGCACCTGGTATTCCCAGGCGGTCTCCCATAAAAGTGTAACAATCGGCCTTATCAGCCGAGTTACAAGACTAAAATGGGGTCAGATTTAACTGTGAGAGATGACTAGTGGTTAAAAGAATGAGACATAAAAGAAAATTGGTTGAAATAGATTTGGTGTATTTACAAGGTTCACATAAAAGACTTTAAAACAACACGATAAAACTAGGTAAACTCTGTTAAAAGAATACAGTTCATTTGTCCATACCCTAAAAACAGGTAAACTCTGTTAAAAGAATACAGTTCATTTGTCCATACCCTAAAAACAGTCCAAGAACCCCAGTGTGTTGATAAGTCCAATGTGAGTGTCCACCAGTGTATATACAATCCACAGAAAGTGTAATCCAAAGTTTGCAGGTGGTGAATGGAAAGGTGAGCTCTAAAATGAGCAACTCCTCAATCCAACAGTTTGGTGACTGTCCTTTGTTTGTCATGCTGCTCTCTTATACAGTTGTACTTCCTGCTTCCTGTCATGTGTCTAGTCACATGACAGGCCAACCATCCATTTATTAAAGACACATACACTTAAAATGTTAAGAGTAATAAAATGGCCTAAAAAACATGTAAAACACTTAAAACTCTATAATACATTTAAATGATTGTAATAAATAGAGCGGTAAAACACGTCTTTCTAAAAGCCAGCATATTATATAAATAGTGAAGAAAAGGCAAAAGCTTACAGCACCTGGTATTCCCAGGCGGTCTCTCATCCAAGTACTAACCAGGCCCGACGCTGCTTAGCTTCCGAGATCAGACAAGATCGGGCGCTCTCTTTTTTTTTTTTTATCTTTTTTTTATTTTCAATTCACAAATTTTCAATTACAGTTTTCCATCACATTCACACTCACTCAACACAATTTGTTACATTCATATGAGTCATCTTTCAATTGACATCCATTATTTTGCACAAAAAAAGGAAAATACAGATACATAAATGAAATATACAAGAGATATGTCTACTACCCTTCTCAAATCAAATGATTGCTTCCTACCAATTAAAGCAGATTTTCCCACCCACATCTTGATATATGAACTTATTTGTGTCTATAAAAAATTCTTTTGCCTTTTTCTCTCCAAACTTACAAATCAACTCCACATCTCTTTGTGTTATTAACTTAAATATATCTTTAACTTTCATCGTCCTACCCTCAAAATGTGCATAGTTCCTTCTTAGAACCACTGCTAGTCTAGCATGACTTAAAAGAAAATTAATTAGACAGATATCCCTTTTTTTCCTTTTCCCAACAATTCCAAACAAAAATATTTTCCCCCATTCCTCCTCTGACTTCACTTGCACACCCCAGTTTTCTATTAATATACTTTTAAGAAAATCAAAGAAACCAACCAAAGCTTCACATCTCAGAAAATAATGTAAAAAACTCTCATGGCCATTATCACACACATCACACATCACATTGACATCATTGTTTATTTTATTTAACACCACATTCGTGTAAATTCTATTATGTCTTATCAGAAAGTCATTGTTCTCACAATCAATACTGTTGTATTTTATATTTAGGTTTGACCAGATTTTTTTCACATCCAGATCCTCAAACACTTTCTTCCACACTTTTTCTGCCGCTGGTTCTTTTATAACATCACCGATTAATCTCCTGTATACATTCTTTACACTCATATTCTTAATTTTGTACTTTTCACCATTATCATGCACATACATCTCTGGCATACATTGCTCTTCTTTAGAGACACATTCACTTTTAATCACCTTAGTCCATTGCAAGGGTATACTTGTTTTAATTTTGTCATATATTGTATTCACTTTCTCTCTATTCTCCATTCCATCTAAATCACACACAGAATCATAAATGCAGTTATCTCTAAGAAATCCTGGAATAACTTCGTACATTATATCCTTTACTTGTTTTATGCCCCCTTCTATAAATTTATGTTCATACAATGTTTTATTTTTATACTTAATTTTTTCATTCAGAAATAGTGGCAGATTTTTAATCACATTTATATCTTCACACTCATACTCTAATTTGGGTAGGAAATGCCTCCATGCCTCTAAAACCTCCCGATATATTTCTGGTATTCCTCCCGTCATTGATTGCTTGAAGCCCATGTACCAACCATTATCTCCTATTCCTCCCACGTCATCAACATACTTTCTTAAGAACTCCTTCCATCCATAATCCCATCTCCCTCCCATATATTTTATTACCGTTTTTATTCTCATTGCGGCTCTTTTTGTTTCTAAGTCCATCAAGTTTAAACCCCCTTCCCATCTCTTACCCACCAATGTTTTCTGTGCAATTTTCACCCCTTTGCCGCCCCATATAAAATCACCTACAATTTTATTCAATTCATTCAACACCCACCCTGGCATTTCCATTACACTCATCACATACACACATACTGACAATAACAGGCTATTTACCACTATTACTTTCCCATTTAATTTCAATTTTCTCCCTTTCCATGCTGCACATACTGTTCTTATTTTGTTAATCACCCCGGTCCAAGTCACATCTCTTGCCTCTTTGCTTTGCACCCCTAAATATACCCCTAATACTTTCACATATCTTTCCTCCACTCTTAACCCTACCTCTACTCTCTCTACCTCCCCTATATACATTAGTTCTGATTTCTCCATATTTATTTTTGCCCCTGATGCCTTCCCATACCTCTTCACTATCTCTAAAACTCTTTTTACACTGTTTCCTTCTCTCACTGTGATTGTAGTATCATCTGCATATTGGTTTATAGTACACATCCCTCCATATGGCAACTCAATGCCCACTACTCTTTTATCTCTCTTAATTAAAGTAGCTAGAGGCTCTACTGAAATGGCATACAATAATGCAGACAGGGGACATCCCTGTCTTACTGATCTTCCTACATCGAACTTGTCTGTTAGCACTCCATTTATTTTTATGCAACTTTTTGCTTTTTCATATAGTCTTCTTATCCATCCTATCACTTTCACCCCAAATCCAAACTTCTCTAATACCCTAAATAAATATTTGTGTTCCACTCTATCAAAAGCTTTATTCCAATCAATCCCTAATACTATCCCTCCCTTCTCATCTCGTTTCATATGCTCCATAACATCCCTAACGGTCCCTATCGTGTCCGCTATATCCCTGCCTGGTATACTGTAACTCTGTGTTGGTTGAACTATACTTCCTATCACTCTTTTCACTCTATTCGCTAAAACTTTAGTCAGTATTTTATAATCCACATTTAATAGACTGATTGGTCTATAGTTCTCCATATCTAATCTATTTCCCTTCTTATACACTAAAGCTATCACTCCCTCCACCATTCTATCTTGCACTACTCCTGTTCTTTCTATCCCCTTAAAAACTTCAACTAGAATTGGTGCTACCCCTTCCTTATATGTTTTATACCATTCAATACCGATCCCATCACTCCCCGGACTTTTTCCATTTTTCAACCCCCCTATTGCCTCTTTCACCTCCTCTTCCTCTATCTCCTTATCACACCATTCCCTATCTTCCTCACTTAGAATATTCCCTACACTTTCTAATACTTCCTCTATGATTTTCTCATCTGCTCCTCCCCTCTTGTATAAATCTTCATAGAATTCTTGCACTCTCTCCAAAATCTCTACGTAGTCTTTTGTTGTTTTGCCTTCCTTTGTATTTATTTCGTTTATATATGTTTTACTTTGTCTCCTTTTCTCTAGCCCTAAGAAATACCCTGTACATTTCTCACCTTCTAATGCATATTTTGCCCTACTTCTTAGAATTGCTCCTCTACATTTCTCCCTCTCAAATTTCTCCAGTGCTATCTTAGCCTCTATATATTTTTCCATACTATATCCTTCTTCATCTTCAGCCTTGTTTAATTCTTCCCTCAATCTTTCTTTCAGCAACTCTTCTTCCTTCTTCATCTTTTCCCATCTTTTCTTACTATATTTTATACTGATGAACTTAATCTGGTCTTTCATTTTCTCCCATCTTTCCCCTATTCTGTCATCTAATCCTCCCTCTCTTTTATACTCATCTATCTTCTCATTTTCTCTATTTATTAGATCCTTCATCTGTATCTCATATTCTTCCTCTCCAATGTATCCTGCATTCAATATCCACATCCCTCCTCCTACCTCCTCACTCCCTATCTTAATTCTGAACCTAACACCATCATGATCACTTAAACTATTTCCTTGATGCCTTGTCCCATCTATGTATCTAATGATTTCCTCCTTAACTAACACTAAATCTATTCTACTCTGTTTTAATATACCTTCTTTTAATTGCCTCCTAGTAAATTCTCTTTTTTCTGGATTTTCATACCTCCACACATCTATTAACCCCTTCTCTCTCATTATCTCCATCAACATTCCCCTAGATTTCTCCCATCTAAATTTTACGCCCTTGCCCACATCTAATCTGCTACATTTTATATTAAAATCCCCCACTACAATACATTTCCCCACAACTAATTCTTTTAATTCTTCCAATATTTCCCTCCTATCTACTTCTATATTCGGAACGTATATATTTATTAATCTAAAATCTATATCTCTATATGTAAATTCAACTACCAAGATCCTTCCCCTCTGATCTTTATATACCTCCCTTATACCTTTGACACTATCTTTTTTAAAAAGTACTGCCACACCTCTTGCATTTTTTGCTCCATTATTATAATAAATATCCCCTCTCCACTCCTCTCTCATCTCTCTCACTTTATCCTCTTCCCAATTTGTCTCCTGTATACAAATTATATCACTCCTATATGTAAATAATAACTCTTTCATCTTGCTTTTATTCCTTAACCCATTTATATTTATTGAAGTTACAGTGGCCATGAGAGTAGCTAAAGAAAACTAAATAAAATTGAAAAACAAAACCACATATAATTAAATAAGGCATCAAATACCTGCCCGTGGTTCCTTGATCTGTTCACTCTGTTCTCCGTCCGTCTCAGACTTCCTCTTTGCACTGAGTCTTTTAATCTTTGCTTTCAGTCCATCTTTTTGTCCCCCATTCCTATTTTCTTCACCTTTACTTTCTTTCAGTTCCTGTTCCATCTCTTTCTTTTCATCCTCTTTACCTTTTCCTTTCACTTTACTTTCACCTTTGTCTTCCTCGCTCTGTTCCGACTGTTCCATCTCCTCCTCCTCGCCATCCTTTTCACCCTTGCTCCCAATTCTGTCTCGCCGCTCCATTTTGCTTCTTTTTTCACCAGCCTCAGCTCCATCTTTACCTCCCCCGCTCACAACACCAGCCACTTCCACTTCTTGTTCCTCTGTCAGATCACTGTACCTCCTTTCATCATCTTCTTGTCCAACTACTCGCTCTCTCTCTAATCGCATCCATTCTTCACAATCTCTTGCATAATGTCCTCCTCCACCACATTTGAAGCACTTTAATTCAGGGCACTCTCTGAATATGTGCCCTGGCTTGATACAAAGTCTGCAAACACGTACTTGTCTATCATGGATGACGCGAAAATATTCGGTGCCTCTCAGAGTCTCAAACTTTGTGGAGTATGGAAGTGAACATACCTGTTCCGTAAAACGAACCTTTAAGAACCGGGTTCCATCAGCTATATCCGTTCCAGGCCATAACCGACGTTTTATTGGTGAGAGTGGTCGTACTCCCCACTCTTGTAGTTTGAAGAGTATCTTCTCATCCTCTAAGTATACTGGCAAGTTTATAAAAGACACCACCATGTCATTATTCATAACTTCCCTTGCATGCACCATCACTCCTTGTACTCTCACGCCATCCATTAGTTTATGCTTTGCCTCTTCATCCTTCATTGTGAGTTCATACATCCTTTCACCTCTCACTCTGCAGCCGATCACCTCTCCACACTCCTTCTTTACTCCCCTCAGCAAATCCATCATGGAAATCTTTTCTGTTCCCTCCACTTCCACCTCCAATGTCAGGTCTTTGCTATATTTTCCTTTTGTTCCTCCTTGCACTCCTTGGTTGTTTTCTTCTCTTTCTCTCTGCAGATCTCCTGTGACTTTGTTTGTTTTCTGCTGCTTTTGAATCACTACTTGGTTGTCTTTTCCACTTCTTTGATCGTCCTCTTCATTCTTTCCATTGCTACCTTTTATCATTGTTGTTTGCACTGTTTCTTTGTCTGCAGCCATGATGTGCATCTGCAGCATGCTTCAACCAGGAAGAGTCCAAAAAGTCCCCCACACAGCCTAAGCTGTTGGGGGAAGTGATCAGGGTTAACTCTGACTTTCCAACAACGAATTCCCAAAGTCCAAAATCAAAAAGAAAAGTAAGTATTTCAGAAAAGAGATTGTCAAACAAATGGATTCAGAGAGTATCTCTGCACTGCAAACCTAGCACTACCTGCTGGCTCTCTAGCGCCCTCAGGGTGGTATGGCCGTAAGCGAGGGCTGCTCCAAAAAGTGGGCTATTTAAAGATCAGCCTCCGTAAAAGCCAGCATATTATATAAATAGTGAAGAAAAGGCAAAAGCTTACAGCACCTGGTATTCCCAGGCGGTCTCCCATAAAAGTGTAACAATCGGCCTTATCAGCCGAGTTACAAGACTAAAATGGGGTCAGATTTAACTGTGAGAGATGACTAGTGGTTAAAAGAATGAGACATAAAAGAAAATTGGTTTAAATAGATTTGGTGTATTTACAAGGTTCACATAAAAGACTTTAAAACAACACGATAAAACTAGGTAAACTCTGTTAAAAGAATACAGTTCATTTGTCCATACCCTAAAAACAGGTAAACTCTGTTAAAAGAATACAGTTCATTTGTCCATACCCTAAAAACAGTCCAAGAACCCCAGTGTGTTGATAAGTCCAATGTGAGTGTCCACCAGTGTATATACAATCCACAGAAAGTGTAATCCAAAGTTTGCAGGTGGTGAATGGAAAGGTGAGCTCTAAAATTAGCAACTCCTCAATCCAACAGTTTGGTGACTGTCCTTTGTTTGTCATGCTGCTCTCTTATACAGTTGTACTTCCTGCTTCCTGTCATGTGTCTAGTCACATGACAGGCCAACCATCCATTTATTAAAGACACATACACTTAAAATGTTAAGAGTAATAAAATGGCCTAAAAACATGTAAAACACTTAAAACTCTATAATACATGTAAATGATTGTAATAAATAGAGCGGTAAAACACGTCTTTCTAAAAGCCAGCATATTATATAAATAGTGAAGAAAAGGCAAAAGCTTACAGCACCTGGTATTCCCAGGCGGTCTCCCATCAAAGTACTAACCAGGCCCGACGCTGCTTAGCTTCCGAGATCAGACGAGATCGGGCACTCTCAGCGCGGTATGGCCATAAGCGAGGGCTGCTCCAAAAAGTGGGCTATTTAAAGATCAGCCTCCGTAAAAGCCAGCATATTATATAAATAGTGAAGAAAAGGCAAAAGCTTACAGCACCTGGTATTCCCAGGCGGTCTCCCATCCAAGTACTAACCAGGCCCGACGCTGCTTAGCTTCCGAGATCAGACGAGATCGGGCGCTCTCAGCGTGGTATGGCCATAAGCGAGGGCTGCTCCAAAAAGTGGGCTATTTAAAGATCAGCCTCCGTAAAAGCCAGCATATTATATAAATAGTGAAGAAAAGGCAAAAGCTTACAGCACCTGGTATTCCCAGGCGGTCTCCCATAAAAGTGTAACAATCGGCCTTATCAGCCGAGTTACAAGACTAAAATGGGGTCAGATTTAACTGTGAGAGATGACTAGTGGTTAAAAGAATGAGACATAAAAGAAAATTGGTTTAAATAGATTTGGTGTATATACAAGGTTCACATAAAAGACTTTAAAACAACACGATAAAACTAGGTAAACTCTGTTAAAAGAATACAGTTCATTTGTCCATACCCTAAAAACAGTCCAAGAACCCCAGTGTGTTGGTAAGTCCAATGTGAGTGTCCACCAGTGTATATACAATCCACAGAAAGTGTAATCCAAAGTTTGCAGGTGGTGAATGGAAAGGTGAGCTCTAAAATTAGCAACTCCTCAATCCAACAGTTTGGTGACTGTCCTTTGTTTGTCATGCTGCTCTCTTATACAGTTGTACTTCCTGCTTCCTGTCATGTGTCTAGTCACATGACAGGCCAACCATCCATTTATTAAAGACACATACACTTAAAATGTTAAGAGTAATAAAATGGCCTAAAAAACATGTAAAACACTTAAAACTCTATAATACATTTAAATGATTGTAATAAATAGAGCGGTAAAACACGTCTTTCTAAAAGCCAGCATATTATATAAATAGTGAAGAAAAGGCAAAAGCTTACAGCACCTGGTATTCCCAGGCGGTCTCCCATCCAAGTACTAACCAGGCCCGACGCTGCTTAGCTTCCGAGATCAGACGAGATCGGGCGCTCTTTTTTTTTTTTTTTTTTTTTTTTTTTTTTTTAATTTATTTATTTATTTAAAACATGTTAATACATTTTAAAAACAGTCTGAATCACATTCTGGCAACAATACATTAAATCGAAACCATGTCATTTCAATAAATGGGTTATCATTTACAAAAATTTTGACAAAAACATCTTTCTCTTCATTCATATTACAGTAATCAAACAAAACATTTAAAATAAAACACATCTTCACCTTAAAAAGTTTGCACACAGGTATTTTTGTTTTCTTTTGTTTGACAAAATTTCTTCTGCTCCAAATTACAAATCTAGCAATGGTTAATATCAAATTTAAAAAACACACATTCTTAAAATTACCTTTAGAACCAAATAAAAACATTGTTTCCCATTCTTCATCAATACATCTTTGTTCTACTCCCAATTTACTTGTCATTTCTTTTAATTTTTTTATAAAACATTTTAACCCTGTGCATTTAAAAAAAATATGTATCAATCCTTCATCTTCCCTATTACATACCTTGCATATTGCATCACTTGCCATTCCAAATTTACACAGTCTCATTTCACTTAATAAACAATTATGTCTTAAAATATAATCAAAGTTTTCTAAAATTGGACTTTTCCACCAAGCTCTTAGATTTTTCCATATTTTCTTAGTTTCCATACTTGGGTACAATCTTTGCCAATATCCTTCTGCTTTTGGTGTGATAAAAACATCTTCACATAAACAAGAATAAAACATCTTTAAAATACCATCTTTAAAAGCATGCTGTTTGTCATTACTTTTAAAATCAATCATCATTCCATCATTACCTTTTGTTTCTTCTGTACCTTCTATAATATTTATCCATTCTTCCGGTATTACTTCTTTCATTTGTTTGTATTGTTTTTCTAAGACTGTTTTAGTTTCATTGTCATAATTTTCTACAATTGCGTCTCTTATTACTTGCACCGGTACAAAACCAGGTATCACTTCATACAAAATATCTTTTATTTGCTTTATCCCCGCATAAAACCATTTTTTATAAAAAATGGTATCATTTCCCTTTTTAATTTGATTATTTAAAAACAATGGTTGTCTTAAAATCTCTTCCCTGGTAAAAGACGTACAAACAACATGCTTTCTAAAATCACCCCATGCTTTTACAACCTCTTTATAAAACTCTGGTATTCCGTTCATCATGTTTTCTTTTAGCTTCATCCATAAAACATCATCTCCCATTTTTCCACATTTATTTAAAAAATAGTTCATTACACCCTTCCACGCATATTTCCCATGTTTCCAGTATTTATTAACAGTTTTTATTCTTATACTTTTCATTCTTATTAATGGATCTATTAGTCCCAACCCTCCTTCCTCCACCTTTCCAATTAGAGTGTCATAAGCAATTTTCGATGGTTTCCCCTCCCATAAAAAGTTTAAAACAATAGATTTGATTTTTTTATACACCCATATAGGCAAACTCACAGAACCCAATACATACCACATTTTTGATAAAAACAAAGAATTAATAACTAAAACCTTCCCTTTTAAAAATAATCCTCTTAATTTCCAGAAATTTAATCTCTTCTCCATTCCTTTTAAAACCTCCTCCCATACCACTTCTCTTATTTCATTTTCATTTTCTCCAACCCTTATACCTAAAATTTTCATACTCTTCTTTTCTTCCTTAAATTGCATTTTATTCAGCAGATCATTCGGTAATCCAATTTTCATGTATGTAGTTTTTTCTTTATTAACTTTTGCCCCTGTTCCTTTACAATATCTTTCTAAAACTTCCATTGCTTTATCCATACTTTTAATATCTTTTACAAACAATGTCGTGTCATCTGCATATTGAAATATTTTTTGTTCTGATTCTTCTCCTTTTATGCGTATTCCTTTTATGTTCTTTTCCTGGTCTACTGCCAGTCCTAAAGCTTCAGATACTAAAGTGTATAATAATGCTGACATAGGACACCCTTGTCTGATTGATCTCGTTATTTTAAAATCTTTAGTTAAAAAACCATTCACTTTTACACAACTACTTATATCTGTATATAAACATTTTATCCATTTTAAAAAATTCTCCCCAAAACCAAATCTCTCCATCACATGTATCAAGTATTTGTGTTCAACTCTATCAAAAGCCTTTTCTAAATCCACACTTATTATATATCCTGTTTCTTTCTCCTCCTTCATGTACCATATCATATCTCTTATATTGTTAATGACATCAGTAATATCTCTTTTTAGAACAGCATATGCTTGATTTGTAGTAATTATATTTGGTACTACTATTTTCAATCGATTGGCTAAAATTTTGGCTAATATTTTATAATCTGTATTCAACATGCTTAGTGGTCTGTAGTTTTTCAGGTCTCTCTTATCACCTTTTTTCTTGTAAATTATTTTCACCATACCTTTCTTCATACTATTCGTTAAATTCCCTTTTTTAAAATTATCTATAAATATTTCATTTAAAATTGGACATAACACATCTTTAAAAACCTTATAAAATTCAGCTGTTAATCCATCTATTCCTGGACTTTTACCATTTTTCAGTTGATCAATTGCAATTCCTATTTCTAATTCCGTAATCTCACTCTCACACATTTCTTTGTCTCCCTCATTAACTTTAACCTGTATTTTACTTAATACAAATTCCTCATCTTCTAAAACTATCTCATTTTTGGTAAATAAATGCTTATAGAATTCTCTGACTTCTTCCAAAATTCCTGTTTTATCTTCTACAATCCTCGCATCTTCTGTTTTAATACTTTTTATTATATCTGCTCTCTGTCTTGTTTTTTCTAATTCATAAAAATATTTCGTACTTCTTTCTCCTTCTACAATGTCTTTCGCCCTACTTCTTATTATTGCTCCTTTACACTTCTCTTCTTCTATTTTCTTTAATTCTTCCTGTAATTCTATTATCTTATCAATATTTTCATCATGCTCATTTACTTTCCTCATTTCTTCATCCCACTCTTTTTTGATCTTATTTTCTTTCATCTTTTTGACTTTTTGCCATTTTTTTGAATATTCCATTGAGAATTTTTTTATTCTTTTTTTTAGAATGTCCCACCAAAAGCCTTTTTCTATTTCATACATTTCCTCATTTACACTATTAATTATTATACTTTCTATTTCCATTCTGTATATTTCATTTTTTAGAAGTTCTGCATTTAATATCCACACCCCTGGTCCTTTATCAGCCTCATTAAAATTCATCAATATCCATAAAAAATCATGATCACTCTCACTATAATTTTTGTAAGACGCCTTAGTGACATAATATGCTTCCTTTTTCTTACATAAAAATAAGTCTATTCTACTTTGCTTTAGAACTCTATCAACAATTTGTCTTCTTGAATATTCTCTTTTCATACCATTCCTCTCTCTCCACACATCCACCATATTATATTTCTCCATTATGTTATGTAGTTCATTCCTCCCTCTATCTCTTCTAAATCCCATTGAATCATCTACATCAATTCTCTGTATTACAGTGTTAAAATCACCTAACACCATAATGTTGTCATGTTTTTCTATTAACTCATTCATATCCCTGTAAAAATTAAATTTATCTCTTTCATCATTTGGTGCATGTATATTACACACTTTCATTTCTTTTCCATTACACACAAATTTAACAATTATTATTCTTCCCTTTGTGTCTTTATAATCTATATTTACTTCTTCAAATACTCCTTTTCTTATTAAAATAGCTACCCCTCTCTTCCTTTCCATATCACAGTTACTATATATTTCTCCGTTCCATAATTTTCTAATTTCATCACTTATTTTATCTTCCCATTTCGTTTCTTGTAAACATAGCACATCACATTTTTTGGTCAGACACATTAATCTTTCAAACTTTTGACATTTGGATAATCCTCTAGCATTCAGCGATACAATTGATATAGAGCTCATTAAAGAAAAGATTGGAAAAACCAAAACCCACCATTCAATCCGTTTCATTGTCTTTCAAAAAAGTATTTTTTACTTCACCCATTTCAGCTTTCCTCCTCTCCAGTCTTTCCTTTTGCTCTTCTCTTCTTATCTTCTGCCTTTTAAGAACCTGTTGAATGTCTAAGCCATCTTTTCTTGTTTTTACACATCTATTCAGTCTTTCTTTTCCTTTGTTTTCCATTCCACGAATTTCCCCCCCATTGTCTGCTCCTCTTACCTCAGTCAGTGTCTTTATTCCCTTATCCTCAGCTTTTTCTTTTTCTTGTCCTTTTTCGTAGTCCAGTTCATTAGTGTCCACATCGTCCTGTTCCTTAGAAAATCCTTCTTTAATCAAATTTATATCCTCTTTGTTCGCTCCTCCTCCCATCTCCATTCCTTGTTCTTCATCTTCCTTCTTTTCTTTATTCTCATCTATGTTGTTGTTCTCCTCTTCCTCGTCATCTTGTTTCTCGTCCTCTCCTTGCGTCTGCCTTTGTGAGTCATTTAACCTCTCAATTGTTGTAACTCCCATTACCTCTTGTATTTCCATTCCTGGATCTTCATTTTCCTCGTCTTCTATCTCGCATCTGCATCTTAACATTGTCTTTTGGCAGCCTTGGCACCGCAGGACTTTACAGTCTCGCGCATAATGCCCCTGCTCAAGACAATTTCTGCATGTGAATTGTGGGCAGTCCTTTTTTTCATGCTCCGGACTTACACAGATCCTGCATGTCTTCACTTGATTATCGTGAATCACTCTGAAGTACTGCACTCCTTCTTCAGTCCTGAAGCTTGTGTTGTATGGTAAAGACGTCACCTCTTGTGGAAACTTTACCCTCAAAAATCGTGTTCCGTCTGCCACCGTTGTCCCGGGATGATATCTTCTTCTTAGTGGTAGAATGGGAGTTACACCCCAATTGATTAGTTTTTGACTGATTTCCTCATCTTCTATATAGCTGGGCAGACTCAAGAAAGACACCATTCTTTCTGTTGCACACAATTTCCTTATCTCACATTCTTGTCCGTTTATCATTATTCCATTCAACAGCAAATCACAGTCCATCTCACTTTCCATAGTCATTTCAAAATCATAATTATTTTTTCTTCTCAGTCCGATCAATTTTCCCATTCCAACTTTCTCTTCAACTGCTTTAATTATCATTAGTATTGTTATATTTTCTATATCTTTAACAGTCATTGTTAATGTTGCTTCTTTCTTGTATTCCCTCTGATACCTTGTTTGTTTGCTTAATTTCTGTATCATTTGTTGTCGTTGAGATAAAACATTTCTTTTTTCTCCAACTTCTTTCTCAATTCCAATACCTTCAGTTGATTGTAGATCTCCTTTTCGTTCTTGTCCAGTTGTTTTTCTTTCTTGTTTCCTCCTTGAAACCACCGTCGCCCACGTTTCATTATTGTTTTCTCCATGTCTTTCATTTATATTCCTTTCAGTTATGTCTGCAACAAATCCTGGTTCCGCATTTCCCATCTCATGTTGTTTTACCAGTCCGTGTTCTTTGTCCATTAAATCCATATTTTGGTTGTCTCAAACCCCAAACAGAAAGACCTGTTTGGGGTTAAAAAAAACCTTCCTCAAAAAAAACTTTTTCTAACTAAAAAACAAACAAAATAAATGTGAAAAAACACCCAGAAAAATGGTGAGCCTATCTCACCTACTGCACACTACAAACTGCCAACTCACTTCCTGTTTGCTCTCTAGCGCCTCAGGTGGGGGTATGGCCGTAAGCGAGGGCTGGTCCAAAAAGTGGGCTATTTAAAGATCAGCCTCCGTAAAAGCCAGCATATTATATAAATAGTGAAGAAAAGGCAAAAGCTTACAGCACCTGGTATTCCCAGGCGGTCTCCCATAAAAGTGTAACAATCGGCCTTATCAGCCGAGTTACAAGACTAAAATGGGGTCAGATTTAACTGTGAGAGATGACTAGTGGTTAAAAGAATGAGACATAAAAGAAAATTGGTTTAAATAGATTTGGTGTATTTACAAGGTTCACATAAAAGACTTTAAAACAACACGATAAAACTAGGTAAACTCTGTTAAAAGAATACAGTTCATTTGTCCATACCCTAAAAACAGGTAAACTCTGTTAAAAGAATACAGTTCATTTGTCCATACCCTAAAAACAGTCCAAGAACCCCAGTGTGTTGATAAGTCCAATGTGAGTGTCCACCAGTGTATATACAATCCACAGAAAGTGTAATCCAAAATTTGCAGGTGGTGAATGGAAAGGTGAGCTCTAAAATTAGCAACTCCTCAATCCAACAGTTTGGTGACTGTCCTTTGTTTGTCATGCTGCTCTCTTATACAGTTGTACTTCCTGCTTCCTGTCATGTGTCTAGTCACATGACAGGCCAACCATCCATTTATTAAAGACACATACACTTAAAATGTTAAGAGTAATAAAATGGCCTAAAAAACATGTAAAACACTTAAAACTCTATAATACATGTAAATGATTGTAATAAATAGAGCGGTAAAACACGTCTTTCTAAAAGCCAGCATATTATATAAATAGTGAAGAAAAGGCAAAAGCTTACAGCACCTGGTATTCCCAGGCGGTCTCCCATCCAAGTACTAACCAGGCCCGACGCTGCTTAGCTTCCGAGATCAGACGAGATCGGGCGCTCTCAGCGCGGTATGGCCATAAGCAAGGGCTGCTCCAAAAAGTGGGCTATTTAAAGATCAGCCTCCGTAAAAGCCAGCATATTATATAAATAGTGAAGAAAAGGCAAAAGCTTACAGCACCTGGTATTCCCAGGCGGTCTCCCATCCAAGTACTAACCAGGCCCGACGCTGCTTAGCTTCCGAGATCAGACGAGATCGGGCGCTCTCAGCGCGGTATGGCCATAAGCGAGGGCTGCTCCAAAAAGTGGGCTATTTAAAGATCAGCCTCCGTAAAAGCCAGCATTTTATATAAATAGTGAAGAAAAGGCAAAAGCTTACAGCACCTGGTATTCCCAGGCGGTCTCCCATAAAAGTGTAACAATCGGCCTTATCAGCCGAGTTACAAGACTAAAATGGGGTCAGATTTAACTGTGAGAGATGACTAGTGGTTAAAAGAATGAGACATAAAAGAAAATTGGTTTAAATAGATTTGGTGTATTTACAAGGTTCACATAAAAGACTTTAAAACAACACGATAAAACTAGGTAAACTCTGTTAAAAGAATACAGTTCATTTGTCCATACCCTAAAAACAGGTAAACTCTGTTAAAAGAATACAGTTCATTTGTCCATACCCTAAAAACAGTCCAAGAACCCCAGTGTGTTGATAAGTCCAATGTGAGTGTCCACCAGTGTATATACAATCCACAGAAAGTGTAATTCAAAGTTTGCAGGTGGTGAATGGAAAGGTGAGCTCTAAAATGAGCAACTCCTTAATCCAACAGTTTGGTGACTGTCCTTTGTTTGTCATGCTGCTGTCTTATACAGTTGTACTTCCTGCTTCCTGTCATGTGTCTAGTCACATGACAGGCCAACCATCCAATTATTAAAGACACATACACTTAAAATGTTAAGAGTAATAAAATGGCTTAAAAAACATGTAAAACACTTAAAACTCTATAATACATTTAAATGATTGTAATAAATAGAGCGGTAAAACACGTCTTTCTAAAAGCCAGCATATTATATAAATAGTGAAGAAAAGGCAAAAGCTTACAGCACCTGGTATTCCCAGGCGGTCTCCCATCCAAGTACTAACCAGGCCCGACGCTGCTTAGCTTCCGAGATCAGACGAGATCGGGCGCTCTCAGCGCGGAATGGCCATAAGCGAGGGCTGCTCCAAAAAGTGGGCTATTTAAAGATCAGCCTCCGTAAAAGCCAGCATATTATATAAATAGTGAAGAAAAGGCAAAAGCTTACAGCACCTGGTATTCCCAGGCGGTCTCCCATAAAAGTGTAACAATCGGCCTTATCAGCCAAGTTACAAGACTAAAATGGGGTCAGATTTAACTGTGAGAGATGACTAGTGGTTAAAAGAATGAGACATAAAAGAAAATTGGTTTAAATAGATTTGGTGTATTTACAAGGTTCACATAAAAGACTTTAAAACAACACGATAAAACTAGGTAAACTCTGTTAAAAGAATACAGTTCATTTGTCCATACCCTAAAAACAGGTAAACTCTGTTAAAAGAATACAGTTCATTTGTCCATACCCTAAAAACAGTCCAAGAACCCCAGTGTGTTGATAAGTCCAATGTGAGTGTCCACCAGTGTATATACAATCCACAGAAAGTGTAATCCAAAGTTTGCAGGTGGTGAATGGAAAGGTGAGCTCTAAAATTAGCAACTCCTCAATCCAACAGTTTGGTGACTGTCCTTTGTTTGTCATGCTGCTCTCTTATACAGTTGTACTTCCTGCTTCCTGTCATGTGTCTAGTCACATGACAGGCCAACCATCCATTTATTAAAGACACATACACTTAAAATGTTAAGAGTAATAAAATGGCCTAAAAAACATGTAAAACACTTAAAACTCTATAATACATGTAAATGATTGTAATAAATAGAGCGGTAAAACACGTCTTTCTAAAAGCCAGCATATTATATAAATAGTGAAGAAAAGGCAAAAGCTTACAGCACCTGGTATTCCCAGGCGGTCTCCCATCCAAGTACTAACCAGGCCCGACACTGCTTAGCTTCCGAGATCAGACGAGATCGGGCGCTCTCAGCGCGGTATGGCCATAAGCGAGGGCTGCTCCAAAAAGTGGGCTATTTAAAGATCAGCCTCCGTAAAAGCCAGCATATTATATAAATAGTGAAGAAAAGGCAAAAGCTTACAGCACCTGGTATTCCCAGGCGGTCTCCCATCCAAGTACTAACCAGGCCCGACGCTGCTTAGCTTCCGAGATCAGACGAGATCGGGCGCTCTCAGCGCGGTATGGCCATAAGCGAGGGCTGCTCCAAAAAGTGGGCTATTTAAAGATCAGCCTCCGTAAAAGCCAGCATATTATATAAATAGTGAAGAAAAGGCAAAAGCTTACAGCACCTGGTATTCCCAGGCGGTCTCCCATAAAAGTGTAACAATCGGCCTTATCAGCCAAGTTACAAGACTAAAATGGGGTCAGATTTAACTGTGAGAGATGACTAGTGGTTAAAAGAATGAGACATAAAAGAAAATTGGTTTAAATAGATTTGGTGTATTTACAAGGTTCACATAAAAGACTTTAAAACAACACGATAAAACTAGGTAAACTCTGTTAAAAGAATACAGTTCATTTGTCCATACCCTAAAAACAGGTAAACTCTGTTAAAAGAATACAGTTCATTTGTCCATACCCTAAAAACAGTCCAAGAACCCCAGTGTGTTGATAAGTCCAATGTGAGTGTCCACCAGTGTATATACAATCCACAGAAAGTGTAATCCAAAGTTTGCAGGTGGTGAATGGAAAGGTGAGCTCTAAAATTAGCAACTCCTCAATCCAACAGTTTGGTGACTGTCCTTTGTTTGTCATGCTGCTCTCTTATACAGTTGTACTTCCTGCTTCCTGTCATGTGTCTAGTCACATGACAGGCCAACCATCCATTTATTAAAGACACATACACTTAAAATGTTAAGAGTAATAAAATGGCCTAAAAAACATGTAAAACACTTAAAACTCTATAATACATGTAAATGATTGTAATAAATAGAGCGGTAAAACACGTCTTTCTAAAAGCCAGCATATTATATAAATAGTGAAGAAAAGGCAAAAGCTTACAGCACCTGGTATTCCCAGGCGGTCTCCCATCCAAGTACTAACCAGGCCCGACACTGCTTAGCTTCCGAGATCAGACGAGATCGGGCGCTCTCAGCGCGGTATGGCCATAAGCGAGGGCTGCTCCAAAAAGTGGGCTATTTAAAGATCAGCCTCCGTAAAAGCCAGCATATTATATAAATAGTGAAGAAAAGGCAAAAGCTTACAGCACCTGGTATTCCCAGGCGGTCTCCCATCCAAGTACTAACCAGGCCCGACGCTGCTTAGCTTCCGAGATCAGACGAGATCGGGCGCTCTCAGCGCGGTATGGCCATAAGCGAGGGCTGCTCCAAAAAGTGGGCTATTTAAAGATCAGCCTCCGTAAAAGCCAGCATATTATATAAATAGTGAAGAAAAGGCAAAAGCTTACAGCACCTGGTATTCCCAGGCGGTCTCCCATAAAAGTGTAACAATCGGCCTTATCAGCCGAGTTACAAGACTAAAATGGGGTCAGATTTAACTGTGAGAGATGACTAGTGGTTAAAAGAATGAGACATAAAAGAAAATTGGTTTAAATAGATTTGGTGTATTTACAAGGTTCACATAAAAGACTTTAAAACAACACGATAAAACTAGGTAAACTCTGTTAAAAGAATACAGTTCATTTGTCCATACCCTAAAAACAGGTAAACTCTGTTAAAAGAATACAGTTCATTTGTCCATACCCTAAAAACAGTCCAAGAACCCCAGTGTGTTGATAAGTCCAATGTGAGTGTCCACCAGTGTATATACAATCCCTAGAAAGTGTAATCCAAAGTTTGCAGGTGGTGAATGGAAAGGTGAGCTCTAAAATTAGCAACTCCTCAATCCAACAGTTTGGTGACTGTCCTTTGTTTGTCATGCTGCTCTCTTATACAGTTGTACTTCCTGCTTCCTGTCATGTGTCTAGTCACATGACAGGCCAACCATCCATTTATTAAAGACACATACACTTAAAATGTTAAGAGTAATAAAATGGCCTAAAAAACATGTAAAACACTTAAAACTCTATAATACATGTAAATGATTGTAATAAATAGAGCGGTAAAACACGTCTTTCTAAAAGCCAGCATATTATATAAATAGTGAAGAAAAGGCAAAAGCTCACAGCACCTGGTATTCCCAGGCGGTCTCCCATCCAAGTACTAACCAGGCGCGACGCTGCTTAGCTTCCGAGATCAGACGAGATCGGGCGCTCTCAGCGCGGTATGGCCATAAGCGAGGGCTGCTCCAAAAAGTGGGCTATTTAAAGATCAGCCTCCGTAAAAGCCAGCATATTATATAAATAGTGAAGAAAAGGCAAAAGCTTACAGCACCTGGTATTCCCAGGCGGTCTCCCATCCAAGTACTAACCAGGCCCGACGCTGCTTAGCTTCCGAGATCAGACGAGATCGGGCGCTCTCAGCGCGGTATGGCCATAAGCGAGGGCTGCTCCAAAAAGTGGGCTATTTAAAGATCAGCCTCCGTAAAAGCCAGCATATTATATAAATAGTGAAGAAAAGGCAAAAGCTTACAGCACCTGGTATTCCCAGGCGGTCTCCCATAAAAGTGTAACAATCGGCCTTATCAGCCGAGTTACAAGACTAAAATGGGGTCAGATTTAACTGTGAGAGATGACTAGTGGTTAAAAGAATGAGACATAAAAGAAAATTGGTTTAAATAGATTTGGTGTATTTACAAGGTTCACATAAAAGACTTTAAAACAACACGATAAAACTAGGTAAACTCTGTTAAAAGAATACAGTTCATTTGTCCATACCCTAAAAACAGGTAAACTCTGTTAAAAGAATACAGTTCATTTGTCCATACCCTAAAAACAGTCCAAGAACCCCAGTGTGTTGATAAGTCCAATGTGAGTGTCCACCAGTGTATATACAATCCACAGAAAGTGTAATCCAAAGTTTGCAGGTGGTGAATGGAAAGGTGAGCTCTAAAATTAGCAACTCCTCAATCCAACAGTTTGGTGACTGTCCTTTGTTTGTCATGCTGCTCTCTTATACAGTTGTACTTCCTGCTTCCTGTCATGTGTCTAGTCACATGACAGGCCAACCATCCATTTATTAAAGACACATACACTTAAAATGTTAAGAGTAATAAAATGGCCTAAAAAACATGTAAAACACTTAAAACTCTATAATACATTTAAATGATTGTAATAAATAGAGCGGTAAAACACGTCTTTCTAAAAGCCAGCATATTATATAAATAGTGAAGAAAAGGCAAAAGCTTACAGCACCTGGTATTCCCAGGCGGTCTCCCATCCAAGTACTAACCAGGCCCGACGCTGCTTAGCTTCCGAGATCAGACGAGATCGGGCGCTCTCAGCGCGGTATGGCCATAAGCGAGGGCTGCTCCAAAAAGTGGGCTATTTAAAGATCAGCCTCCGTAAAAGCCAGCATATTATATAAATAGTGAAGAAAAGGCAAAAGTTTACAGCACCTGGTATTCCCAGGCGGTCTCCCATCCAAGTACTAACCAGGCCCGACGCTGCTTAGCTTCCGAGATCAGACGAGATCGGGCGCTCTTTTTTTTTTTTTTTTATTAAAGAAATTTCATAATACAAATTTTCCAATGTGTGCTTCACATTAGAAGTCTCACGACAAAATAAATAAACATTAAAAAATACATCACATTATCATCAACAAAGCAAAAGGAACACATTAACAATAAGATGAATTTTCAACCAATAAAAACATCAACAATACAATATAGTTGTCCACCCAAAGACGAAAGAAAAGAAAAAAAAAAATTAAAAATAAGATAAAATATAATCTACTCATCTCGTATTTTTTGTTTAAAATCATGCCTTTTATACTTAAGATTTAGAAAGCTCTTTCTCTTCCTGGCAAATTGCACATGAAATTCTCTAAAACATTACAAACTGTTGGTGTAAAAACATCATAAAAAGCTTTCAGCATATTTTCACTTTTAAAATACACATATAATTGTTCTACATATACTTCTATTTTCCTTTTAAAAACAGTCCAAACCTCTAACACCATTTTTTCTTTTTTGGCCACAATTCTTCTTTCCCAAATTGCGCTTTTCATTAACATTATACACAGATTTATAAACTTTTTGTGTTGACCCTTCTTTTCCCAACCAAACATCACTACTCTTTTCCATTCCATTGCACTTTCATCCCAACCTTCGCTCACATCTTTAATTAAACATTTACATTTCCTTAGAAAATCCTCCAATTCTTTACAATATAAAAACAAATGTAAAATCCCCTCTTCTTTTTCATGACACACTTTACACATTGGATTTTGTTCCATTCCCACCTTGTTTAAAACAGACTCAGTAAAAACCGCTTTATGCCTTATAAAATATTCCAAACATCCTAACTTTGTTTCAACACACCTCCCCCTCATGTTTCTCCATATACATTCTTCTTTTAGATCCTTGAATTTTTCCACCCAGTACTTATTTACAATCGGCTCTTTAAAAACACCATCTCTAAAAACACAATAAAACATTTTTACAGTACATTCTTTAAAATCATACATTTTTCCCCCCAGTTTCACAAAAATATTTCCCTCTGTTTGCTCTCCTTCCATACTCTCTATTCTTTTAATCCACTCTTTGGGTATTGCATTTTTAATAATTTCATATTTATTTGTTATTTCTTGTTTACTGTATTCTTCTTTTGCTTCCTCCATCGCATCCACAATATATTGTATCGGTAAAAAACCCTCTTTAAATTCATACAAAACATCTCTCACTCTTGTTATCCCCACATCCATCCATTTTTTAAAAAATATTGCTTTCTCTTGTTTTAAAATGTTGTTATTTAAGAACAGAGGTTGATTTAAAATGTTTTCTCTTCCATGCGGATTGTACTCGATTTTCGTTAAAAAATTCCCCCAGGCACTAAAAATTTCTCTATAAAATTCGGGTAATCCTTCCGTCATCCAAATTTTTGTTTTCATCCATAATATTCCGTCCCCCATGTTAAAATCCCCACATTTGTTTAAAAAGTATTTCATTGTTTTTTTCCACTCAGTTTTGTTATCTTGTTGCAGGTATTTCTTAACAATTTTTACTCTCAACGCATTTTTTCGCTGTTCCACATCCATTAAACCTAAGCCCCCCTTCTCTATCGCCCCTAAAATCGTATTATGTGCAATCCTTGCTGGTTTCCCCTCCCATAAAAAGTCAAGAAAACATTTCTTCAACCTCCGTTCTGTCCATAAAGGTATTTCAGAAACATATAAAACATACCAAAGTTTAGAAACCATTAAAACATTCAATATTAAAACCTTCCCCTTCAAGTTTAAAGTTCTCAATTTCCAAAAATTTAATCTTCTCTCTATATCTGTTACTAGTTGCTCCCACATTTCATCTCTTACTTTCCTCTCATTCTTTCCCATTACAACTCCTAAAATCCTCATTTCTTCCACTTCCTTAAAATTAAAACAATCCATTAAAACCATAGCTTTACCAAATCTCATATATACCGTTTTCTCCTCATTTACTTTACTTCCAGACCCACTACAATATTCTTTTACCACCTTCATAACTTCTTTAACACTCTCTTTTCCCTTTACAATTATTGTTGTGTCATCAGCATATTGAAAAACTTTCCCCTCAGCCTTATTTCCCTCAATTTCTATCCCTATTATTCTTTCATTCTGTTTTATAGCCAGTCCCAAGGGTTCAGAAACAAGTGAGTACAATAATGCTGAGAGTGGACAACCCTGTCTTATTGACCTTGTTATTTTAAAACACTCTGTTAAAAACCCATTGCATTTTATCTTTGTTAGTGCACCCTTATATAAAATCTCAATCCATTTAATAAAATTTTCCCCGAACCCAAAACTCCTTAAAACCTCAAATAAATACCCGTGCTCAACCCTATCAAAAGCTTTTTCAAAATCCAAACTAATTATATATCCTTCTTCATTTTTTTCTTTCATGTACCATATCGTGTCCCTTATACTCATTGTTATGTCGGCTATATCTCTTCCTTTGACTCCATATGCTTGGTTTGTTTTAATTATACTTGGCATTACTTCCTTTAATCTGTTTGCTAAAACCTTCGCTAAAATCTTAAGATCTGTATTCAACATCGTGATTGGTCTGTAGTTTTTTAGATCTACTTTTTCTCCTTTCCTTTTATATATCAATTTCATTAACCCCATCCTTGTTCTTTCATTAATCTCTTCCTTTTCAAAAATTTCTTTAAAAACCTCATTTAAAATCTTTGTTAAAACTTCTTTAAAACAAACATAAAATTCAGTTCCCAAACCATCTATTCCTGGACTTTTCTTTTTATTCAGTTGATTTATTGCTCTTTCAATCTCGTCTTCCCTGATTTCTTGGTCACATTCTTTTTTATGTTCCTCACTTACTTTTGCTTTTATCTGATTCAACAGTTCCTTTTTTTCCTCCTCTTCCACCCCCCTTGCACTAAACAGATCCTCATAAAAATTCTTTATTTCTTTTAAAATCTTTTCATTCCCTTCTACAATTTCCCCATTCTCCCCTCTTATTTCTTTTATCGTTTCAGCTTTCCCTCTCTTTTTTTCCAGATCAAAAAAGAACTTTGTACATTTTTCTCCCTCCACCACATATTTTGCTTTGCTTCTTAACCTCGCCCCCTCATATTCCTTTTCTTCTATTTCTTTCAGTTTCCCCTCCATTTCCTTTATCTTTTGTATGTCTTGAAATTCTTTATTCAGTTCCATTTCCAAACTTTCCTTTATTCCTCTTTCTTTGGATCTTTTGCATTTCTGAATAACACTACAATACCTGATTGAGAATTTTTTGATTAAAAACTTTACACTCTCCCACCATATTCTCTTATCCTCTTCATACATTCCATTTTCCTTTTCTTTTTCTATAATTTCTTTCACTTTTAAAACATAATCTTCATTCTTTAAAATCTGTGTATTTAAAATCCATACTCCCGGACCTCTTTGCATTTGACTCCAGTCCAACTTAAAAGATAAAATCTTATGATCGCTAAAACTTGTTTCTTTGTACTTAATATTTTCTATAAAATTCTCCACATTTCTTGTACATAAAACATAGTCAATTCTAGTTTGGCATACAAACTGCCCTACTATTTGTCTTCTCGAAAATTCTTTTTTCTTTTCATTTCTTTCTCTCCACACATCTATCATATTATTTTCATCCATTAATGCTTTTAATTCTTTTCTTCCTGTATCTGTTTTAAAAACCATTCCTTCAGCCATATCCTGTTTACTAAAAACTGTGTTAAAATCCCCCATCATAATTATTTCTTTATACTTCTTTACAATGTTTCTTAAAACATTAAAAAACTCTTTCTTTTCCTTATCTTCCACTGGTGCATGTACATTTACTAAAATCAAATCTCTTCCTTCATATTTTGTCTCAACTACCAAACATTTCCCCATCTTGTCCTTATACACACTTTTACTCACTTTAAAAACATCGTCCTTCATTAAAAAAGCCACACCTCTCCCAGCCCGCCCATCTCCATTATTATATAAAATACCTCCATCCCATCTCTTTTTATAATCATTCATCACATTTTCTCTCCAGTTTGTTTCTTGTAATGCAACAATGTCTTCCCTTTTACATTTTTCTTTTACTTTTTCAAACTTCCTCATGTCCATCAGACCCCTTGCATTAAAAGCAACACAACTTAAAACCATTAAAAGTAAATAAAAAAAATACATAAAAATCATTATTCATCATTTTCTCCCTCCAGGACCCTTAGCACATCAAATCTGTTAGTCTCTGTCATAATCTTTTTTCTTGCACTTTCCAAATTTGGTTTTACCTTCAGTGCTCTCCTTCTTATTTGTCCTTTCCCTCCTCTGTCTTTGTCCATTTTGTCCATCTTTATTCCCTCTTCATTGTCCGTTTCTTTAACTTGATCCAACCTTCCTTGCCCATCTCTCTCCACATCACCCAGAAAAGTATTAAAACTGTCCGACATCTCCATCTCTGTCCATTGAGTGTCCTGCTCCACTGTTTGTTCGTTATTATTAATGTTGTCTTCTCTTCTTTCTCCTTCCTCTCTGCAGCTCGGTCCTCCTTCCATTTCTTTTTGTTGTAGTCCTTCCTCCTCGTTGTTTCCTTCATGCACCTGTCTGCCCACCTGTTCTTCCCTTCCTCCTTCCTCTCCCTCCATCCAACATTCACATTTATTTAAAACTTCCTGACACCCCGGGCACCTGACAGCATTGCAATCTCGTGCAAAATGTCCCCTCTCCTCACATTTGTAGCACACAAAATTTGGGCATTCTATTAGCAGGTGATCCGGGCTCATGCACAGCCTACAGGTCTTCACCTGATGGCTGTGCATCACCCGGAAGTACTGCGGCCCTTCGGCTGTTTCTAGCCGTGTGCTATATGGCAATGATGCCACTTGCTTGGGGAACCTCACCTTAAGGAACCTTGTTCCATCTTCAATGTCGGTGCCCGGGTAGCGTCTTCTTTTAATTTTGGTAATGGGATCAACTCCCCATCCCTCCAATTTTCCTAAAATTTCTTTGTCATCCAGGTAGACAGGCAGGTGCATGAAGGAAACAACATAATCCCTGTTTTGTAGATTTTTTACTTCACAGTCCACTCCTTTTATTCTTAGTCCATCAATTAGTTTTTCACACGTTTCTTCTTTTTCCATTGTCAGTTCGTATTCTTTCCCTTGTCTTGGTCTTAGTGCTAAAATTTTGCCATGTCCACATTGTTCCGTTACAGCTTTAATAATGTCCTCCGCTCTCACCCCAATCACATTCTCCACATTCACAATCACTGTAGCTTCCTTTAAATATTGTCGCTCAACAAACTTTTCTCTTACTTCCTGTTTTTTTCCATTTGTAGCTCGTGGTCGTTTATCCAGTCCAATGTCGTTTGCCGTGCGTGTTCCTCCTGCCAGTCCAGTCTCGTTTGCCGTGCATGTTCCTCCAGCCAGTCCAGTGTCCATTGCCGTGCGTGTTCCTCCTGCCAGTCCAGTGTCGTTTGCCATCCGTCTCTCTCCAGCCAGTTCTGTTTCGTAATCCATTAATCCGTCCGTTTTTTTTAAAGAAAAATAAGTTAAGAAAAAAAAGGTTTAACCACCCTCCAGCCAGCAAAAATGCTGCTGTTAGGTGGTTTTATAACTGAAAAAAACACAAAAAAACTAACTTAAAGTAAAACCACTCACAAAACAAACAAAAAAAATCAAACACAAAATGGAGGAGAGCCTTCCTCTCCCAACTGCTGCCAACCACTTCCTGTTGCTCTCTAGCGCTCTCAGGTGGCGGTATGGCCATAAGCAAGGGCTGCTCCAAAAAGTGGGCTATTTAAAGATCAGCCTCCGTAAAAGCCAGCATATTATATAAATAGTGAAGAAAAGGCAAAAGCTTACAGCACCTGGTATTCCCAGGCGGTCTCCCATCCAAGTACTAACCAGGCCCGACGCTGCTTAGCTTCCGAGATCAGACAAGATCGGGCGCTCTCAGCGCCACCTGAGAGCGCTAGAGAGCAACAGGAAGTGGTTGGCAGCAGTTGGGAGAGGAAGGCTCTCCTCCATTTTGTGTTTGATTTTTTTTGTTTGTTTTGTGAGTGGTTTTACTTTAAGTTAGTTTTTTTGTGTTTTTTTCAGTTATAAAACCACCTAACAGCAGCATTTTTGCTGGCTGGAGGGTGGTTAAACCTTTTTTTTCTTAACTTATTTTTCTTTAAAAAAAACGGACGGATTAATGGATTACGAAACAGAACTGGCTGGAGAGAGACGGATGGCAAACGACACTGGACTGGCAGGAGGAACACGCACGGCTGCTCCAAAAAGTGGGCTATTTAAAGATCAGCCTCCGTAAAAGCCAGCATATTATATAAATAGTGAAGAAAAGGCAAAAGCTTACAGCACCTGGTATTCCCAGGCGGTCTCCCATAAAAGTGTAACAATCGGCCTTATCAGCCGAGTTACAAGACTAAAATGGGGTCAGATTTAACTGTGAGAGATGACTAGTGGTTAAAAGAATGAGACATAAAAGAAAATTGGTTTAAATAGATTTGGTGTATATACAAGGTTCACATAAAAGACTTTAAAACAACACGATAAAACTAGGTAAACTCTGTTAAAAGAATACAGTTCATTTGTCCATACCCTAAAAACAGGTAAACTCTGTTAAAAGAATACAGTTCATTTGTCCATACCCTAAAAACAGTCCAAGAACCCCAGTGTGTTGATAAGTCCAATGTGAGTGTCCACCAGTGTATATACAATCCACAGAAAGTGTAATCCAAAGTTTGCAGGTGGTGAATGGAAAGGTGAGCTCTAAAACTATCAACTCCTCAATCCAACAGTTTGGTGACTGTCCTTTGTTTGTCATGCTGCTCTCTTATACAGTTGTACTTCCTGCTTCCTGTCATGTGTCTAGTCACATGACAGGCCAACCATCCATTTATTAAAGACACATACACTTAAAATGTTAAGAGTAATAAAATGGCCTAAAAAACATGTAAAACACTTAAAACTCTATAATACATTTAAATGATTGTAATAAATAGAGCGGTAAAACACGTCTTTCTAAAAGCCAGCATATTATATAAATAGTGAAGAAAAGGCAAAAGCTTACAGCACCTGGTATTCCCAGGCGGTCTCCCATCCAAGTACTAACCAGGCCCGACGCTGCTTAGCTTCCGAGATCAGACGAGATCGGGCGCTCTCAGCGCGGTATGGCCATAAGCGAGGGCTGGTCCAAAAAGTGGGCTATTTAAAGATCAGCCTCCGTAAAAGCCAGCATGTTATATAAATAGTGAAGAAAAGGCAAAAGCTTACAGCACCTGGTATTCCCAGGCGGTCTCCCATAAAAGTGTAACAATCGGCCTTATCAGCCGAGTTACAAGACTAAAATGGGGTCAGATTTAACTGTGAGAGATGACTAGTGGTTAAAAGAATGAGACATAAAAGAAAATTGGTTTAAATAGATTTGGTGTATTTACAAGGTTCACATAAAAGACTTTAAAACAACACGATAAAACTAGGTAAACTCTGTTAAAAGAATACAGTTCATTTGTCCATACCCTAAAAACAGGTAAACTCTGTTAAAAGAATACAGTTCATTTGTCCATACCCTAAAAACAGTCCAAGAACCCCAGTGTGTTGATAAGTCCAATGTGAGTGTCCACCAGTGTATATACAATCCACAGAAAGTGTAATCCAAAGTTTGCAGGTGGTGAATGGAAAGGTGAGCTCTAAAATTAGCAACTCCTCAATCCAACAGTTTGGTGACTGTCCTTTGTTTGTCATGCTGCTCTCTTATACAGTTGTACTTCCTGCTTCCTGTCATGTGTCTAGTCACATGACAGGCCAACCATCCATTTATTAAAGACACATACACTTAAAATGTTAAGAGTAATAAAATGGCCTAAAAAACATGTAAAACACTTAAAACTCTATAATACATGTAAATGATTGTAATAAATAGAGCGGTAAAACACGTCTTTCTAAAAGCCAGCATATTATATAAATAGTGAAGAAAAGGCAAAAGCTTACAGCACCTGGTATTCCCAGGCGGTCTCCCATCCAAGTTCTAACCAGGCCCGACGCTGCTTAGCTTCCGAGATCAGACGAGATCGGGCGCTCTCAGCGCGGTATGGCCATAAGCGAGGGCTGCTCCAAAAAGTGGGCTATTTAAAGATCAGCCTCCGTAAAAGCCAGCATATTATATAAATAGTGAAGAAAAGGCAAAAGCTTACAGCACCTGGTATTCCCAGGCGGTCTCCCATCCAAGTACTAACCAGGCCCGACGCTGCTTAGCTTCCGAGATCAGACGAGATCGGGCGCTCTCAGCGCGGTATGGCCATAAGCGAGGGCTGCTCCAAAAAGTGGGCTATTTAAAGATCAGCCTCCGTAAAAGCCAGCATATTATATAAATAGTGAAGAAAAGGCAAAAGCTTACAGCACCTGGTATTCCCAGGCGGTCTCCCATAAAAGTGTAACAATCGGCCTTATCAGCCGAGTTACAAGACTAAAATGGGGTCAGATTTAACTGTGAGAGATGACTAGTGGTTAAAAGAATGAGACATAAAAGAAAATTGGTTTAAATAGATTTGGTGTATTTACAAGGTTCACATAAAAGACTTTAAAACAACACGATAAAACTAGGTAAACTCTGTTAAAAGAATACAGTTCATTTGTCCATACCCTAAAAACAGGTAAACTCTGTTAAAAGAATACAGTTCATTTGACCATACCCTAAAAACAGTCCAAGAACCCCAGTGTGTTAATAAGTCCAATGTGAGTGTCCACCAGTGTATATACAATCCACAGAAAGTGTAATCCAAAATTTGCAGGTGGTGAATGGAAAGGTGAGCTCTAAAATTAGCAACTCCTCAATCCAACAGTTTGGTGACTGTCCTTTGTT
>NW_027394277.1:13357058-13359558 GCF_049309525.1 Garra rufa
TGGCATTGAAACCACTGATAAAATGTACCACATTTTGGTTAACATTAAAACGTTCGCTATTAAAACCTTCCCTTTCAAATTCAAAATTCTTTTTTGCCAAAAATTCAATCTGTTTTTCATTGCACCTATAACCTCTTCCCACATTCTGTCTGTTGCACTCTTCTCATCTTTACCTAGCGTTACTCCTAAAATCTTCATTTCTTGTACTTCTTTAAAACCCAGAACCTCTTTTAAATCAGACACTTCTCCAAATCTCATATAAACAGTTTTTTCCTCATTTACTTTTGCTCCTGTACCTTTACAAAACCTTGTCACCCTTTCCATTACATTTTCAACACTTTTATAATCTTCCACAATTAGTGTAGTGTCATCTGCATATTGAAATACTTTTGTTTCTTCTAGTCCCTCCTCAATTTTTATCCCTTTTATTTCTTTATCTTTTTGAATTAACATCCCTAGTGGTTCTGCTATCAGCGTATATAGCTGTGCTGATAATGGACATCCTTGTCTAATGGATCTTGTGACATTAAAAGGATTGGTTAAAAATCCGTTACATTTTACTCTTGTCATTATATTTCTATATAAAATCCTTAACCACTCTTTAAAATTCTCCCCAAAACCAAAATGATCTAAAATCGAAAATAAAAACTCATGCTCCACTCTATCGAAAGCCTTCTCGAAGTCTAGGCTAATTATATATCCTTTCCTATTATTTTCCTTTAAAATACTCATTATGTCTCGTATACCACTTGTTGTATCCGCTATATCCCTCCCTGTCACCCCGTAGGCCTGGTTTGTCTCAATTATTTTTGGTAAGACATTCTTCAATCTACTTGATAAAATTTTAGCTAAAATCTTCAAATCTGCATTCAACATTGTAATCGGCCTATAATTCTTCAAACTCTTATTATCACCTTTTCTTTTATAAATCAACTTCATTAGTCCCATACTCATTCTTTGATCCAGCTCTTTTTTCTTAAATATTTCATCATACACTTCTTTTAAGATCTTACTTATTTCCTTCTTAAAAATCTTATAAAATTCATTCACTATTCCATCTATTCCCGGACTTTTGTTACTTTTTAGACTTTCTATCGCTTGTATTATCTCTTCTTCCTTTATTTCCTCGTCACAGTCTTTTTTGTCTTCTTCTTCTACTCTCGCTTTGATATGTTGCAGTAAGTAATTTTTGTTTTCCTCTTCTATACCTTCCTCTCTAAACAAGTCTTCATAAAAAATCCTTACTTCATTTAAGAGTAACTCTGTTCCTATTATGGACTCTTCATCTTTGTTTTTTAGTTCTTTTATTGTATCTGCCCTTCCCCTTCTTCTTTCTAGGTCAAAAAAAAATTTAGTACATTTTTCCCCTTCTATTGTGTATCTAGCTTTGCTCCTTAGTCTTGCCCCTTGACATTTTTCCTCTTCCATTTTCTTAAGCTTCTCTTCTAACTCTACTATTTTTTGAATATCCATTACCTTTTCCTTTGTTTCTTTTCTTAAACTTTCTCTAATTCCCTGTTCTTTAGCATTTTTGGCTTTTCTCATACCTTTACTAAATTCAATTGAATACTTCTTTATTTCATATTTTACATTTTCCCACCATATTCGTTTGTCTTCCCCATACATGCCATCCTTCTTTTCCTGTTCCATTAAATCATATATTCCCAATTTGTAATTCTCATCTTTTAAAATTCCAGAATTTAAAATCCACACCCCTGGTCCTTTATCCTCCTTGTTAAAATCTATTTTCCACCTTATCATCTTGTGATCACTAAAACTAGTGTCACTATAAACAATATCATCAATAAAATAATCTATATCCCTTGTACTTAAAATAAAATCAATTCTCGTTTGATTCAAAAAGTTACCAACCAAGCTCCTTCTAGTAAATTCTTTTTTGTTTTCATGTCTCTCCCTCCACACATCAGTCATGTTTCTTTCTTCCATTAAAGATACCAGCTCTTTTCTTCCCATGTCTGTTCTAAAAACCATTCCCTCCGCTATATCTCTTTTACTAAACACAGTGTTAAAATCTCCTACAATTATTACTGACTTCCATTTATCTATTATTCCTCTAATGTTTTCAAAAAACTCCCTTTTTTCTTTCTCTTCTGTTGGCGCATGAACATTCATTAAAATAAACTCTTTTTCCCCGTGACTTATTTCAACAGCATTACATTTTCCTTTTCCATCATTATATATTTCTTTCACTTTGCAGTCAATATCATTTCTTATTAAAATCGCCACTCCACTTCCTAACTTTACATCTCCATTACTATAAAACATTTCACCATTCCACATCTTTTTGACATTGTCAATTACCTCCTTTTTCCAGTTCGTTTCCTGAAATACAATAATGTCTTCTTTCTTGCATAGTTCTAGAGTATTTTTCAGTTTGTTCATATTCATTAATCCTCTTGCATTCCAGCATACAAAATTTAAAACCATACTGTACAAAAATAAATAATTAAAAACAGTCATTCTTGATTATCTTCTCCAT
>NW_027394277.1:13364558-13374558 GCF_049309525.1 Garra rufa
ATGAAATAAAAATGACAATTAAATTACATTTGAGCATATACAATTCATCATCCACAAAATACATCAAAATCAAAACATCAATTTTCTGGCATTTCAATCCCATTTCCTTTTAACACTTCCTCCACTTGTTTTGAAAATATTTTGTAAAACAGCATCTCTTTTTTTTCCATTTTAAAATAATTCCACAGTATTAAAATGTACTCATCAACCTTACATTTAAATAATCTCCACAGATCTAATACACACCCTTTACTCTTTCCTAAATTCCTCCTTTTCCATATAGCACTTTTCGCCAAAACCAATAACAACTCTATCACTTTTTTATTCTTGCATTTTTCCTTCACTCCCAAAATTAAAGTTTGATTCCAGTCACTCTCTTCTTTCCCATCCCTTAAACTCTTAATCATTTTCTTTAACATTTGAAAAAATGTTTCCAATTTTTCACAAAATAAAAACAAATGTAGAATACCTTCATCCAGTTTTTTACATATTTTACAAATGGCATCACTTTCCTTCCCCATTATACAAAGCCTCATTTCCGAAAAAATCACATTATGTCTGATAAAATAGTCTAGACACTCCAAATCTGTACTTCCAATCCCACTTCTTATATTCTTCCAAATATCATTCTCTTCAATTCCATTAAAATGTCTCAACCACATTTGATTTGCATTGGGTTTCTTAAAAATATATTTTTTAAGACATTGATAAAACATCCTTACATTACACAATCTCAAATCCACCATTTTGTCTTCCATTTTCATATACACATCAACTTTGCTTTCTGTTTCTTCTCTTTTTTTAATTTCTTCCAACCACTCTTTTGGTACTGCACTTTTAACTTCATCATATTGTTTTTCCAGACTAGCCACACTATATTCTTCTTTTTCTTCTTCCATAGCATCTATGATCACTTGTAACGGCAAAAATCCATCTTTAAATTCATACAACACATCTTTGACTTGCCTTATCCCTACTTCCCACCATTTCTTAAAAAATAAAACTTGTCCATTAAAAACAATGTTACTGTTCAAGAAAATAGGTTGATTGAGGACCGTTTTTCTCCCAAATGGCTTAAAATCAATCTCCTTGAGAAAAAAACCCCAAGCAACTAAAACCTCTTTATAAAAATTTGGTATCCCCTCCATCATCCAATTTTTGAGTTTCATCCATAAAATGTTATCATTTAAAAATACATTCCCACATTTTGCTAAAAAATGTTTCATTGTAATTTTCCAATCTCCCTTTTTATCCATGTCCAAATATTTTTTAACCACCTTCACTCTCATACTTTTCTTTTTTAATTCTATATCAACAAGTCCCAACCCTCCCTCTTCTGGCCTTCCAATGAGTGTGTGGTATGCTATTCTTGGGGGTTTTTTCTCCCATATAAAATCCATAATATATTCTTTTACTCTTTTTTCCACCCATTTTGGCATTGAAACCACTGATAAAATGTACCACATTTTGGTTAACATTAAAACGTTCGCTATTAAAACCTTCCCTTTCAAATTCAAAATTCTTTTTTGCCAAAAATTCAATCTGTTTTTCATTGCACCTATAACCTCTTCCCACATTCTGTCTGTTGCACTCTTCTCATCTTTACCTAGCGTTACTCCTAAAATCTTCATTTCTTGTACTTCTTTAAAACCCAGAACCTCTTTTAAATCAGACACTTCTCCAAATCTCATATAAACAGTTTTTTCCTCATTTACTTTTGCTCCTGTACCTTTACAAAACCTTGTCACCCTTTCCATTACATTTTCAACACTTTTATAATCTTCCACAATTAGTGTAGTGTCATCTGCATATTGAAATACTTTTGTTTCTTCTAGTCCCTCCTCAATTTTTATCCCTTTTATTTCTTTATCTTTTTGAATTAACATCCCTAGTGGTTCTGCTATCAGCGTATATAGCTGTGCTGATAATGGACATCCTTGTCTAATGGATCTTGTGACATTAAAAGGATTGGTTAAAAAGCCGTTACATTTTACTCTTGTCATTATATTTCTATATAAAATCCTTAACCACTCTTTAAAATTCTCCCCAAAACCAAAATGATCTAAAATTGAAAATAAAAACTCATGCTCCACTCTATCGAAAGCCTTCTCGAAGTCTAGGCTAATTATATATCCTTTCCTATTATTTTCCTTTAAAATACTCATTATGTCTCGTATACCACTTGTTGTATCCGCTATATCCCTCCCTGTCACCCCGTAGGCCTGGTTTGTCTCAATTATTTTTGGTAAGACATTCTTCAATCTACTTGATAAAATTTTAGCTAAAATCTTCAAATCTGCATTCAACATTGTAATCGGCCTATAATTCTTCAAACTCTTATTATCACCTTTTCTTTTATAAATCAACTTCATTAGTCCCATACTCATTCTTTGATCCAGCTCTTTTTTCTTAAATATTTCATCATACACTTCTTTTAAGATCTTACTTATTTCCTTCTTAAAAATCTTATAAAATTCATTCACTATTCCATCTATTCCCGGACTTTTGTTACTTTTTAGACTTTCTATCGCTTGTATTATCTCTTCTTCCTTTATTTCCCCGTCACAGTCTTTTTTGTCTTCTTCTTCTACTCTCGCTTTGATATGTTGCAGTAAGTAATTTTTGTTTTCCTCTTCTATACCTTCCTCTCTAAACAAGTCTTCATAAAAAATCCTTACTTCATTTAAGAGTAACTCTGTTCCTATTATGGACTCTTCATCTTTGTTTTTTAGTTCTTTTATTGTATCTGCCCTTCCCCTTCTTCTTTCTAGGTCAAAAAAAAATTTAGTACATTTTTCCCCTTCTATTGTGTATCTAGCTTTGCTCCTTAGTCTTGCCCCTTGACATTTTTCCTCTTCCATTTTCTTAAGCTTCTCTTCTAACTCTACTATTTTTTGAATATCCATTACCTTTTCCTTTGTTTCTTTTCTTAAACTTTCTCTAATTCCCTGTTCTTTAGCATTTTTGGCTTTTCTCATACCTTTACTAAATTCAATTGAATACTTCTTTATTTCATATTTTACATTTTCCCACCATATTCGTTTGTCTTCCCCATACATGCCATCCTTCTTTTCCTGTTCCATTAAATCATATATTCCCAATTTGTAATTCTCATCTTTTAAAATTCCAGAATTTAAAATCCACACCCCTGGTCCTTTATCCTCCTTGTTAAAATCTATTTTCCACCTTATCATCTTGTGATCACTAAAACTAGTGTCACTATAAACAATATCATCAATAAAATAATCTATATCCCTTGTACTTAAAATAAAATCAATTCTCGTTTGATTCAAAAAGTTACCAACCAAGCTCCTTCTAGTAAATTCTTTTTTGTTTTCATGTCTCTCCCTCCACACATCAGTCATGTTTCTTTCTTCCATTAAAGATACCAGCTCTTTTCTTCCCATGTCTGTTCTAAAAACCATTCCCTCCGCTATATCTCTTTTACTAAACACAGTGTTAAAATCTCCTACAATTATTACTGACTTCCATTTATCTATTATTCCTCTAATGTTTTCAAAAAACTCCCTTTTTTCTTTCTCTTCTGTTGGCGCATGAACATTCATTAAAATAAACTCTTTTTCCCCGTGACTTATTTCAACAGCATTACATTTTCCTTTTCCATCATTATATATTTCTTTCACTTTGCAGTCAATATCATTTCTTATTAAAATCGCCACTCCACTTCCTAACTTTACATCTCCATTACTATAAAACATTTCACCATTCCACATCTTTTTGACATTGTCAATTACCTCCTTTTTCCAGTTCGTTTCCTGAAATACAATAATGTCTTCTTTCTTGCATAGTTCTAGAGTATTTTTCAGTTTGTTCATATTCATTAATCCTCTTGCATTCCAGCATACAAAATTTAAAACCATACTGTACAAAAATAAATAATTAAAAACAGTCATTCTTGATTATCTTCTCCATCTTCCCCACTCAACACCTCAATTTTATTCTCTGAATACTTAAGTCTTTTCCTTTTTGCCATTTCCAAATTAGGTATTACCTTCAGTTGTTTTCTCCGTGGCATTATTCCCAGTCCTCTGTCCTTTTGGTTCTTTATTCCTTCCTCTCCTGTCAGTTCTACTACAATCAGTTCTCCTCCCCTTGATAGTGTTTCTTCCGCTGATTTCTCTTCCTCCATTCTTTCCTCCTGATCTTCTACTTCCTGTTGCTCTTCTTTTTCTTGTTCTTTACTAGTCCCATGTCCCTCTCTTCCAGTTATCTCGTACTGCTCTTCCTCTTCGTTTGTTTCTTGGGTTTCTGTAGTGTTGTTATGCATCTGCCCGTTCATTTGTTGCTCCTCCTCTTCCTCGTTGTTCTGCATCCAGCATTCACATTTGTTTAGCGTTTTAAAACAGTCTGGACACTTCACTGCATTGCATTCCCGTGCAAAATGACCATGCTCCTCACATTTGCGACACTTAAAGTCTGGACAGTCCTTCAGGAAATGCTCCGGGCTCATACACAACCGGCAGGTTTTAACCTGCTTATTGTGTATCACCCGAAAATGCTGAGTTCCTTCTGCTGTCTCAAACCGCGTACTATATGGGAGCGACGCCACCTCTCTTGGGAATTTAGCTTTGATGAACCTTGTTCCATCTTCAATATCCGTACCTGGATAACATCTCCTCTTCATACTTGAGACAGGGATAACTCCCCACCCCTCCAGTTTCGTTATGATGTCGTCGTCACTCAGATAGACGGGTATATGCATAAATGACACCACATACTCCCTGTCTTCCAACTTCCTCACTTCACAAATGTGTCCATTGATATCCAGTCCATTTAACAGTTCATCACAACATTCCTCAGATTCCATTGTTACCTCATATTGTTTCTGTTGTTTCGGGCGCACCGCCAAAATTCCCTTCACACCGATTTTCTTCGTTATTGCTTTAATGATACTCTCTGCATTGCCATCTCTTGTTTCACTCACATCAATAGTTATTATGGCCTCTTTCCTGTATAGCCTCTTTGTGCTGCTTATGATCCTTTCTCGTTGTCCTAATTCAGTCCTTTGTTCTTTTGCCATCTCTATCTCTGCCGCCATTTCCTTGTTGCTGCCGTGTAGTCCGTCCGAATCACTCATACTTGCGAAAAAACAACAAACACAAACCACTTCCCAGACAGCACACGGCTGCTGGTTAGTGGTTTAAAACAAAAAAACTTACTAACACAAACCAAAACTTATTTTCACTCACACTAACCAAATAAATCGAGAAGGTAAGAGTATCTCTCTTTCCAAACTGCAGTCACACACTTCCTGGTTTGCTCTAGGGCGCTCTCAGGGTGGTGTGGCCATAAGCGAGGGCTGCTCCAAAAAGTGGGCTATTTAAAGATCAGCCTCCGTAAAAGCCAGCATATTATATAAATAGTGAAGAAAAGGCAAAAGCTTACAGCACCTGGTATTCCCAGGCGGTCTCCTATCCAAGTACTAACCAGGCCCGACGCTGCTTAGCTTCCGAGATCAGACGAGATCGGGCGCTCTCAGCGCGGTATGGCCATAAGCAAGGGCTGCTCCAAAAAGTGGGCTATTTAAAGATCAGCCTCCGTAAAAGCCAGCATATTATATAAATAGTGAAGAAAAGGCAAAAGCTTACAGCACCTGGTATTCCCAGGCGGTCTCCCATAAAAGTGTAACAATCGGCCTTATCAGCCGAGTTACAAGACTAAAATGGGGTCAGATTTAACTGTGAGAGATGACTAGTGGTTAAAAGAATGAGACATAAAAGAAAATTGGTTTAAATAGATTTGGTGTATATACAAGGTTCACATAAAAGACTTTAAAACAACACGATAAAACTAGGTAAACTCTGTTAAAAGAATACAGTTCATTTGTCCATACCCTAAAAACAGGTAAACTCTGTTAAAAGAATACAGTTCATTTGTCCATACCCTAAAAACAGTCCAAGAACCCCAGTGTGTTGATAAGTCCAATGTGAGTGTCCACCAGTGTATATACAATCCACAGAAAGTGTAATCCAAAGTTTGCAGGTGGTGAATGGAAAGGTGAGCTCTAAAATTAGCAACTCCTCAATCCAACAGTTTGGTGACTGTCCTTTGTTTGTCATGCTGCTCTCTTATACAGTTGTACTTCCTGCTTCCTGTCATGTGTCTAGTCACATGACAGGCCAACCATCCATTTATTAAAGACACATACACTTAAAATGTTAAGAGTAATAAAATGGCCTAAAAAACATGTAAAACACTTAAAACTCTATAATACATTTAAATGATTGTAATAAATAGAGCGGTAAAACACGTCTTTCTAAAAGCCAGCATATTATATAAATAGTGAAGAAAAGGAAAAAGCTTACAGCACCTGGTATTCCCAGGCGGTCTCCCATCCAAGTACTAACCAGGCCCGACGCTGCTTAGCTTCCGAGATCAGACGAGATCGGGCGCTCTCAGCGCGGTATGGCCATAAGCGAGGGCTGCTCCAAAAAGTGGGCTATTTAAAGATCAGCCTCCGTAAAAGCCAGCATATTATATAAATAGTGAAGAAAAGGCAAAAGCTTACAGCACCTGGTATTCCCAGGCGGTCTCCCATAAAAGTGTAACAATCGGCCTTATCAGGCGAGTTACAAGACTAAAATGGGGTCAGATTTAACTGTGAGAGATGACTAGTGGTTAAAAGAATGAGACATAAAAGAAAATTGGTTTAAATAGATTTGGTGTATTTACAAGGTTCACATAAAAGACTTTAAAACAACACGATAAAACTAGGTAAACTCTGTTAAAAGAATACAGTTCATTTGTCCATACCCTAAAAACAGGTAAACTCTGTTAAAAGAATACAGTTCATTTGTCCATACCCTAAAAACAGTCCAAGAACCCCAGTGTGTTGATAAGTCCAATGTGAGTGTCCACCAGTGTATATACAATCCACAGAAAGTGTAATCCAAAGTTTGCAGGTGGTGAATGGAAAGGTGAGCTCTAAAATGAGCAACTCCTCAATCCAACAGTTTGGTGACTGTCCTTTGTTTGTCATGCTGCTCTCTTATACAGTTGTACTTCCTGCTTCCTGTCATGTGTCTAGTCACATGACAGGCCAACCATCCATTTATTAAAGACACATACACTTAAAATGTTAAGAGTAATAAAATGGCCTAAAAAACATGTAAAACACTTAAAACTCTATAATACATTTAAATGATTGTAATAAATAGAGCGGTAAAACAAGTCTTTCTAAAAGCCAGCATATTATATAAATAGTGAAGAAAAGGCAAAAGCTTACAGCACCTGGTATTCCCAGGCGGTCTCCCATCCAAGTACTAACCAGGCCCGACGCTGCTTAGCTTCCGAGATCAGACGAGATCGGGCGCTCTCAGCGCGGTATGGCCATAAGCGAGGGCTGCTCCAAAAAGTGGGCTATTTAAAGATCAGCCTCCGTAAAAGCCAGCATATTATATAAATAGTGAAGAAAAGGCAAAAGCTTACAGCACCTGGTATTCCCAGGCGGTCTCCCATAAAAGTGTAACAATCGGCCTTATCAGCCGAGTTACAAGACTAAAATGGGGTCAGATTTAACTGTGAGAGATGACTAGTGGTTAAAAGAATGAGACATAAAAGAAAATTGGTTTAAATAGATTTGGTGTATTTACAAGGTTCACATAAAAGACTTTAAAACAACACGATAAAACTAGGTAAACTCTGTTAAAAGAATACAGTTCATTTGTCCATACCCTAAAAACAGGTAAACTCTGTTAAAAGAATACAGTTCATTTGTCCATACCCTAAAAACAGTCCAAGAACCCCAGTGTGTTGATAAGTCCAATGTGAGTGTCCACCAGTGTATATACAATCCACAGAAAGTGTAATCCAAAGTTTGCAGGTGGTGAATGGAAAGGTGAGCTCTAAAATGAGCAACTCCTCAATCCAACAGTTTGGTGACTGTCCTTTGTTTGTCATGCTGCTCTCTTATACAGTTGTACTTCCTGCTTCCTGTCATGTGTCTAGTCACATGACAGGCCAACCATCCATTTATTAAAGACACATACACTTAAAATGTTAAGAGTAATAAAATGGCCTAAAAAACATGTAAAACACTTAAAACTCTATAATACATGTAAATGATTGTAATAAATAGAGCGGTAAAACACGTCTTTCTAAAAGCCAGCATATTATATAAATAGTGAAGAAAAGGCAAAAGCTTACAGCACCTGGTATTCCCAGGCGGTCTCCCATCCAAGTACTAACCAGGCCCGACGCTGCTTAGCTTCCGAGATCAGACGAGATCGGGCGCTCTCAGCGCGGTATGGCCATAAGCGAAGGCTGCTCCAAAAAGTGGGCTATTTAAAGATCAGCCTCCGTAAAAGCCAGCATATTATATAAATAGTGAAGAAAAGGCAAAAGCTTAAAGCACCTGGTATTCCCAGGCGGTCTCCCATCCAAGTACTAACCAGGCCCGACGCTGCTTAGCTTCCGAGATCAGACGAGATCGGGCGCTCTCAGCGCGGTATGGCCATAAGCGAGGGCTGCTCCAAAAAGTGGGCTATTTAAAGATCAGCCTCCGTAAAAGCCAGCATATTATATAAATAGTGAAGAAAAGGCAAAAGCTTACAGCACCTGGTATTCCCAGGCGGTCTCCCATAAAAGTGTAACAATCGGCCTTATCAGCCGAGTTACAAGACTAAAATGGGGTCAGATTTAACTGTGAGAGATGACTAGTGGTTAAAAGAATGAGACATAAAAGAAAATTGGTTTAAATAGATTTGGTGTATATACAAGGTTCACATAAAAGACTTTAAAACAACACGATAAAACTAGGTAAACTCTGTTAAAAGAATACAGTTCATTTGTCCATACCCTAAAAACAGGTAAACTCTGTTAAAAGAATACAGTTCATTTGTCCATACCCTAAAAACAGTCCAAGAACCCCAGTGTGTTGATAAGTCCAATGTGAGTGTCCACCAGTGTATATACAATCCACAGAAAGTGTAATCCAAAGTTTGCAGGTGGTGAATGGAAAGGTGAGCTCTAAAATTAGCAACTCCTCAATCCAACAGTTTGGTGACTGTCCTTTGTTTGTCATGCTGCTCTCTTATACAGTTGTAATTCCTGCTTCCTGTCATGTGTCTAGTCACATGACAGGCCAACCATCCATTTATTAAAGACACATACACTTAAAATGTTAAGAGTAATAAAATGGCCTAAAAAACATGTAAAACACTTAAAACTCTATAATACATGTAAATGATTGTAATAAATAGAGCGGTAAAACACGTCTTTCTAAAAGCCAGCATATTATATAAATAGTGAAGAAAAGGCAAAAGCTTACAGCACCTGGTATTCCCAGGCGGTCTCCCATCCAAGTACTAACCAGGCCCGACGCTGCTTAGCTTCCGAGATCAGACGAGATCGGGCGCTCTCAGCGCGGTATGGCCATAAGCGAGGGCTGCTCCAAAAAGTGGGCTATTTAAAGATCAGCCTCCGTAAAAGCCAGCATATTATATAAATAGTGAAGAAAAGGCAAAAGCTTACAGCACCTGGTATTCCCAGGCGGTCTCCCATCCAAGTACTAACCAGGCCCGACGCTGCTTAGCTTCTGAGATCAGACGAGATCGGGCGCTCTCAGCGCGGTATGGCCAGAAGCGAGGGCTGCTCCAAAAAGTGGGCTATTTAAAGATCAGCCTCCGTAAAAGCCAGCATATTATATAAATAGTGAAGAAAAGGCAAAAGCTTACAGCACCTGGTATTCCCAGGCGGTCTCCCATAAAAGTGTAACAATCGGCCTTATCAGCCGAGTTACAAGACTAAAATGGGGTCAGATTTAACTGTGAGAGATGACTAGTGGTTAAAAGAATGAGACATAAAAGAAAATTGGTTTAAATAGATTTGGTGTATTTACAAGGTTCACATAAAAGACTTTAAAACAACACGATAAAACTAGGTAAACTCTGTTAAAAGAATACAGTTCATTTGTCCATACCCTAAAAACAGGTAAACTCTGTTAAAAGAATACAGTTCATTTGTCCATACCCTAAAAACA
>NW_027394277.1:13379558-13384558 GCF_049309525.1 Garra rufa
AAACAGTCCAAGAACCCCAGTGTGTTGATAAGTCCAATGTGAGTGTCCACCAGTGTATATACAATCCACAGAAAGTGTAATCCAAAGTTTGCAGGTGGTGAATGGAAAGGTGAGCTCTAAAATGAGCAACTCCTTAATCCAACAGTTTGGTGACTGTCCTTTGTTTGTCATGCTGCTCTCTTATACAGTTGTACTTCCTGCTTCCTGTCATGTGTCTAGTCACATGACAGGCCAACCATCCATTTATTAAAGACACATACACTTAAAATGTTAAGAGTAATAAAATGGCCTAAAAAACATGTAAAACACTTAAAACTCTATAATACATTTAAATGATTGTAATAAATAGAGCGGTAAAACACGTCTTTCTAAAAGCCAGCATATTATATAAATAGTGAAGAAAAGGCAAAAGCTTACAGCACCTGGTATTCCCAGGCGGTCTCCCATCCAAGTACTAACCAGGCCCGACGCTGCTTAGCTTCCGAGATCAGACGAGATCGGGCGCTCTCAGCGCGGTATGGCCATAAGCGAGGGCTGCTCCAAAAAGTGGGCTATTTAAAGATCAGCCTCCGTAAAAGCCAGCATATTATATAAATAGTGAAGAAAAGGCAAAAGCTTACAGCACCTGGTATTCCCAGGCGGTCTCCCATAAAAGTGTAACAATCGGCCTTATCAGCCGAGTTACAAGACTAAAATGGGGTCAGATTTAACTGTGAGAGATGACTAGTGGTTAAAAGAATGAGACATAAAAGAAAATTGGTTTAAATAGATTTGGTGTATTTACAAGGTTCACATAAAAGACTTTAAAACAACACGATAAAACTAGGTAAACTCTGTTAAAAGAATACAGTTCATTTGTCCATACCCTAAAAACAGGTAAACTCTGTTAAAAGAATACAGTTCATTTGTCCATACCCTAAAAACAGTCCAAGAACCCCAGTGTGTTGATAAGTCCAATGTGAGTGTCCACCAGTGTATATACAATCCACAGAAAGTGTAATCCAAAATTTGCAGGTGGTGAATGGAAAGGTGAGCTCTAAAATTAGCAACTCCTCAATCCAACAGTTTGGTGACTGTCCTTTGTTTGTCATGCTGCTCTCTTATACAGTTGTACTTCCTGCTTCCTGTCATGTGTCTAGTCACATGACAGGCCAACCATCCATTTATTAAAGACACATACACTTAAAATGTTAAGAGTAATAAAATGGCCTAAAAAACATGTAAAACACTTAAAACTCTATAATACATGTAAATGATTGTAATAAATAGAGCGGTAAAACACGTCTTTCTAAAAGCCAGCATATTATATAAATAGTGAAGAAAAGGCAAAAGCTTACAGCACCTGGTATTCCCAGGCGGTCTCCCATCCAAGTACTAACCAGGCCCGACGCTGCTTAGCTTCCGAGATCAGACGAGATCGGGCGCTCTTTTTTTTTTTTTTTTTTTATTATCAAAAAGTACAAAATAATATTTACATAACTCATTTTTCATTCATTACACCTTTCAATCTTATTACATTTGAAGACAATTTAGCATATACAGCATGAGCTTTGAATTTAACCCTCCTTTATATCACTCAAACGAAACCAAAAACCCAAAACAAAAATACCTAACTTAAATATAACCATTTCTTTTCAAAATGTTAAACTAAACCTTTCTTTTGTACATATAAATCCACTTTCTTCTACAAATGCTTTTTCAAATTCTTCTTTGCTTAGGTATTTCCACATTATATACACATTCTTTCTAACAATACTCTTGAACATTTCAATCACATCTACTTTCTTTCTCTCATAGTATGCCATATTCCTCCTCACCCATATTGCATACCTTGCATTACTCAGAATCAAATTCCAAAAGTTCACCTTCCTATCCTTATAATTTGTACATTCGCCAAACAAAAACAGTTTTTTCCACTCATCTTCTGCAACCCCTTTTCCCATTCCATCTTTTATCAGTTTTTTCATTTTTCCATGAAACTCCTCAAGTTCCTTGCACTCAAAGAAAATGTGCATCAAAGTTTCTGGCTCTGTCTCACATATATCACATTCTCTACTCACATTTTTATTCATTTGATGAATTACCACCTTTGTATAGATTCTATTGTGTCGTAGCTTGAAGTCCAAGTTCTCACAGTCTAGTCCGTTGTATTTTATATTTAAGTTTCTCCATATTGTTTTTACTTTCAAATCAGGAAACAATCTTGGCCATACCGCTTCTGATGCAGGCACTTTGATCTCCTTTCTGACCATCATTTTGTATACAGTTTTCACATTTATCTCCCACAAAAACTTTTTTCTCCCATTTTCCACAATGTACATTTCAGGCATTCCCCAATCTCCCACTTTAACAGTTTCCCTTTCAATCCTTTCTACCCACCTTTCAGGCAGGCTTTTTTTTAATGTTTTCACATTCACCATCCACTTTTGCTTTCTCAATTTCATCATCCCACCCCACCACACAATCATATATTGCTCTATTCGGTAAAAAACCTTTTACATATTCGTAAGCCAAATCCTTTACTTTCCTTACCCCCGCTCTCATGAACAGTCTGTTGTAAAGCATTTTCCCTTCCCTCCTTATTCTTGGGTTCAGGAAAATTGGCTGATTGTGTATTTGGTTTATGTTTTCACATTCATAGTTTACATTTATCACAGATTCAGCCCATGCAGTAAACACTTCTTGGTAAAACAAAGGCAACTTTTCAATCATTGGCTTTTTTAAAACCATGAACACTCCTTCTTCACCACACCCTCCTCCTTCATTTAAATATTTTCTCATATACCCCTTCCATCCATATTCTACTTTGCCACATAAATACTTTTTTATTGTCTTAACTCTTATTGCTTTCCTTTTCACATCTAAATCCATCAATTTCAACCCCCCCTCACTGTAATCTGCTATTAATGTTTTTGCTGATATTTTTACTCCTTTCCCACCCCACACAAAAATATTCACAGCCTCTTTTATTCCATTTAACACCCAGTCTGGTAAATCAATTGCTCCCATCACATAATTACATTTAGTTAACAATAAAGAATTAACCACTACCACTTTTCCTCTTAGTCTTAATTCCCTTAGTCTCCAAAACTGTAACACTTGCTTGATTTTGTTTAGCACTCCTGACCATGTTGCATCTCTTGCCTCTTTTGCATTCTCTCCTACGTTTACCCCTAAAATTTTTATAAAATCTTTCGTTATTTTAAATGGAACATCTGACCCTTCCACCCTTATTCCTCCTATACTCATTATTTCAGATTTTTCCACATTTATTTTAGCACCTGACGCTTTCCCATATTTTTCCATCTGTTTTCTAATTTTATTTATACTCTCTATATCCCTAACTGTAAAAGTTGTATCATCTGCATATTGATGTATTACACTCAATCCTCCATTTGGTATTTGAATACCTTTTATTTCCTTGTCATTTTTGATGAGTGTCGCCAGTGGCTCAGCTGTTATTGAATACAATATTGCAGACAACGGACAGCCTTGCCTTACTGACCTCTCTAACTGAAAGGGGTCAGTTAACACCCCATTAACCTTAACACAACTTTTAGCATTTACATATATTAATTTTATCCACTTTTGCATTCTCTCTCCAAACCCAAATCTCCCCATTGTCTGTTCTATAAAGCTATGTTCCACCCTATCAAAAGCCTTATTTAAGTCTATAGATAAAACCAATCCCCCTTTCCCATCTTTCCCCATCCCTTCTACTACGTCCCTTATTGTGCAAATTGTATCTGTAATGTCTCTTCCCTTTATGCTATAAGCTTGGCTTGGTGATACTATTGACCCTACCACCTCTTTTATCCTATTTGCCAGCACTTTTGTCAGTATTTTATAATCCGTGTTTAACAGACTCAACGGTCTATAATTTTCTAGCTTAAGTGGACTTCCTTTATTTTTATATAGTATTGTGATTACTCCTAGCCCCATAGACTCTGGCATTTCACCTCTCTCTTCCATACTTCTATAAACCTTCCACAATATTGGTGCTACAGTCTCTTCAAAAGTCTTGTAAAACTCATGCGTTAAGCCGTCTGAGCCCGGGCTTTTATTCTTCTTTGTCTGTTTTATTGCTTCTTTTATTTCTTCGATACCTATGTCACTTTCACATGTATTTTTCTCACTTTCACTTAACCTCACACTCACAGAGTTCAAAACTTCCTCCACACACTCCTGTTTAACCCCTTCTTTCTTAAATAGCTTCTTATAAAATATTTCTACTTCTCTTATTATCTCCACATAATCAGTAATCTTATCTCCTTTTTCATTTTCCAACTCTGTTATATACTTTTTCATCTGCTTTTTCTTTTCTAAGTTTAGAAAGAACTTTGTGCTTCTTTCTCCCTCTAACGCATACTGCGCTCTACTCCTTATTATTGCACCCTTACTTTTTTCTTTTTCATACTCCTCTATTTCTGCATTTATCTGCATAAAGCGTTCTTTATCTTGCTCGGGATTACTTTCTATTTTTTCTGCTTCCCTCTTCAATTCATTTTGCATTACCTCAACTTTGCTCCTTCTCTTAAAATTCCTTTGTTTGGCATATCTAATACTTCTTTTTTTAATTATCCCTTTCATTTTTTCCCACCACTCACATACATTTTCATCAAATAAGATATTTTCCATTTCATACTCTATACATTTTCTGATATTTTCTTTATATGCCTCTTCTTTTAGCAAGTCTGCATTCAAACACCACATTCCTCCCCCCCTCTCCTCCTCGTTCACACCCATCTTTACCATCATCATAGCATGGTCACTTACTCCCACAAACTTATATCTCACATTTTTTATATATTTTAACATTTCCCTTTTGGTTAAACATAAATCTATACGGCTTTGTTTCAAGACTCCCATCACCAATTGTCTTCTAGAGAAGTCTTTTTTGTAGGGATTCTCATCCCTCCATACATCAACTATGTCCTCATTTTGCATCCAATCAGTTAAATATTTTCTGGATACATCTGACTTAAAGTTTGCGCTGCTTG
>NW_027394277.1:13389558-13402058 GCF_049309525.1 Garra rufa
GTTATTTTAAAATCTTTAGTTAAAAAACCATTCACTTTTACACAACTACTTATATCTGTATATAAACATTTTATCCATTTTAAAAAATTCTCCCCAAAACCAAATCTCTCCATCACATGTATCAAGTATTTGTGTTCAACTCTATCAAAAGCCTTTTCTAAATCCACACTTATTATATATCCTGTTTCTTTCTCCTCCTTCATGTACCATATCATATCTCTTATATTGTTAATGACATCAGTAATATCTCTTTTTAGAACAGCATATGCTTGATTTGTAGTAATTATATTTGGTACTACTATTTTCAATCGATTGGCTAAAATTTTGGCTAATATTTTATAATCTGTATTCAACATGCTTAGTGGTCTGTAGTTTTTCAGGTCTCTCTTATCACCTTTTTTCTTGTAAATTATTTTCACCATACCTTTCTTCATACTATTCGTTAAATTCCCTTTTTTAAAATTATCTATAAATATTTCATTTAAAATTGGACATAACACATCTTTAAAAACCTTATAAAATTCAGCTGTTAATCCATCTATTCCTGGACTTTTACCATTTTTCAGTTGATCAATTGCAATTCCTATTTCTAATTCCGTAATCTCACTCTCACACATTTCTTTGTCTCCCTCATTAACTTTAACCTGTATTTTACTTAATACAAATTCCTCATCTTCTAAAACTATCTCATTTTTGGTAAATAAATGCTTATAGAATTCTCTGACTTCTTCCAAAATTCCTGTTTTATCTTCTACAATCCTCGCATCTTCTGTTTTAATACTTTTTATTATATCTGCTCTCTGTCTTGTTTTTTCTAATTCATAAAAATATTTCGTACTTCTTTCTCCTTCTACAATGTCTTTCGCCCTACTTCTTATTATTGCTCCTTTACACTTCTCTTCTTCTATTTTCTTTAATTCTTCCTGTAATTCTATTATCTTATCAATATTTTCATCATGCTCATTTACTTTCCTCATTTCTTCATCCCACTCTTTTTTGATCTTATTTTCTTTCATCTTTTTGACTTTTTGCCATTTTTTTGAATATTCCATTGAGAATTTTTTTATTCTTTTTTTTAGAATGTCCCACCAAAACCCTTTTTCTATTTCATACATTTCCTCATTTACACTATTAATTATTATACTTTCTATTTCCATTCTGTATATTTCATTTTTTAGAAGTTCTGCATTTAATATCCACACCCCTGGTCCTTTATCAGCCTCATTAAAATTCATCAATATCCATAAAAAATCATGATCACTCTCACTATAATTTTTGTAAGACGCCTTAGTGACATAATATGCTTCCTTTTTCTTACATAAAAATAAGTCTATTCTACTTTGCTTTAGAACTCTATCAACAATTTGTCTTCTTGAATATTCTCTTTTCATACCATTCCTCTCTCTCCACACATCCACCATATTATATTTCTCCATTATGTTATGTAGTTCATTCCTCCCTCTATCTCTTCTAAATCCCATTGAATCATCTACATCAATTCTCTGTATTACAGTGTTAAAATCACCTAACACCATAATGTTGTCATGTTTTTCTATTAACTCATTCATATCCCTGTAAAAATTAAATTTATCTCTTTCATCATTTGGTGCATGTATATTACACACTTTCATTTCTTTTCCATTACACACAAATTTAACAATTATTATTCTTCCCTTTGTGTCTTTATAATCTATATTTACTTCTTCAAATACTCCTTTTCTTATTAAAATAGCTACCCCTCTCTTCCTTTCCATATCACAGTTACTATATATTTCTCCGTTCCATAATTTTCTAATTTCATCACTTATTTTATCTTCCCATTTCGTTTCTTGTAAACATAGCACATCACATTTTTTGGTCAGACACATTAATCTTTCAAACTTTTGACATTTGGATAATCCTCTAGCATTCAGCGATACAATTGATATAGAGCTCATTAAAGAAAAGATTGGAAAAACCAAAACCCACCATTCAATCCGTTTCATTGTCTTTCAAAAAAGTATTTTTTACTTCACCCATTTCAGCTTTCCTCCTCTCCAGTCTTTCCTTTTGCTCTTCTCTTCTTATCTTCTGCCTTTTAAGAACCTGTTGAATGTCTAAGCCATCTTTTCTTGTTTTTACACATCTATTCAATCTTTCTTTTCCTTTGTTTTCCATTCCACGAATTTCCCCCCCATTGTCTGCTCCTCTTACCTCAGTCAGTGTCTTTATTCCCTTATCCTCAGCTTTTTCTTTTTCTTGTCCTTTTTCGTAGTCCAGTTCATTAGTGTCCACATCGTCCTGTTCCTTAGAAAATCCTTCTTTAATCAAATTTATATCCTCTTTGTTCGCTCCTCCTCCCATCTCCATTCCTTGTTCTTCATCTTCCTTCTTTTCTTTATTCTCATCTATGTTGTTGTTCTCCTCTTCCTCGTCATCTTGTTTCTCGTCCTCTCCTTGCGTCTGCCTTTGTGAGTCATTTAACCTCTCAATTGTTGTAACTCCCATTACCTCTTGTATTTCCATTCCTGGATCTTCATTTTCCTCGTCTTCTATCTCGCATCTGCATCTTAACATTGTCTTTTGGCAGCCTTGGCACCGCGGGACTTTACAGTCTCGCGCATAATGCCCCTGCTCAAGACAATTTCTGCATGTGAATTGTGGGCAGTCCTTTTTTTCATGCTCCGGACTTACACAGATCCTGCATGTCTTCACTTGATTATCGTGAATCACTCTGAAGTACTGCACTCCTTCTTCAGTCCTGAAGCTTGTGTTGTATGGTAAAGACGTCACCTCTTGTGGAAACTTTACCCTCAAAAATCGTGTTCCGTCTGCCACCGTTGTCCCGGGATGATATCTTCTTCTTAGTGGTAGAATGGGAGTTACACCCCAATTGATTAGTTTTTGACTGATTTCCTCATCTTCAATATAGCTGGGCAGACTCAAGAAAGACACCATTCTTTCTGTTGCACACAATTTCCTTATCTCACATTCTTGTCCGTTTATCATTATTCCATTCAACAGCAAATCACAGTCCATCTCACTTTCCATAGTCATTTCAAAATCATAATTATTTTTTCTTCTCAGTCCGATCAATTTTCCCATTCCAACTTTCTCTTCAACTGCTTTAATTATCATTAGTATTGTTATATTTTCTATATCTTTAACAGTCATTGTTAATGTTGCTTCTTTCTTGTATTCCCTCTGATACCTTGTTTGTTTGCTTAATTTCTGTATCATTTGTTGTCGTTGAGATAAAACATTTCTTTTGTCTCCAACTTCTTTCTCAATTTCAATACCTTCAGTTGATTGTAGATCTCCTTTCCGTTCTTGTCCAGTTGTTTTTCTTTCTTGTTTCCTCCTTGAAACCACCGTCGCCCACGTTTCATTATTGTTTTCTCCATGTCTTTCATTTATATTCCTTTCAGTTATGTCTGCAACAAATCCTGGTTCCGCATTTCCCATCTCATGTTGTTTTACCAGTCCGTGTTCTTTGTCCATTAAATCCATATTTTGGTTGTCTCAAACCCCAAACAGAAAGACCTGTTTGGGGTTAAAAAAAACCTTCCTCAAAAAAAAAAACTCCTTCTAACTAAAAAACAAACAAAATAAATGTGAAAAAACACCCAGAAAAATGGTGAGCCTATCTCACCTACTGCACACTACAAACTGCCAACTCACTTCCTGGTTTGCTCTAGGGCGCTCTCAGGGTGGTGTGGCCGTAAGCGAGGGCTGCTCCAAAAAGTGGGCTATTTAAAGATCAGCCTCCGTAAAAGCCAGCATATTATATAAATAGTGAAGAAAAGGCAAAAGCTTACAGCACCTGGTATTCCCAGGCGGTCTCCCATCCAAGTACTAACCAGGCCCGTCGCTGCTTAGCTTCCGAGATCAGACGAGATCGGGCGCTCTCAGCGTGGTATGGCCATAAGCGAGGGCTGCTCCAAAAAGTGGGCTATTTAAAGATCAGCCTCCGTAAAAGCCAGCATATTATATAAATAGTGAAGAAAAGGCAAAAGCTTACAGCACCTGGTATTCCCAGGCGGTCTCCCATAAAAGTGTAACAATCGGCCTTATCAGCCGAGTTACAAGACTAAAATGGGGTCAGATTTAACTGTGAGAGATGACTAGTGGTTAAAAGAATGAGACATAAAAGAAAATTGGTTTAACCCTCTGGTGCTCTTCGGTCACTTCTGACCGAAAAATTTTCTGTTTTGAATTTTTAAAAATCACTGCTTAATCGGAATGACATGAAACTCGGTGACTTTTATGCCATTTGGAATGTCAACACAAAAAAAAATTGAGGGCATGATTCAAGCAGGCTAAGTGGTCGTAAAAAAAATAGTCACACTTGTGCTCTTCGGTCTAAAATGACCGACCATAGGAAATGAATGGGAAATCGACAAAAATACAAATATTCAGAGAATTTTTGTGTGTACAATCTACAAATCCTCCACAATGCTGAAAAAAAGTACACAGCAGTGAAGGGGTGACACTCTAAAACACACCCATTCATAAACACACCCATTCACACACACACGCACACACACACACACACATTAATATACACACCTCTATTCGGTCACTTTTGACCAAAACATTTTCGGTTTAGAATTTTTCAAAAAATCACAGCTTCAACAGAACAGTACCAAATTCATTGACTTTTATGGCATTTGGAATGTGAACACACATAAAAAATTAGGGCACGATTAAAAAAAACTAATAATAAAATAAAAACTTGTGCTCTTCGGTCTAAAATGACCGACCATTGGAAATGAATGGGAAATTGACAAAAATACAAATATTCAGAGAATTTTTGTGTGTACAATCTACAAATCCTCCACAATGCTGAAAAAAGTACACAGCAATGAAGGGGTGACACTCTAAAACACACCCATTCACAGACAGACACACACACACACACACACACACACACACACACACACACACACACACACACTAATATACTCACCTCTATTCGGTCACTTTTGACCAAAACGGTTTTGAATTTTTTTTTAAAATCACAGCTTCATGAGAACACTACCAAATTCAGTGACTTTTATGGACACACATAAAAAATGAGGGCACGATTCCAAAAAAAAAAGAAAACTTGTGCTCTTTGGTCAAAAATGACCGACATCAGGAAATGAATGGGAAATCGACAAAAATACAAAAATGTACAGAATTTTTCTGTCTCTTTCTGACACATCCACACACACATGCACAAATGAACTGAAACACAGCAAATTGAGAAGATGTAAAATAAAATAAAAATATATGTATAAAAAAATTACATATCCAGAGTGCAAAAGACACACACTCTCTTGCATATACAAAAAATTAACACTTCAAATCATATTTATAACAAAAAACTATCCCAAACTGGATAATAAATAGTCTTTGAGATTGTTTAAATGTATGTTCAACTATTCCACCTAATAAAAATGCTGAATCAATTGTCTAAAAACAACTAGGCAATTCACAAGCTGCTTTGTAGCTTACTATACAGGCATCAAGTTACACCTGCCATTACAGATGTTTTTCTCGTTTTTTACCAACAGATGGCGCTAATCTGCCTTCAAAAATTAGTGTTGAATGGCTGAGTCTCTATTTCAACCTGAAATACTGCATTCATTTAAAAAAAATTAAAAAAAAAATTAAATTAAAATTTTTTATTATTCTCAATGGCAAAAAATGGATATTAATTACAGCATAAATATTCATTATTACATCCAAACCCTCTCAAAATTCAAAAGAAAAAAGAAAAAATATTATTAAACAAAAATGAATTGGAATGGTTTTACTGAAAAAATTACAGGATGCGTTACAGGTGTCCGGTCACTTCTGACCGCGAAGAGCACACGTGTGACTGCTAAACGAAGAGCACCAGAGGGTTAAATAGATTTGGTGTATTTACAAGGTTCACATAAAAGACTTTAAAACAACACGATAAAACTAGGTAAACTCTGTTAAAAGAATACAGTTCATTTGTCCATACCCTAAAAACAGGTAAACTCTGTTAAAAGAATACAGTTCATTTGTCCATACCCTAAAAACAGTCCAAGAACCCCAGTGTGTTGATAAGTCCAATGTGAGTGTCCACCAGTGTATATACAATCCACAGAAAGTGTAATCCAAAATTTGCAGGTGGTGAATGGAAAGGTGAGCTCTAAAATTAGCAACTCCTCAATCCAACAGTTTGGTGACTGTCATTTGTTTGTCATGCTGCTCTCTTATACAGTTGTACTTCCTGCTTCCTGTCATGTGTCTAGTCACATGACAGGCCAACCATCCATTTATTAAAGACACATACACTTAAAATGTTAAGAGTAATAAAATGGCCTAAAAAACATGTAAAACACTTAAAACTCTATAATACATGTAAATGATTGTAATAAATAGAGCGGTAAAACACGTCTTTCTAAAAGCCAGCATATTATATAAATAGTGAAGAAAAGGCAAAAGCTTACAGCACCTGGTATTCCCAGGCGGTCTCCCATCCAAGTACTAACCAGGCCCGACGCTGCTTAGCTTCCGAGATCAGACTAGATCGGGCGCTCTCAGCGCGGTATGGCCATAAGCAAGGGCTGCTCCAAAAAGTGGGCTATTTAAAGATCAGCCTCCGTAAAAGCCAGCATATTATATAAATAGTGAAGAAAAGGCAAAAGCTTACAGCACCTGGTATTCCCAGGCGGTCTCCCATCCAAGTACTAACCAGGCCCGTCGCTGCTTAGCTTCCGAGATCAGACGAGATCGGGCGCTCTCAGCGCGGTATGGCCATAAGCGAGGGCTGCTCCAAAAAGTGGGCTATTTAAAGATCAGCCTCCGTAAAAGCCAGCATATTATATAAATAGGGAAGAAAAGGCAAAAGCTTACAGCACCTGGTATTCCCAGGCGGTCTCCCATAAAAGTGTAACAATCGGCCTTATCAGCCGAGTTACAAGACTAAAATGGGGTCAGATTTAACTGTGAGAGATGACTAGTGGTTAAAAGAATGAGACATAAAAGAAAATTGGTTTAAATAGATTTGGTGTATTTACAAGGTTCACATAAAAGACTTTAAAACAACACGATAAAACTAGGTAAACTCTGTTAAAAGAATACAGTTCATTTGTCCATACCCTAAAAACAGGTAAACTCTGTTAAAAGAATACAGTTCATTTGTCCATACACTAAAAACAGTCCAAGAACCCCAGTGTGTTGATAAGTCCAATGTGAGTGTCCACCAGTGTATATACAATCCACAGAAAGTGTAATCCAAAGTTTGCAGGTGGTGAATGGAAAGGTGAGCTCTAAAATTAGCAACTCCTCAATCCAACAGTTTGGTGACTGTCCTTTGTTTGTCATGCTGCTCTCTTATACAGTTGTACTTCCTGCTTCCTGTCATGTGTCTAGTCACATGACAGGCCAACCATCCATTTATTAAAGACACATACACTTAAAATGTTAAGAGTAATAAAATGGCCTAAAAAACATGTAAAACACTTAAAACTCTATAATACATGTAAATGATTGTAATAAATAGAGCGGTAAAACACGTCTTTCTAAAAGCCAGCATATTATATAAATAGTGAAGAAAAGGCAAAAGCTTACAGCACCTGGCATTCCCAGGCGGTCTCCCATCCAAGTACTAACCAGGCCCGACGCTGCTTAGCTTCCGAGATCAGACGAGATCGGGCGCTCTCAGCGCGGTATGGCCATAAGCGAGCGCTGCTCCAAAAAGTGGGCTATTTAAAGATCAGCCTCCGTAAAAGCCAGCATATTATATAAATAGTGAAGAAAAGGCAAAAGCTTACAGCACCTGGTATTCCCAGGCGGTCTCCCATCCAAGTACTAACCAGGCCCGACGCTGCTTAGCTTCCGAGATCAGACGAGATCGGGCGCTCTCAGCGCGGTATGGCCATAAGCGAGGGCTGCTCCTAAAAGTGGGCTATTTAAAGATCAGCCTCCGTAAAAGCCAGCATATTATATAAATAGTGAAGAAAAGGCAAAAGCTTACAGCACCTGGTATTCCCAGGCGGTCTCCCATAAAAGTGTAACAATCGGCCTTATCAGCCGAGTTACAAGACTAAAATGGGGTCAGATTTAACTGTGAGAGATGACTAGTGGTTAAAAGAATGAGACATAAAAGAAAATTGGTTTAAATAGATTTGGTGTATTTACAAGGTTCACATAAAAGACTTTAAAACAACACGATAAAACTAGGTAAACTCTGTTAAAAGAATACAGTTCATTTGTCCATACCCTAAAAACAGGTAAACTCTGTTAAAAGAATACAGTTCATTTGTCCATACCCTAAAAACAGTCCAAGAACCCCAGTGTGTTGATAAGTCCAATGTGAGTGTCCACCAGTGTATATACAATCCACAGAAAGTGTAATCCAAAGTTTGCAGGTGGTGAATGGAAAGGTGAGCTCTAAAATGAGCAACTCCTTAATCCAACAGTTTGGTGACTGTCCTTTGTTTGTCATGCTGCTCTCTTATACAGTTGTACTTCCTGCTTCCTGTCATGTGTCTAGTCACATGACAGGCCAACCATCCATTTATTAAAGACACATACACTTAAAATGTTAAGAGTAATAAAATGGCCTAAAAAACATGTAAAACACTTAAAACTCTATAATACATGTAAATGATTGTAATAAATAGAGCGGTAAAACACGTCTTTCTAAAAGCCAGCATATTATATAAATAGTGAAGAAAAGGCAAAAGCTTACAGCACCTGGTATTCCCAGGCGGTCTCCCATCCAAGTACTAACCAGGCCCGACGCTGCTTAGCTTCCGAGATCAGACGAGATCGGGCGCTCTCAGCGCGGTATGGCCATAAGGGAGGACTGCTCCAAAAAGTGGGCTATTTAAAGATCAGCCTCCGTAAAAGCCAGCATATTATATAAATAGTGAAGAAAAGGCAAAAGCTTACAGCACCTGGTATTCCCAGGCGGTCTCCCATCCAAGTACTAACCAGGCCCGACGCTGCTTAGCTTCCGAGATCAGACGAGATCGGGCGCTCTCAGCGCGGTATGGCCATAAGCGAGGGCTGCTCCAAAAAGTGGGCTATTTAAAGATCAGCCTCCGTAAAAGCCAGCATATTATATAAATAGTGAAGAAAAGGCAAAAGCTTACAGCACCTGGTATTCCCAGGCGGTCTCCCATAAAAGTGTAACAATCGGCCTTATCAGCCGAGTTACAAGACTAAAATGGGGTCAGATTTAACTGTGAGAGATGACTAGTGGTTAAAAGAATGAGACATAAAAGAAAATTGGTTTAAATAGATTTGGTGTATTTACAAGGTTCACATAAAAGACTTTAAAACAACACGATAAAACTAGGTAAACTCTGTTAAAAGAATACAGTTCATTTGTCCATACCCTAAAAACAGGTAAACTCTGTTAAAAGAATACAGTTCATTTGTCCATACCCTAAAAACAGTCCAAGAACCCCAGTGTGTTGATAAGTCCAATGTGAGTGTCCACCAGTGTATATACAATCCACAGAAAGTGTAATCCAAAGTTTGCAGGTGGTGAATGGAAAGGTGAGCTCTAAAATGAGCAACTCCTTAATCCAACAGTTTGGTGACTGTCCTTTGTTTGTCATGCTGCTCTCTTATACAGTTGTACTTCCTGCTTCCTGTCATGTGTCTAGTCACATGACAGGCCAACCATCCATTTATTAAAGACACATACACTTAAAATGTTAAGAGTAATAAAATGGCCTAAAAAACATGTAAAACACTTAAAACTCTATAATACATTTAAATGATTGTAATAAATAGAGCGGTAAAACACGTCTTTCTAAAAGCCAGCATATTATATAAATAGTGAAGAAAAGGCAAAAGCTTACAGCACCTGGTATTCCCAGGCGGTCTCCCATCCAAGTACTAACCAGGCCCGACGCTGCTTAGCTTCCGAGATCAGACGAGATCGGGCGCTCTCAGCGCGGTATGGCCATAAGCCAAGGCTGCTCCAAAAAGTGGGCTATTTAAAGATCAGCCTCCGTAAAAGCCAGCATATTATATAAATAGTGAAGAAAAGGCAAAAGCTTACAGCACCTGGTATTCCCAGGCGGTCTCCCATAAAAGTGTAACAATCGGCCTTATCAGCCGAGTTACAAGACTAAAATGGGGTCAGATTTAACTGTGAGAGATGACTAGTGGTTAAAAGAATGAGACATAAAAGAAAATTGGTTTAAATAGATTTGGTGTATTTACAAGGTTCACATAAAAGACTTTAAAACAACACGATAAAACTAGGTAAACTCTGTTAAAAGAATACAGTTCATTTGTCCATACCCTAAAAACAGGTAAACTCTGTTAAAAGAATACAGTTCATTTGTCCATACCCTAAAAACAGTCCAAGAACCCCAGTGTGTTGATAAGTCCAATGTGAGTGTCCACCAGTGTATATACAATCCACAGAAAGTGTAATCCAAAGTTTGCAGGTGGTGAATGGAAAGGTGAGCTCTAAAATGAGCAACTCCTTAATCCAACAGTTTGGTGACTGTCCTTTGTTTGTCATGCTGCTCTCTTATACAGTTGTACTTCCTGCTTCCTGTCATGTGTCTAGTCACATGACAGGCCAACCATCCATTTATTAAAGACACATACACTTAAAATGTTAAGAGTAATAAAATGGCCTAAAAAACATGTAAAACACTTAAAACTCTATAATACATGTAAATGATTGTAATAAATAGAGCGGTAAAACACGTCTTTCTAAAAGCCAGCATATTATATAAATAGTGAAGAAAAGGCAAAAGCTTACAGCACCTGGTATTCCCAGGCGGTCTCCCATCCAAGTACTAACCAGGACCGACGCTGCTTAGCTTCCGAGATCAGACGAGATCGGGCGCTCTCAGCGCGGTATGGCCATAAGGGAGGACTGCTCCAAAAAGTGGGCTATTTAAAGATCAGCCTCCGTAAAAGCCAGCATATTATATAAATAGTGAAGAAAAGGCAAAAGCTTACAGCACCTGGTATTCCCAGGCGGTCTCCCATCCAAGTACTAACCAGGCCCGACGCTGCTTAGCTTCCGAGATCAGACGAGATCGGGCGCTCTCAGCGCGGTATGGCCATAAGCGAGGGCTGCTCCAAAAAGTGGGCTATTTAAAGATCAGCCTCCGTAAAAGCCAGCATATTATATAAATAGTGAAGAAAAGGCAAAAGCTTACAGCACCTGGTATTCCCAGGCGGTCTCCCATAAAAGTGTAACAATCGGCCTTATCAGCCGAGTTACAAGACTAAAATGGGGTCAGATTTAACTGTGAGAGATGACTAGTGGTTAAAAGAATGAGACATAAAAGAAAATTGGTTTAAATAGATTTGGTGTATTTACAAGGTTCACATAAAAGACTTTAAAACAACACGATAAAACTAGGTAAACTCTGTTAAAAGAATACAGTTCATTTGTCCATACCCTAAAAACAGGTAAACTCTGTTAAAAGAATACAGTTCATTTGTCCATACCCTAAAAACAGTCCAAGAACCCCAGTGTGTTGATAAGTCCAATGTGAGTGTCCACCAGTGTATATACAATCCACAGAAAGTGTAATCCAAAGTTTGCAGGTGGTGAATGGAAAGGTGAGCTCTAAAATGAGCAACTCCTTAATCCAACAGTTTGGTGACTGTCCTTTGTTTGTCATGCTGCTCTCTTATACAGTTGTACTTCCTGCTTCCTGTCATGTGTCTAGTCACATGACAGGCCAACCATCCATTTATTAAAGACACATACACTTAAAATGTTAAGAGTAATAAAATGGCCTAAAAAACATGTAAAACACTTAAAACTCTATAATACATTTAAATGATTGTAATAAATAGAGTGGTAAAACACGTCTTTCTAAAAGCCAGCATATTATATAAATAGTGAAGAAAAGGCAAAAGCTTACAGCACCTGGTATTCCCAGGCGGTCTCCCATCCAAGTACTAACCAGGCCCGACGCTGCTTAACTTCCGAGATCAGACGAGATCGGGCGCTCTCAGCGCGGTATGGCCATAAGCCAAGGCTGCTCCAAAAAGTGGGCTATTTAAAGATCAGCCTCCGTAAAAGCCAGCATATTATATAAATAGTGAAGAAAAGGCAAAAGCTTACAGCACCTGGTATTCCCAGGCGGTCTCCCATAAAAGTGTAACAATCGGCCTTATCAGCCGAGTTACAAGACTAAAATGGGGTCAGATTTAACTGTGAGAGATGACTAGTGGTTAAAAGAATGAGACATAAAAGAAAATTGGTTTAAATAGATTTGGTGTATTTACAAGGTTCACATAAAAGACTTTAAAACAACACGATAAAACTAGGTAAACTCTGTTAAAAGAATACAGTTCATTTGTCCATACCCTAAAAACAGGTAAACTCTGTTAAAAGAATACAGTTCATTTGTCCATACCCTAAAAACAGTCCAAGAACCCCAGTGTGTTGATAAGTCCAATGTGAGTGTCCACCAGTGTATATACAATCCACAGAAAGTGTAATCCAAAGTTTGCAGGTGGTGAATGGAAAGGTGAGCTCTAAAATGAGCAACTCCTTAATC
>NW_027394277.1:13422058-13439558 GCF_049309525.1 Garra rufa
TGTGTTGATAAGTCCAATGTGAGTGTCCACCAGTGTATATACAATCCACAGAAAGTGTAATCCAAAGTTTGCAGGTGGTGAATGGAAAGGTGAGCTCTAAAATTAGCAACTCCTCAATCCAACAGTTTGGTGACTGTCCTTTGTTTGTCATGCTGCTCTCTTATACAGTTGTACTTCCTGCTTCCTGTCATGTGTCTAGTCACATGACAGGCCAACCATCCATTTATTAAAGACACATACACTTAAAATGTTAAGAGTAATAAAATGGCCTAAAAAACATGTAAAACACTTAAAACTCTATAATACATGTAAATGATTGTAATAAATAGAGCGGTAAAACACGTCTTTCTAAAAGCCAGCATATTATATAAATAGTGAAGAAAAGGCAAAAGCTTACAGCACCTGGCATTCCCAGGCGGTCTCCCATCCAAGTACTAACCAGGCCCGACGCTGCTTAGCTTCCGAGATCAGACGAGATCGGGCGCTCTCAGCGCGGTATGGCCATAAGCGAGCGCTGCTCCAAAAAGTGGGCTATTTAAAGATCAGCCTCCGTAAAAGCCAGCATATTATATAAATAGTGAAGAAAAGGCAAAAGCTTACAGCACCTGGTATTCCCAGGCGGTCTCCCATCCAAGTACTAACCAGGCCCGACGCTGCTTAGCTTCCGAGATCAGACGAGATCGGGCGCTCTCAGCGCGGTATGGCCATAAGCGAGGGCTGCTCCTAAAAGTGGGCTATTTAAAGATCAGCCTCCGTAAAAGCCAGCATATTATATAAATAGTGAAGAAAAGGCAAAAGCTTACAGCACCTGGTATTCCCAGGCGGTCTCCCATAAAAGTGTAACAATCGGCCTTATCAGCCGAGTTACAAGACTAAAATGGGGTCAGATTTAACTGTGAGAGATGACTAGTGGTTAAAAGAATGAGACATAAAAGAAAATTGGTTTAAATAGATTTGGTGTATTTACAAGGTTCACATAAAAGACTTTAAAACAACACGATAAAACTAGGTAAACTCTGTTAAAAGAATACAGTTCATTTGTCCATACCCTAAAAACAGGTAAACTCTGTTAAAAGAATACAGTTCATTTGTCCATACCCTAAAAACAGTCCAAGAACCCCAGTGTGTTGATAAGTCCAATGTGAGTGTCCACCAGTGTATATACAATCCACAGAAAGTGTAATCCAAAGTTTGCAGGTGGTGAATGGAAAGGTGAGCTCTAAAATGAGCAACTCCTTAATCCAACAGTTTGGTGACTGTCCTTTGTTTGTCATGCTGCTCTCTTATACAGTTGTACTTCCTGCTTCCTGTCATGTGTCTAGTCACATGACAGGCCAACCATCCATTTATTAAAGACACATACACTTAAAATGTTAAGAGTAATAAAATGGCCTAAAAAACATGTAAAACACTTAAAACTCTATAATACATGTAAATGATTGTAATAAATAGAGCGGTAAAACACGTCTTTCTAAAAGCCAGCATATTATATAAATAGTGAAGAAAAGGCAAAAGCTTACAGCACCTGGTATTCCCAGGCGGTCTCCCATCCAAGTACTAACCAGGCCCGACGCTGCTTAGCTTCCGAGATCAGACGAGATCGGGCGCTCTCAGCGCGGTATGGCCATAAGGGAGGACTGCTCCAAAAAGTGGGCTATTTAAAGATCAGCCTCCGTAAAAGCCAGCATATTATATAAATAGTGAAGAAAAGGCAAAAGCTTACAGCACCTGGTATTCCCAGGCGGTCTCCCATCCAAGTACTAACCAGGCCCGACGCTGCTTAGCTTCCGAGATCAGACGAGATCGGGCGCTCTCAGCGCGGTATGGCCATAAGCGAGGGCTGCTCCAAAAAGTGGGCTATTTAAAGATCAGCCTCCGTAAAAGCCAGCATATTATATAAATAGTGAAGAAAAGGCAAAAGCTTACAGCACCTGGTATTCCCAGGCGGTCTCCCATAAAAGTGTAACAATCGGCCTTATCAGCCGAGTTACAAGACTAAAATGGGGTCAGATTTAACTGTGAGAGATGACTAGTGGTTAAAAGAATGAGACATAAAAGAAAATTGGTTTAAATAGATTTGGTGTATTTACAAGGTTCACATAAAAGACTTTAAAACAACACGATAAAACTAGGTAAACTCTGTTAAAAGAATACAGTTCATTTGTCCATACCCTAAAAACAGGTAAACTCTGTTAAAAGAATACAGTTCATTTGTCCATACCCTAAAAACAGTCCAAGAACCCCAGTGTGTTGATAAGTCCAATGTGAGTGTCCACCAGTGTATATACAATCCACAGAAAGTGTAATCCAAAGTTTGCAGGTGGTGAATGGAAAGGTGAGCTCTAAAATGAGCAACTCCTTAATCCAACAGTTTGGTGACTGTCCTTTGTTTGTCATGCTGCTCTCTTATACAGTTGTACTTCCTGCTTCCTGTCATGTGTCTAGTCACATGACAGGCCAACCATCCATTTATTAAAGACACATACACTTAAAATGTTAAGAGTAATAAAATGGCCTAAAAAACATGTAAAACACTTAAAACTCTATAATACATTTAAATGATTGTAATAAATAGAGCGGTAAAACACGTCTTTCTAAAAGCCAGCATATTATATAAATAGTGAAGAAAAGGCAAAAGCTTACAGCACCTGGTATTCCCAGGCGGTCTCCCATCCAAGTACTAACCAGGCCCGACGCTGCTTAGCTTCCGAGATCAGACGAGATCGGGCGCTCTCAGCGCGGTATGGCCATAAGCCAAGGCTGCTCCAAAAAGTGGGCTATTTAAAGATCAGCCTCCGTAAAAGCCAGCATATTATATAAATAGTGAAGAAAAGGCAAAAGCTTACAGCACCTGGTATTCCCAGGCGGTCTCCCATAAAAGTGTAACAATCGGCCTTATCAGCCGAGTTACAAGACTAAAATGGGGTCAGATTTAACTGTGAGAGATGACTAGTGGTTAAAAGAATGAGACATAAAAGAAAATTGGTTTAAATAGATTTGGTGTATTTACAAGGTTCACATAAAAGACTTTAAAACAACACGATAAAACTAGGTAAACTCTGTTAAAAGAATACAGTTCATTTGTCCATACCCTAAAAACAGGTAAACTCTGTTAAAAGAATACAGTTCATTTGTCCATACCCTAAAAACAGTCCAAGAACCCCAGTGTGTTGATAAGTCCAATGTGAGTGTCCACCAGTGTATATACAATCCACAGAAAGTGTAATCCAAAGTTTGCAGGTGGTGAATGGAAAGGTGAGCTCTAAAATGAGCAACTCCTTAATCCAACAGTTTGGTGACTGTCCTTTGTTTGTCATGCTGCTCTCTTATACAGTTGTACTTCCTGCTTCCTGTCATGTGTCTAGTCACATGACAGGCCAACCATCCATTTATTAAAGACACATACACTTAAAATGTTAAGAGTAATAAAATGGCCTAAAAAACATGTAAAACACTTAAAACTCTATAATACATTTAAATGATTGTAATAAATAGAGCGGTAAAACACGTCTTTCTAAAAGCCAGCATATTATATAAATAGTGAAGAAAAGGCAAAAGCTTACAGCACCTGGTATTCCCAGGCGGTCTCCCATCCAAGTACTAACCAGGCCCGACGCTGCTTAGCTTCCGAGATCAGACGAGATCGGGCGCTCTCAGCGCGGTATGGCCATAAGCCAAGGCTGCTCCAAAAAGTGGGCTATTTAAAGATCAGCCTCCGTAAAAGCCAGCATATTATATAAATAGTGAAGAAAAGGCAAAAGCTTACAGCACCTGGTATTCCCAGGCGGTCTCCCATAAAAGTGTAACAATCGGCCTTATCAGCCGAGTTACAAGACTAAAATGGGGTCAGATTTAACTGTGAGAGATGACTAGTGGTTAAAAGAATGAGACATAAAAGAAAATTGGTTTAAATAGATTTGGTGTATTTACAAGGTTCACATAAAAGACTTTAAAACAACACGATAAAACTAGGTAAACTCTGTTAAAAGAATACAGTTCATTTGTCCATACCCTAAAAACAGGTAAACTCTGTTAAAAGAATACAGTTCATTTGTCCATACCCTAAAAACAGTCCAAGAACCCCAGTGTGTTGATAAGTCCAATGTGAGTGTCCACCAGTGTATATACAATCCACAGAAAGTGTAATCCAAAGTTTGCAGGTGGTGAATGGAAAGGTGAGCTCTAAAATGAGCAACTCCTTAATCCAACAGTTTGGTGACTGTCCTTTGTTTGTCATGCTGCTCTCTTATACAGTTGTACTTCCTGCTTCCTGTCATGTGTCTAGTCACATGACAGGCCAACCATCCATTTATTAAAGACACATACACTTAAAATGTTAAGAGTAATAAAATGGCCTAAAAAACATGTAAAACACTTAAAACTCTATAATACATGTAAATGATTGTAATAAATAGAGCGGTAAAACACGTCTTTCTAAAAGCCAGCATATTATATAAATAGTGAAGAAAAGGCAAAAGCTTACAGCACCTGGTATTCCCAGGCGGTCTCCCATCCAAGTACTAACCAGGCCCGACGCTGCTTAGCTTCCGAGATCAGACGAGATCGGGCGCTCTCAGCGCGGTATGGCCATAAGGGAGGACTGCTCCAAAAAGTGGGCTATTTAAAGATCAGCCTCCGTAAAAGCCAGCATATTATATAAATAGTGAAGAAAAGGCAAAAGCTTACAGCACCTGGTATTCCCAGGCGGTCTCCCATCCAAGTACTAACCAGGCCCGACGCTGCTTAGCTTCCGAGATCAGACGAAATCGGGCGCTCTCAGCGCGGTATGGCCATAAGCGAGGGCTGCTCCAAAAAGTGGGCTATTTAAAGATCAGCCTCCGTAAAAGCCAGCATATTATATAAATAGTGAAGAAAAGGCAAAAGCTTACAGCACCTGGTATTCCCAGGCGGTCTCCCATAAAAGTGTAACAATCGGCCTTATCAGCCGAGTTACAAGACTAAAATGGGGTCAGATTTAACTGTGAGAGATGACTAGTGGTTAAAAGAATGAGACATAAAAGAAAATTGGTTTAAATAGATTTGGTGTATTTACAAGGTTCACATAAAAGACTTTAAAACAACACGATAAAACTAGGTAAACTCTGTTAAAAGAATACAGTTCATTTGTCCATACCCTAAAAACAGGTAAACTCTGTTAAAAGAATACAGTTCATTTGTCCATACCCTAAAAACAGTCCAAGAACCCCAGTGTGTTGATAAGTCCAATGTGAGTGTCCACCAGTGTATATACAATCCACAGAAAGTGTAATCCAAAGTTTGCAGGTGGTGAATGGAAAGGTGAGCTCTAAAATGAGCAACTCCTTAATCCAACAGTTTGGTGACTGTCCTTTGTTTGTCATGCTGCTCTCTTATACAGTTGTACTTCCTGCTTCCTGTCATGTGTCTAGTCACATGACAGGCCAACCATCCATTTATTAAAGACACATACACTTAAAATGTTAAGAGTAATAAAATGGCCTAAAAAACATGTAAAACACTTAAAACTCTATAATACATTTAAATGATTGTAATAAATAGAGCGGTAAAACACGTCTTTCTAAAAGCCAGCATATTATATAAATAGTGAAGAAAAGGCAAAAGCTTACAGCACCTGGTATTCCCAGGCGGTCTCCCATCCAAGTACTAACCAGGCCCGACGCTGCTTAGCTTCCGAGATCAGACGAGATCGGGCGCTCTCAGCGCGGTATGGCCATAAGCGAGGGCTGCTCCAAAAAGTGGGCTATTTAAAGATCAGCCTCCGTAAAAGCCAGCATATTATATAAATAGTGAAGAAAAGGCAAAAGCTTACAGCACCTGGTATTCCCAGGCGGTCTCCCATAAAAGTGTAACAATCGGCCTTATCAGCCGAGTTACAAGACTAAAATGGGGTCAGATTTAACTGTGAGAGATGACTAGTGGTTAAAAGAATGAGACATAAAAGAAAATTGGTTTAAATAGATTTGGTGTATTTACAAGGTTCACATAAAAGACTTTAAAACAACACGATAAAACTAGGTAAACTCTGTTAAAAGAATACAGTTCATTTGTCCATACCCTAAAAACAGGTAAACTCTGTTAAAAGAATACAGTTCATTTGTCCATACCCTAAAAACAGTCCAAGAACCCCAGTGTGTTGATAAGTCCAATGTGAGTGTCCACCAGTGTATATACAATCCACAGAAAGTGTAATCCAAAGTTTGCAGGTGGTGAATGGAAAGGTGAGCTCTAAAATTAGCAACTCCTCAATCCAACAGTTTGGTGACTGTCCTTTGTTTGTCATGCTGCTCTCTTATACAGTTGTACTTCCTGCTTCCTGTCATGTGTCTAGTCACATGACAGGCCAACCATCCATTTATTAAAGACACATACACTTAAAATGTTAAGAGTAATAAAATGGCCTAAAAAACATGTAAAACACTTAAAACTCTATAATACATGTAAATGATTGTAATAAATAGAGCGGTAAAACACGTCTTTCTAAAAGCCAGCATATTATATAAATAGTGAAGAAAAGGCAAAAGCTTACAGCACCTGGTATTCCCAGGCGGTCTCCCATCCAAGTACTAACCAGGCCCGACGCTGCTTAGCTTCCGAGATCAGACGAGATCGGGCCCTCTCAGCGCGGTATGGCCATAAGCGAGGGCTGCTCCAAAAAGTGGGCTATTTAAAGATCAGCCTCCGTAAAAGCCAGCATATTATATAAATAGTGAAGAAAAGGCAAAAGCTTACAGCACCTGGTATTCCCAGGCGGTCTCCCATCCAAGTACTAACCAGGCCCGACGCTGCTTAGCTTCCGAGATCATACGAGATCGGGCGCTCTCAGCGCGGTATGGCCATAAGCGAGGGCTGCTCCAAAAAGTGGGCTATTTAAAGATCAGCCTCCGTAAAAGCCAGCATATTATATAAATAGTGAAGAAAAGGCAAAAGCTTACAGCACCTGGTATTCCCAGGCGGTCTCCCATAAAAGTGTAACAATCGGCCTTATCAGCCGAGTTACAAGACTAAAATGGGGTCAGATTTAACTGTGAGAGATGACTAGTGGTTAAAAGAATGAGACATAAAAGAAAATTGGTTTAAATAGATTTGGTGTATTTACAAGGTTCACATAAAAGACTTTAAAACAACACGATAAAACTAGGTAAACTCTGTTAAAAGAATACAGTTCATTTGTCCATACCCTAAAAACAGGTAAACTCTGTTAAAAGAATACAGTTCATTTGTCCATACCCTAAAAACAGTCCAAGAACCCCAGTGTGTTGATAAGTCCAATGTGAGTGTCCACCAGTGTATATACAATCTACAGAAAGTGTAATCCAAAGTTTGCAGGTGGTGAATGGAAAGGTGAGCTCTAAAATTAGCAACTCCTCAATCCAACAGTTTGGTGACTGTCCTTTGTTTGTCATGCTGCTCTCTTATACAGTTGTACTTCCTGCTTCCTGTCATGTGTCTAGTCACATGACAGGCCAACCATCCATTTATTAAAGACACATACACTTAAAATGTTAAGAGTAATAAAATGGCCTAAAAAACATGTAAAACACTTAAAACTCTATAATACATGTAAATGATTGTAATAAATAGAGCGGTAAAACACGTCTTTCTAAAAGCCAGCATATTATATAAATAGTGAAGAAAAGGCAAAAGCTTACAGCACCTGGCATTCCCAGGCGGTCTCCCATCCAAGTACTAACCAGGCCCGACGCTGCTTAGCTTCCGAGATCAGACGAGATCGGGCGCTCTCAGCGCGGTATGGCCATAAGCGAGCGCTGCTCCAAAAAGTGGGCTATTTAAAGATCAGCCTCCGTAAAAGCCAGCATATTATATAAATAGTGAAGAAAAGGCAAAAGCTTACAGCACCTGGTATTCCCAGGCGGTCTCCCATCCAAGTACTAACCAGGCCCGACGCTGCTTAGCTTCCGAGATCAGACGAGATCGGGCGCTCTCAGCGCGGTATGGCCATAAGCGAGGGCTGCTCCTAAAAGTGGGCTATTTAAAGATCAGCCTCCGTAAAAGCCAGCATATTATATAAATAGTGAAGAAAAGGCAAAAGCTTACAGCACCTGGTATTCCCAGGCGGTCTCCCATAAAAGTGTAACAATCGGCCTTATCAGCCGAGTTACAAGACTAAAATGGGGTCAGATTTAACTGTGAGAGATGACTAGTGGTTAAAAGAATGAGACATAAAAGAAAATTGGTTTAAATAGATTTGGTGTATTTACAAGGTTCACATAAAAGACTTTAAAACAACACGATAAAACTAGGTAAACTCTGTTAAAAGAATACAGTTCATTTGTCCATACCCTAAAAACAGGTAAACTCTGTTAAAAGAATACAGTTCATTTGTCCATACCCTAAAAACAGTCCAAGAACCCCAGTGTGTTGATAAGTCCAATGTGAGTGTCCACCAGTGTATATACAATCCACAGAAAGTGTAATCCAAAGTTTGCAGGTGGTGAATGGAAAGGTGAGCTCTAAAATGAGCAACTCCTTAATCCAACAGTTTGGTGACTGTCCTTTGTTTGTCATGCTGCTCTCTTATACAGTTGTACTTCCTGCTTCCTGTCATGTGTCTAGTCACATGACAGGCCAACCATCCATTTATTAAAGACACATACACTTAAAATGTTAAGAGTAATAAAATGGCCTAAAAAACATGTAAAACACTTAAAACTCTATAATACATTTAAATGATTGTAATAAATAGAGCGGTAAAACACGTCTTTCTAAAAGCCAGCATATTATATAAATAGTGAAGAAAAGGCAAAAGCTTACAGCACCTGGTATTCCCAGGCGGTCTCCCATCCAAGTACTAACCAGGCCCGACGCTGCTTAGCTTCCGAGATCAGACGAGATCGGGCGCTCTCAGCGCGGTATGGCCATAAGCGAGGGCTGCTCCAAAAAGTGGGCTATTTAAAGATCAGCCTCCGTAAAAGCCAGCATATTATATAAATAGTGAAGAAAAGGCAAAAGCTTACAGCACCTGGTATTCCCAGGCGGTCTCCCATAAAAGTGTAACAATCGGCCTTATCAGCCGAGTTACAAGACTAAAATGGGGTCAGATTTAACTGTGAGAGATGACTAGTGGTTAAAAGAATGAGACATAAAAGAAAATTGGTTTAAATAGATTTGGTGTATTTACAAGGTTCACATAAAAGACTTTAAAACAACACGATAAAACTAGGTAAACTCTGTTAAAAGAATACAGTTCATTTGTCCATACCCTAAAAACAGGTAAACTCTGTTAAAAGAATACAGTTCATTTGTCCATACCCTAAAAACAGTCCAAGAACCCCAGTGTGTTGATAAGTCCAATGTGAGTGTCCACCAGTGTATATACAATCCACAGAAAGTGTAATCCAAAGTTTGCAGGTGGTGAATGGAAAGGTGAGCTCTAAAATTAGCAACTCCTCAATCCAACAGTTTGGTGACTGTCCTTTGTTTGTCATGCTGCTCTCTTATACAGTTGTACTTCCTGCTTCCTGTCATGTGTCTAGTCACATGACAGGCCAACCATCCATTTATTAAAGACACATACACTTAAAATGTTAAGAGTAATAAAATGGCCTAAAAAACATGTAAAACACTTAAAACTCTATAATACATGTAAATGATTGTAATAAATAGAGCGGTAAAACACGTCTTTCTAAAAGCCAGCATATTATATAAATAGTGAAGAAAAGGCAAAAGCTTACAGCACCTGGCATTCCCAGGCGGTCTCCCATCCAAGTACTAACCAGGCGCGACGCTGCTTAGCTTCCGAGATCAGACGAGATCGGGCGCTCTCAGCGCGGTATGGCCATAAGCGAGGGCTGCTCCAAAAAGTGGGCTATTTAAAGATCAGCCTCCGTAAAAGCCAGCATATTATATAAATAGTGAAGAAAAGGCAAAAGCTTACAGCACCTGGTATTCCCAGGCGGTCTCCCATCCAAGTACTAACCAGGCCCGACGCTGCTTAGCTTCCGAGATCAGACGAGATCGGGCGCTCTCAGCGCGGTATGGCCATAAGCGAGGGCTGCTCCTAAAAGTGGGCTATTTAAAGATCAGCCTCCGTAAAAGCCAGCATATTATATAAATAGTGAAGAAAAGGCAAAAGCTTACAGCACCTGGTATTCCCAGGCGGTCTCCCATAAAAGTGTAACAATCGGCCTTATCAGCCGAGTTACAAGACTAAAATGGGGTCAGATTTAACTGTGAGAGATGACTAGTGGTTAAAAGAATGAGACATAAAAGAAAATTGGTTTAAATAGATTTGGTGTATTTACAAGGTTCACATAAAAGACTTTAAAACAACACGATAAAACTAGGTAAACTCTGTTAAAAGAATACAGTTCATTTGTCCATACCCTAAAAACAGGTAAACTCTGTTAAAAGAATACAGTTCATTTGTCCATACCCTAAAAACAGTCCAAGAACCCCAGTGTGTTGATAAGTCCAATGTGAGTGTCCACCAGTGTATATACAATCCACAGAAAGTGTAATCCAAAGTTTGCAGGTGGTGAATGGAAAGGTGAGCTCTAAAATGAGCAACTCCTTAATCCAACAGTTTGGTGACTGTCCTTTGTTTGTCATGCTGCTCTCTTATACAGTTGTACTTCCTGCTTCCTGTCATGTGTCTAGTCACATGACAGGCCAACCATCCATTTATTAAAGACACATACACTTAAAATGTTAAGAGTAATAAAATGGCCTAAAAAACATGTAAAACACTTAAAACTCTATAATACATGTAAATGATTGTAATAAATAGAGCGGTAAAACACGTCTTTCTAAAAGCCAGCATATTATATAAATAGTGAATAAAAGGCAAAAGCTTACAGCACCTGGTATTCCCAGGCGGTCTCCCATCCAAGTACTAACCAGGCCCGACGCTGCTTAGCTTCCGAGATCAGACGAGATCGGGCGCTCTCAGCGCGGTATGGCCATAAGGGAGGACTGCTCCAAAAAGTGGGCTATTTAAAGATCAGCCTCCGTAAAAGCCAGCATATTATATAAATAGTGAAGAAAAGGCAAAAGCTTACAGCACCTGGTATTCCCAGGCGGTCTCCCATCCAAGTACTAACCAGGCCCGACGCTGCTTAGCTTCCGAGATCAGACGAGATCGGGCGCTCTCAGCGCGGTATGGCCATAAGCGAGGGCTGCTCCAAAAAGTGGGCTATTTAAAGATCAGCCTCCGTAAAAGCCAGCATATTATATAAATAGTGAAGAAAAGGCAAAAGCTTACAGCACCTGGTATTCCCAGGCGGTCTCCCATAAAAGTGTAACAATCGGCCTTATCAGCCAAGTTACAAGACTAAAATGGGGTCAGATTTAACTGTGAGAGATGACTAGTGGTTAAAAGAATGAGACATAAAAGAAAATTGGTTTAAATAGATTTGGTGTATTTACAAGGTTCACATAAAAGACTTTAAAACAACACGATAAAACTAGGTAAACTCTGTTAAAAGAATACAGTTCATTTGTCCATACCCTAAAAACAGGTAAACTCTGTTAAAAGAATACAGTTCATTTGTCCATACCCTAAAAACAGTCCAAGAACCCCAGTGTGTTGATAAGTCCAATGTGAGTGTCCACCAGTGTATATACAATCCACAGAAAGTGTAATCCAAAGTTTGCAGGTGGTGAATGGAAAGGTGAGCTCTAAAATTAGCAACTCCTCAATCCAACAGTTTGGTGACTGTCCTTTGTTTGTCATGCTGCTCTCTTATACAGTTGTACTTCCTGCTTCCTGTCATGTGTCTAGTCACATGACAGGCCAACCATCCATTTATTAAAGACATATACACTTAAAATGTTAAGAGTAATAAAATGGCCTAAAAAACATGTAAAACACTTAAAACTCTATAATACATGTAAATGATTGTAATAAATAGAGCGGTAAAACACGTCTTTCTAAAAGCCAGCATATTATATAAATAGTGAAGAAAAGGCAAAAGCTTACAGCACCTGGCATTCCCAGGCGGTCTCCCATCCAAGTACTAACCAGGCCCGACGCTGCTTAGCTTCCGAGATCAGACGAGATCGGGCGCTCTCAGCGCGGTATGGCCATAAGCGAGGGCTGCTCCAAAAAGTGGGCTATTTAAAGATCAGCCTCCGTAAAAGCCAGCATATTATATAAATAGTGAAGAAAAGGCAAAAGCTTACAGCACCTGGTATTCCCAGGCGGTCTCCCATCCAAGTACTAACCAGGCCCGACGCTGCTTAGCTTCCGAGATCAGACGAGATCGGGCGCTCTCAGCGCGGTATGGCCATAAGCGAGGGCTGCTCCTAAAAGTGGGCTATTTAAAGATCAGCCTCCGTAAAAGCCAGCATATTATATAAATAGTGAAGAAAAGGCAAAAGCTTACAGCACCTGGTATTCCCAGGCGGTCTCCCATAAAAGTGTAACAATCGGCCTTATCAGCCGAGTTACAAGACTAAAATGGGGTCAGATTTAACTGTGAGAGATGACTAGTGGTTAAAAGAATGAGACATAAAAGAAAATTGGTTTAAATAGATTTGGTGTATTTACAAGGTTCACATAAAAGACTTTAAAACAACACGATAAAACTAGGTAAACTCTGTTAAAAGAATACAGTTCATTTGTCCATACCCTAAAAACAGGTAAACTCTGTTAAAAGAATACAGTTCATTTGTCCATACCCTAAAAACAGTCCAAGAACCCCAGTGTGTTGATAAGTCCAATGTGAGTGTCCACCAGTGTATATACAATCCACAGAAAGTGTAATCCAAAGTTTGCAGGTGGTGAATGGAAAGGTGAGCTCTAAAATGAGCAACTCCTTAATCCAACAGTTTGGTGACTGTCCTTTGTTTGTCATGCTGCTCTCTTATACAGTTGTACTTCCTGCTTCCTGTCATGTGTCTAGTCACATGACAGGCCAACCATCCATTTATTAAAGACACATACACTTAAAATGTTAAGAGTAATAAAATGGCCTAAAAAACATGTAAAACACTTAAAACTCTATAATACATGTAAATGATTGTAATAAATAGAGCGGTAAAACACGTCTTTCTAAAAGCCAGCATATTATATAAATAGTGAAGAAAAGGCAAAAGCTTACAGCACCTGGTATTCCCAGGCGGTCTCCCATCCAAGTACTAACCAGGCCCGACGCTGCTTAGCTTCCGAGATCAGACGAGATCGGGCGCTCTCAGCGCGGTATGGCCATAAGGGAGGACTGCTCCAAAAAGTGGGCTATTTAAAGATCAGCCTCCGTAAAAGCCAGCATATTATATAAATAGTGAAGAAAAGGCAAAAGCTTACAGCACCTGGTATTCCCAGGCGGTCTCCCATCCAAGTACTAACCAGGCCCGACGCTGCTTAGCTTCCGAGATCAGACGAGATCGGGCGCTCTCAGCGCGGTATGGCCATAAGCGAGGGCTGCTCCAAAAAGTGGGCTATTTAAAGATCAGCCTCCGTAAAAGCCAGCATATTATATAAATAGTGAAGAAAAGGCAAAAGCTTACAGCACCTGGTATTCCCAGGCGGTCTCCCATAAAAGTGTAACAATCGGCCTTATCAGCCAAGTTACAAGACTAAAATGGGGTCAGATTTAACTGTGAGAGATGACTAGTGGTTAAAAGAATGAGACATAAAAGAAAATTGGTTTAAATAGATTTGGTGTATTTACAAGGTTCACATAAAAGACTTTAAAACAACACGATAAAACTAGGTAAACTCTGTTAAAAGAATACAGTTCATTTGTCCATACCCTAAAAACAGGTAAACTCTGTTAAAAGAATACAGTTCATTTGTCCATACCCTAAAAACAGTCCAAGAACCCCAGTGTGTTGATAAGTCCAATGTGAGTGTCCACCAGTGTATATACAATCCACAGAAAGTGTAATCCAAAGTTTGCAGGTGGTGAATGGAAAGGTGAGCTCTAAAATTAGCAACTCCTCAATCCAACAGTTTGGTGACTGTCCTTTGTTTGTCATGCTGCTCTCTTATACAGTTGTACTTCCTGCTTCCTGTCATGTGTCTAGTCACATGACAGGCCAACCATCCATTTATTAAAGACATATACACTTAAAATGTTAAGAGTAATAAAATGGCCTAAAAAACATGTAAAACACTTAAAACTCTATAATACATGTAAATGATTGTAATAAATAGAGCGGTAAAACACGTCTTTCTAAAAGCCAGCATATTATATAAATAGTGAAGAAAAGGCAAAAGCTTACAGCACCTGGCATTCCCAGGCGGTCTCCCATCCAAGTACTAACCAGGCCCGACGCTGCTTAGCTTCCGAGATCAGACGAGATCGGGCGCTCTCAGCGCGGTATGGCCATAAGCGAGGGCTGCTCCAAAAAGTGGGCTATTTAAAGATCAGCCTCCGTAAAAGCCAGCATATTATATAAATAGTGAAGAAAAGGCAAAAGCTTACAGCACCTGGTATTCCCAGGCGGTCTCCCATCCAAGTACTAACCAGGCCCGACGCTGCTTAGCTTCCGAGATCAGACGAGATCGGGCGCTCTCAGCGCGGTATGGCCATAAGCGAGGGCTGCTCCAAAAAGTGGGCTATTTAAAGATCAGCCTCCGTAAAAGCCAGCATATTATATAAATAGTGAAGAAAAGGCAAAAGCTTACAGCACCTGGTATTCCCAGGCGGTCTCCCATAAAAGTGTAACAATCGGCCTTATCAGCCGAGTTACAAGACTAAAATGGGGTCAGATTTAACTGTGAGAGATGACTAGTGGTTAAAAGAATGAGACATAAAAGAAAATTGGTTTAAATAGATTTGGTGTATTTACAAGGTTCACATAAAAGACTTTAAAACAACACGATAAAACTAGGTAAACTCTGTTAAAAGAATACAGTTCATTTGTCCATACCCTAAAAACAGGTAAACTCTGTTAAAAGAATACAGTTCATTTGTCCATACCCTAAAAACAGTCCAAGAACCCCAGTGTGTTGATAAGTCCAATGTGAGTGTCCACCAGTGTATATACAATCCACAGAAAGTGTAATCCAAAGTTTGCAGGTGGTGAATGGAAAGGTGAGCTCTAAAATTAGCAACTCCTCAATCCAACAGTTTGGTGACTGTCCTTTGTTTGTCATGCTGCTCTCTTATACAGTTGTACTTCCTGCTTCCTGTCATGTGTCTAGTCACATGACAGGCCAACCATCCATTTATTAAAGACACATACACTTAAAATGTTAAGAGTAATAAAATGGCCTAAAAAACATGTAAAACACTTAAAACTCTATAATACATGTAAATGATTGTAATAAATAGAGCGGTAAAACACGTCTTTCTAAAAGCCAGCATATTATATAAATAGTGAAGAAAAGGCAAAAGCTTACAGCACCTGGCATTCCCAGGCGGTCTCCCATCCAAGTACTAACCAGGCCCGACGCTGCTTAGCTTCCGAGATCAGACGAGATCGGGCGCTCTCAGCGCGGTATGGCCATAAGCGAGCGCTGCTCCAAAAAGTGGGCTATTTAAAGATCAGCCTCCGTAAAAGCCAGCATATTATATAAATAGTGAAGAAAAGGCAAAAGCTTACAGCACCTGGTATTCCCAGGCGGTCTCCCATCCAAGTACTAACCAGGCCCGACGCTGCTTAGCTTCCGAGATCAGACGAGATCGGGCGCTCTCAGCGCGGTATGGCCATAAGCGAGGGCTGCTCCTAAAAGTGGGCTATTTAAAGATCAGCCTCCGTAAAAGCCAGCATATTATATAAATAGTGAAGAAAAGGCAAAAGCTTACAGCACCTGGTATTCCCAGGCGGTCTCCCATAAAAGTGTAACAATCGGCCTTATCAGCCGAGTTACAAGACTAAAATGGGGTCAGATTTAACTGTGAGAGATGACTAGTGGTTAAAAGAATGAGACATAAAAGAAAATTGGTTTAAATAGATTTGGTGTATTTACAAGGTTCACATAAAAGACTTTAAAACAACACGATAAAACTAGGTAAACTCTGTTAAAAGAATACAGTTCATTTGTCCATACCCTAAAAACAGGTAAACTCTGTTAAAAGAATACAGTTCATTTGTCCATACCCTAAAAACAGTCCAAGAACCCCAGTGTGTTGATAAGTCCAATGTGAGTGTCCACCAGTGTATATACAATCCACAGAAAGTGTAATCCAAAGTTTGCAGGTGGTGAATGGAAAGGTGAGCTCTAAAATGAGCAACTCCTTAATCCAACAGTTTGGTGACTGTCCTTTGTTTGTCATGCTGCTCTCTTATACAGTTGTACTTCCTGCTTCCTGTCATGTGTCTAGTCACATGACAGGCCAACCATCCATTTATTAAAGACACATACACTTAAAATGTTAAGAGTAATAAAATGGCCTAAAAAACATGTAAAACACTTAAAACTCTATAATACATGTAAATGATTGTAATAAATAGAGCGGTAAAACACGTCTTTCTAAAAGCCAGCATATTATATAAATAGTGAAGAAAAGGCAAAAGCTTACAGCACCTGGTATTCCCAGGCGGTCTCCCATCCAAGTACTAACCAGGCCCGACGCTGCTTAGCTTCCGAGATCAGACGAGATCGGGCGCTCTCAGCGCGGTATGGCCATAAGGGAGGACTGCTCCAAAAAGTGGGCTATTTAAAGATCAGCCTCCGTAAAAGCCAGCATATTATATAAATAGTGAAGAAAAGGCAAAAGCTTACAGCACCTGGTATTCCCAGGCGGTCTCCCATCCAAGTACTAACCAGGCCCGACGCTGCTTAGCTTCCGAGATCAGACGAGATCGGGCGCTCTCAGCGCGGTATGGCCATAAGCGAGGGCTGCTCCAAAAAGTGGGCTATTTAAAGATCAGCCTCCGTAAAAGCCAGCATATTATATAAATAGTGAAGAAAAGGCAAAAGCTTACAGCACCTGGTATTCCCAGGCGGTCTCCCATAAAAGTGTAACAATCGGCCTTATCAGCCAAGTTACAAGACTAAAATGGGGTCAGATTTAACTGTGAGAGATGACTAGTGGTTAAAAGAATGAGACATAAAAGAAAATTGGTTTAAATAGATTTGGTGTATTTACAAGGTTCACATAAAAGACTTTAAAACAACACGATAAAACTAGGTAAACTCTGTTAAAAGAATACAGTTCATTTGTCCATACCCTAAAAACAGGTAAACTCTGTTAAAAGAATACAGTTCATTTGTCCATACCCTAAAAACAGTCCAAGAACCCCAGTGTGTTGATAAGTCCAATGTGAGTGTCCACCAGTGTATATACAATCCACAGAAAGTGTAATCCAAAGTTTGCAGGTGGTGAATGGAAAGGTGAGCTCTAAAATTAGCAACTCCTCAATCCAACAGTTTGGTGACTGTCCTTTGTTTGTCATGCTGCTCTCTTATACAGTTGTACTTCCTGCTTCCTGTCATGTGTCTAGTCACATGACAGGCCAACCATCCATTTATTAAAGACATATACACTTAAAATGTTAAGAGTAATAAAATGGCCTAAAAAACATGTAAAACACTTAAAACTCTATAATACATGTAAATGATTGTAATAAATAGAGCGGTAAAACACGT
>NW_027394277.1:13441259-13461259 GCF_049309525.1 Garra rufa
ACTGGAAACTTCAACTTCAACCCATTGTAGTCCACTATATGCAAAAATCCTGGAATATTTTCCTCAAAAACTTTACTTTTTTTTTTTATTTGAAGAAAGAAAGACATGAACATCTTGGATTACATGGGGGTGAGTAAATTATCAGGACATATTTTCTCTGCAAGTGAAGTTGTCTTAAGTTGAATATATATTTAATTAAACATTCTGATGAAACTGTTCCATGTTCTTCATCAGCACAGTATTTTAAATGTAATTGTGCTGTATTTCTTTAAAAAAAAAAGCTAAAAATTTTAAATGTACATTTTATATGGCATTTGTAAAGACTTTGTATTTTGTCTTTTAAATAAAACTGTCCATTTTCCACCTTGAGCATGCTTTGAAACTTTATTGAAGGTTTTTTTTATTTTAATGATTTGTAAAATAACAGTGTTTCTCTGTAGAACATTTAGTGCTTTTATTGTAGTAATCTAGGTAAAATCTGTCAAATAAGGGTTTTACACTGTAAAAAAACAGTCAAACCACTGGCAGATACAGCTGCCAAACAAAAACCACAAAGTTAAGTAAAATATTGTAACTGAAACAAGGGAAATTTTGTAAAATAAAGGTTTTATACTGTAAAAAAGGTCCCGTAAAAAAACGGTCAAATGACTGGAAGCTGTGTCTGCCAAACAAAAAATTTTAAATTAAAGTTAAATATCATAATTGAAACAACGAAAAATCTGTAAAATAACTTTTTTCTGTAAAAACTTCTCTCTGTAAAATTATTGTTTTTGCACTTTATTTCATTTTTTATATATTTTTTTTACAGTGTACAGTGTAAGGTGTTTATTTAATCTTTTAAGTGTATTTTTCTTATTTTGAATATTATCTGTCAATTGGGTAAGAAAAATAATCTTGTTTCCAGTTGCATTAAGATTATTTTTCATGTTTTAAGTAAAATGCACTAAATTTACATTCCAAAACACTCATTAAGAAAAGCATTTTTGAAGCATAAATGAATGAATGATGTATTTAAACATCACTTGCGCTTTAAAAAGGGGGAGGAGACCGAAAGAAACTCTGGGTTTACCGAAGAAAACCTGCTCCCGACCAGGTTAGGTTCACAGAGTAAGTTGCCATGGTAATTGACTCTGAGTATAAGTTACCTCTCTTTCAGAAACGGGCTTGACTTACTCTGCTTTCTCAGGTTTAACATACCTCCCATTCTGAAACCGAAAACCCAGAGTTTCCCTCATTTCAGGGTTAACATACTCAGAGTTTTCACTTAACCTCCTTTCTGAAACGGGCCCCTGGTCATTTAAAGTATTTGTAAGCAAATAAAACAGACAGCTGTAGCTAAAGCTATATCTAAATAAATCCGGGTACAAATGAAAACAGCGTTTTTTGTTTTAAAATTTTCTCAGCACAAAATAGGAGAAAGAGAGCTGTAAACAAAGTTGAATTAAAGACAATAAAACATAAAATAATTCAAATATTAATAATAATTGAGTAAATAAATTGATGACCACTGTTCAAGAGCATCAGAGTGGAGCAGTAGGGCATATTTATAAAGAAGGTGCTGTATTTAACATGAGAACAGTATAAACCAGTGGTTCTCAAACTGATGGAGGAGAACTTGAACAAAATGCTTAGCTTTGGAATCAGTTTAATTTTATCCCGACTTTAAGTAAAATAAAGCAAGTCCTTTTCACAAGAAAAATGACACTTTTATTATAAAAACAGGAAAATTGGAGTGAACACTTTAATGACATTAGTTTTCCTTGATAAAAATGCCGTTTCAGTGTGGACAGAAGGCCATAACAGAGAGAGAGAAAATGAAAATGTATAAGTCTGGACCAGACCTAAAAGATCAAATGGGTAATGACTTTATGGCAACAGTTTAATTCTCATAGGTCTGAACTACTATTATTATTGTATTCTAAAAATAAAATAAATAAACTTTTCTTAATGCTAAAATAGTAATTTTATGCGTTTATTCCCAAATATACTTTCGTAGTTTTTTTTTTATCATACTTATTTCGCATATAATCGCATATAAATATTTGACCTGAGAACAGTGAAAAGTAAGTTTTTTCATATGGATTTTTAGTATACCATTGAATAATGACTGAATACATAAGCTTAAGCAACAAAATATTGTTTATTTTTGTTCAACCCAGTCCAACAGACCAGTGCAATATTGCCATTAAGTGTAGCAATTGGATATTTAGAAATATAGTAGCCTATATAGGGGGGGGGGCAAACACTTTTACCACACAGGCCCATGGGGGTTTGATTTTCCCTTCAAAATAAAAAACTTCATTCAGAAACTGTATGTTGTGTTTACTTGTGTTATCTTTGATTAATATTTAAATTTGTTTGATGATGTGAAACAAAGTGTGACACATGCAATAAAATAAAATAAAATCAGAAGGGGGCCAACAGTTTTCCACACCACTGTATGTGTTTATTGTTTTAAAGGCGCCATAGAATGGAAAACTGTGTTTACCTTGGCATAGTTGAATAATAACAGTTCGGTAGATAGACATGACATACCATCAGTCTCAAACACCAACATTTCCTCCTTCTTATAGAAATCTAGTGTTTGCAAAAGACCACAGAAAAATAGGTCAATTCCAACATAACACCGACTGTTAGGCTATATTCCCGATCATTAATAGTTACGCCCCAAATATTTGCATCGCCCAATCAGTAACATCAGTAAACCAGTAAAATATTGCGAGTCACTGAAGGGACCCGGTTAGCTTAAAGCTAGCTGTAGCATGTTACATTGCAGTACAGATGTACATACTTTTACATTGCAGGTAGATTTCACTTACGACATAAACAGAGAGAGATGACTACGCTGATGATGACGAATGATTAACACATTCTGAGTATCACTAAAGCATCAACTTTTGTGGCAAGTCTTTGTGTCGCTGCAGTATAACGTTACACAGAGCACATGCGATCATGCATTATAGTGAGAGTAAAATGTTGGAGATTCAAAACGTCAGATTCAACAAAGCACATATTAAAGGTCCACTGAAGTGCCTTGAAACCGGCAGCGTTATTACATGTGGTGACGTACCTTTAACTGAAACAAAAACATATTGCTAAGCCCCGCCCACTTATTTTGAATAGCCAATAGCGTTCCATTAATATCCGCTCAGGCCAGAACCGTTGAGCTCAGTAAAGCCGCATTTGTAATCTTATGAAAGCTACAGACTAATAAATTACCCCACAGATTAAATATTAGGGGTGGGAATCTTTAGGCACTTCACGATCTGATCCGATTCCGATTCTGGGAGTCACGATCCGATTCCAAAACGATTCTTGATCTACATTTTTTCCCCAATTAATTCTTCTGCTGTGCAAATACAACTTTACAATTTTAAAAACATGTAAAATTGCAGTTTATATGCTTTTTGTTTATAGTTGAAATCTCTGTAAAAGTAGTTGTGTCAATCTTCACTGGTTTCAAGATTCAATTTAATTTAATTACTGTTTTCATTATTAACTAAGTATCATGATGCTCACATTCTTAGTTTTCAATAGTACTGCACATGGCTACATTTTCATATGTTTTATATCAAATTTATTTTGAGCCAATTTAACTTTATTTTTTAAACTATATCAGCAAGATACTTTTAAAAACAATTACTTATTTAAAATAAGTGTCCTTTAGTTATCTGAAAGTTAACAGACAATAGTTTTTCTTTTTTCCTCAGCATTACTGCCGTTTTATTATTACTGATGAGATCATAGACAGACAGCTTTAACAAACTAATGCACAGCAGTGGCGAACGGTGACTTTTTAAATTTGATTTTTAATCAGGCTTGCTTAGTGATAAAACCACCAGTAATACCAAAATAATTATATCTTTAGATTATTTAGAAACCAATAAAATCAGAGACTAAATCATATTTTAATATTTCCTCTTTTCCCTGTTATTATTATTTTTTTTTAATTATAGACATTTTATATAGGCAATTTTTTTCAGTGGACTTTCACATTTTGAATTGTTGAGAAATTATGATAATATACAGTTAGGATGTTTTTTGTTTTTGTTTTTCATTTGATTTAGTCGAGTAAGTTGTGCATCAAACACAATATGATTTTTGGCAATCAGGATCTGGCAGCAACAGCGCGTTTTTCCGCTTGGGCGAGCGCTTCTCAGACAGCTTACCCCGCGAATAAAGTCACGCGCATGACAGACAAACAGAGAATGCGCATCAATTCTGAGGAGTCGAGGTAGATGCGGAGAATCTGCTTGCCCGGAAGATTCTATCTCAAATAAGGGATCAACTTATAAGCATGTTTATATTATTTAACACGTGAACGCAGTCTCTCTGACAGCCTGGGTATGCGGAGCATTAGCAGCGTATACGCCACTGATGCACATATCTATTTAGATATATCAGATGTTTCGTCCTGCTCTAAAAACATAGCTGACTGTATGTACAGTTTCGTTTAAAACTATTTGAAAACGCAAGTGCATTTAACCACATCTGCAATCGAGCTTTAGGACGAACAAACACAAAGCGCACGCGAAAGTCTGTCAGTGCATCTAATAGTACTGCATTTCAGACGGCAGAAATGAAAGCATAACTTAACTAAAACACGGCGGGTGGAAGCACACAATGTCAAGCAGTGCGCACCAGTCTCACAGTGCAAATGCTGTGCAATGAAGCCGGCAGCGTCTCTAGCGCGCACACGTGCCATATGCGGGAAAAAAAAAACAAGCTCAGAATCGATTCTGAAAAATTAGGAATCGATTCAGAATCGTTGAAGAGAGAATCGCGATGCATCGGAGAATCGATTTTTGCTCCCACCCCTATTCAATATGACACTCTTGCTAAAACAAAATAGTGATAACCATGCTGAGGCTGTGTAGTTTAATACATGCTGATCGCATATGCGAGCGCATATGATCTCCTCGCGTCTCTCTAGGGGGCGGGACATTACGGACTCTAGAGAGCATTTGATTGGATAGAACGTTTGATGAGAAACTGATGTGCACGGTGATATCACCCAAATCCTTGATTCATATTGGCGGAAGTGACGAGACTGTAAGTTTTGAATGCCCATATCTTGTACACGCGAATTTTGTCTTTGCAGCACACAAGCTTATAGATAACATTAAGGCTAATTTATTCATACTAAAAGCTAAAAAACTTTAATTTTAATTTCAGGGGGACTTTAAAAGCAGCTAGAGCTCTGTAATTAAATATTTCCTCCAGGTGCAAGCTATTGAGATGAGCAGCTCTATGAAACAGCCAATCAGAACAGAGCTCATCATTAATATTCATGAACCTTCCAAATAAGGCAATAACAAACCATTTCATTCTTCATTTTTGCGCTTGCCTATGCCATATACCTTCTATTTAGATATCAATATTAAAATATTGTTTCAATGCATTCTATGGCACCTTTAAATTTGGTATGCTTGTACAGCACCTTAGTAAACACTTGTGATTTAAATTAGATAAATAAACTTTGACACTGAACTTTTTCATGTGACGGTTGAGTGGGGAGTTTATCCCCTTTTCTTTTTTTTTCCTCGTTTCTTAATAAATTTGTTTCTATATTTTATTCCTTAGGAGACAAAAATGGTACAGAAACATTGAGATAAGTCTATATATAGATTATAGATATATATAGATCCTAAACTCTGTCATTAGATTTTCCAGAGATATTTTTTTTATTAATTGTATCACGGCCAGCCTAAATTCTGTAGGGTACCGGCTGAGCAGGGGTCAGGTTTGGAGACCCTGGTATAGGATCTAACATACATGCATTACATATCTACATGCTTTGATATTAATTGTTTTGTGCCACTCTTAACTTTATTAACTTGTATTTCTTTGTTTTTCCACCTTAGACATAACAGCACTGAAAGAGGAGAGAGAAGATCTGAATGAAACTGAAGAGAAAGATCAGTTTAAGAATCTTCATGATTTCGTATCTGGAGAAAAATATTTTTGTTCCTTACAGTCTGAAAAGACTTCTAAACAAAAAAGAGCTCAAACTACAGGAACTAGGAGTTGTTTTGCTTGCGTTCAGTGTGGAAACAGTTTCACTCAAAAAGGTAGAATTCACACTGGAGAGAAGCCTTACACATGCAAACATTGTGGAAAGAGTTTCACTCTAAAAGGAGACCTTACCAGACACATGAGAATTCACACTGAAGAAAAGCCATACACCTGCCAACAGTGTGGAAAGAGTTTCACTCTAAAAGGACACCTTAACAGACACATGAGAGTTCACACTGGGGAAAAGCCTTACAGATGCAAACAGTGTGGAAAGAGTTTTTCTGAAAGTGGAAACCTTAAAATGCACCAGAAAATTCATACCATGGAGAACCCTTTTACCTGCCAACAGTGTGGAAAGAGTTTTAATCAAAAAGGAAGCCTTAACAGACACATGAGAGTCCACACTGGAGAGAAGCCTTACTCATGCAAACAGTGTGGAAAGAGTTTCAGTGTAAAAGAAACCCTTAACAAGCACATAAGAGTTCACACTGGAGAGAAGCCTCACACATGCAAACAGTGTGGAAAGAGTTTTAATCAAAAAGGAACCCTTAACCTTCACATGAGGGTTCATACCGGAGAGAAGCCTTACACATGCTCTCAGTGTGGAAACTGTTTTAGTCTAAAAGGAAGCCTTGACAAGCACATGCAGATTCATAATAGAGAGAAACCCAACAGATCCCCTTAGTGTAGAAAGTTTCAAACAAAATGTATAGAATGGAACTTTCTAATTCACATTTTAAAGCATTATGTTTTGTCCATAGTACACTTTAAGCTCAGTCCAACACAATATAGCTAGTTGACATGGTAATGCATAAAAGAGCAAGGAATAATAAGGATTATGGACAATGTGTTTCCTCTGTCTACAATGTAAGAACTTCACATTTGTATATCATGAATTGAAAAGAGATCTCACAGGAAGTGCAGTTTTTTGGTTGGAACACAATAAAGGACATTGTTAGCATTTTTAACATCACTGGTTCGGGTTACAACTACAACCCTTGATCCATGAGAAAGTGAAGGAGACACGAGGACATACAGAGACAGGCTCCTCCCTCCGTCGTCTCCACCTTGGACTCTGTTCATCATCCTCCTCCCAGATATCCATTCTCCTCCTTCTGTTGTTCCATCAGTGCAATGATGTGCCTTCCAGAAAGGGGATGATATGCCAGGAATATGGACCTGTTTCTGTGTGCCCTTTTTTGGTCCTGTTCCTTTTCTTTAGTCCAGTAAGTCATTCTGTGCACCCGTGTTCCTCAGTTACCCCTTATATTAAAATCAAAGTCTGTGCATTCTGTCTCTGTTGGGTCTCTATCATCCAATATATGTGTCTTCCCTGTTCAAGTATTGGAGCAATACTTGAACAGCGAAGATTCACCCCCCATTAACATAAATATGTTTGAAATCAAAGGCAAAGATGTTCAAAGCACTCCCAGCTTGTACCTTGTCATCTGTGGTGTCCTAATATTGATGCCTGTCTTACTTGCGTACAATGCACCAAAGACTTTTGAGGTTAAAGCAAACTCCATTTCTGCTGATCCATTGGGCATTTTAACAGAAAAGACACAACTGCATTTCTTTGGATTTGGTTACGCTACAATGTACCCAGCTAAATTTTTACTACTTCTGCTGCTGTCATCTGGAGATGTACACCTAAATCTTGGGCCACTTTTTCACACCGATGGAGGCAGAGCCACATGTAACGATTACAGCTTTCCAGCCAATTATAATGTCAGTAACATCTGCAATTTACCCTGACTCCGATGCTGGATGGCGTTGGTCCCGGTGGAGCTGTCCCTGGCTGTCGTTGGGGATCGCCTGGGGAGGTGCGGAGGGGTGACGAGACTGGTCCGGCCATTTAAGACGCTGCGCAGCGTAATGAATCGACAGGTGAACTTGGGCAGCGGCTGAAGTCAATAAATCATGCAATATTGAAACAGAGGAAGTCAAGACTCTTTCAAACTGTGAATCATGCTAAATTCATCTGGAACTCTGGGAATAAACCTAAAGGAATTCTGGGAGGACATATAAATATATGAAGTATACTACAAAATTAGATCAGATACAGAATTTACTTATTGATTCCAATTTGTTTTTTTTTTTGTTTTTTTTTGTTTTTTTGTGCATTTCTTAGACTTGGTTGAATCATAATGTTCTTACTAACCTAATTAATGTACCAGGATATACTTGTTATAGGAGAGATAGGGTCAGTGGAAGGGGTGGTGTTATTTTAATTTATATAAGGGAGCATTTTAGATGTTTACAATTTGAATTGAAGGTGAACATGGAGTGTTTGGGATTAAATGTTATTCTTTCTCCAAATATTAAATTTAATATAGTTGTGCTTTATAATCCTTCATGTCATGATGTAAAGTTTTATAATGAACTAAAGAATCTTCTTTCTCTTGTTGATAACAGCTGTGAATGTATGATGTCTGGTGATTTTAATATTAATTGGATAGTTAAAAATGTTAAATCACAATTTAAATTAAGTATGGAGAAATTTAATTTTAAACAATTGACCACTCGAATCACAAGAAAAAGTGAAACTCTTAAAGATCTGATTTTCACGAATAGACTAGAGAGGGTAATGAAAATATATGATCTTATTACTTGTCTTTCAGACCATATGACACTGATCGTAAGAAAATTAACTAGAAAACGTTTACCTCATCATAATAAAACAGAAAATCAGATTTTAACAACAAGAATTCCCATGTCAAAAGTAGTTAACTTTGAACATGACTTGAAGGAAGTTAATTGGAAAAAGTTATTAAGGAGTCAGACTTAAATCACAGTGCAGGCAATTTTGCCTCTATTTTAAGTGAATTAAAAGGTAAATATACGAAAACCTGGAAGAGTAGGCCTAAGAAATTCTCTCTTCCATGTTTTAACAGTGATATTCTTCAGATTATTAAAAGGCGAGATCTTGCTCTTAAAAAGTCATTATTAACAAAATCTTATACTGACCATCTTATTTACACTGGCTTGAGGAATAAAGTAGTATCAGTGTTGCGAAAGGCTAAGACTAATAATTTTTTCAAATTAATTGAGGAGGCCATTGGCAACAGTTCTAAATTGTGGTCACATATAATTAGACTGTCAAATTCAAATAGGCAAAAACATTCTACAGTAAATTGTCTTCAAGTTAGTAGTAATATGATTCATAGTAATGAGGCTATAGCAAATGTTTGTAATAGTTTTTTCATTGAATCCGTACAAGAATCAGCAAGTCATTTTAAGTATATTGAGTCATTTGCTAAAGAATTTAATTCTGACCATACAGGCTTATTTTATATTAAAGAGGTTTCTCGTGATAAGGTTCAGAAAGTGATTGCAAATGTGCGTAATTCTATGTCTAAGGACATCTATGACATTCACGCTGAATTAATCAAGAGATACCAAAGTTGTCTGTTGGAGCCAATTACTTATTTAGTAAATTTGTCAATACAAGCAAAAACATTCCCAGAGAGTTGGAAAACAGCAATAATTACACCGGTCTATAAATCGGGAGATAAGGAGGTAGTTAGTAATTATAGGCCTATTGCTATTCTACCTGTAGTTTCCAAAGTTCTGGAAAAGATTGTTGCCGAACAACTAGCGGAACATTTAGAGTCTATCCAGTTGCTTCATCCACAGCAGGTCGGATTAAGAGATAAATATTCCACTGAAATAGCTAACTGTTATTTGCTGGACAAAATAAAAGTCTCATTGTATAAAGGAAATGTAGTGGTGGCAGTGTTCCTGGACCTAAAGAAGGCCTTTGACACCATTAATCATAGCATTTTATTAAATAAATTAAATCAGTTTAAAATGTCATCAGAAGCTTTACAGTGGTTTGGGTCCTATTTGGGCGGGAGACAGCAATGTGTTAAGGTTAATGGGTTGAGATCACCTGTGTGTGCAAACAACTTGGGAGTAGCGCAAGGGTCAGTACTTGGCCCATTGTTGTTTACAATGTATATAAATGACCTACCTAACTGCTGTCCGGGTGTCAACTGTCAGATGTATGCAGATGACGCTGTCATCCATGTGTCTGCTAAAACACCTAGCTAGGCAGGTGAGCATCTGAAAATTTCTAGATGGCTTGAGATTTCACATTTAACTCTTAATGTTAAGAAAACAGCTTCTATGTGCTTCTCCATACGAAATAAGCCTGCAAGGGATGTATTTAAGGTGCATATTAAGAAGTAGTGAATGAAGTCAAGTATCTTGGCATAATTTTGGATAAGAATTTAAAATTTGATAGTTAAGAATATTTGTAGGAAGGTCAAACCAAATCTAAATTGTTTCCTTATTATTAGAAAGGATTTGTCTTGTCAAACTGCAAAATTATACATGCATGCAATGATTTTGTCACATTTATCATATTGCATTACATCATGGTCGCAAGCCTCTCCAACTTTACTGAAGCCTATTGTCTCAATATACAAACGGGCAATAAAAGTTATGGACCAGAAACCTATGCGATGGCATTATTGTGATGTTTTAAGAAAGCATAACCTTCTTGGTTTTGATAGCTTAATTGATTTTAATTTCCTTAAACTGTTTTTTAAATGTCTGAAGAATCATGCATCACTGCTGTTTTCTGAATTAATCTGTAGGCGTCAAAGCTCTAATAGGGCAAACACACGAGCCACTACTAGTGCTGACTGTCTTGTTCCAAATTATAAGTCCTCTTTTGGTCAGTCTGTTTTCTCTGTGAAGGGACCAAAACTGTGGAATGCCTTACCTGCTACTTTAAAATTAGAAAACAATGGGAATACTTTTAATATAGGACTCAAACGATGGTTAAAAACAAAACAGCTGTGCTTACATAAATAGTCTATTATTGGGTTATTGGTTGATCCTGTTGCTTTTGCTTTATGGCTTGTGTATGTAAATATACTTTTTTGTATCTTATTTTATTGTTTGTAATGTTACTAATATTTTTATTATTATTATTTCTTTTCATGTATTGTAACTTATTATTATTGTTATTATTATTTTTTTTTTTTAACAACTAGCCTCCCTTGGACAGGTGTTGAAAATTAGCATGTGTGCTAAAACACTTAAGCAAATACATATGGTCCAATGTAATTGTGATGTCCATGCCAAATAAAGAATAATAATAATAAAGTGCGTGCACAATTTATCTGTATTTGTACTGGATTTTTATCTGTATCATCTGAAGTTTGTACAGCGCTCTCAGAGGAAAACAGTTTGAAGAGACTCAAGGGAAAGACAGCAGGATTCATCTGTTGAGCAGGTTTCAGATCACTAAATAACAAAAAGTACTGAGAAACTGATAATTATTTTTTAGCACTATATTACTAATAAACGTGATGTAAACATATATTCAGTGCAAGCACGCATTTTACTTTTACACCCTAATGGCATCATGTGAGATGCAATGCGATCAAACATACTTCATAATGGTCCATTTGATTTAGTCAGGAATTATAGTTTGGAATAAGTCTAACTAGTAAAATGTGTATACGTTTTGTCAAAGTAAATAACAGCAAAAGAACGAAAGGCAAATAAAAGACTCATGTAAATGTCTCCTCCTGCTGGGTTTGCGTTGTATCGCGTCCTTCTTCTGATCGAGGTAAATATAAGTCGTATTCCTCACAGCACGTCTTCTACAGTAACCAAGATGAACTTGAAAAGTCGTGTTGCTTTGTTTGCGGTGATGTGGGAGTTTCCTCGCGTACAGATACTCCGGTCCTTGCCGCGCTTGTAGCACTAATTTGAATATCAATGGGACGTAGCTCGTGGACGGGATCACATTAAATATAATTAGTTGGAACTGGATAGACTAGACATCTCCTTGGTTTCATATGGAGATGGAGCATAGTGGCTAAAAGAAGTACCGCCAGATTGCTTGAGATTTACTGTGTAATATGTTAAAAGTCCAGCACTAGAAGAACGTAGCATTCGGTTAGGACTGTATCTTGATGAACAGTCAGAAAATATAAGAAGGTGTCCGGTTGTGTAATGCTTTATAAACTATTGTAAGAATCTTAAAATCAATCCTTTGGTGTACTGGTAACCAATGTAATTCCATTAAAACCGGTGTAATATGTTCTCGTTTCTTCAGTTTCATTAATACTCTAGCTGCTGCATTTTGTATCAACTGCAGCTTAACTATAGAACCCTTAGGTAAACCAGTGTACACAGCATTACAGTAATCGAGTCGAGAGAAGATAAACGCATGAATTAGTTTTTTAGCATCATTAAGAGATAGAAAAGGGCAAATCTTGGCAATATTTCTCAAGTGATAGAAGCATGTTTTTGTAACATGATTAATATGTGACTTAAAACTTAGATCACAATCCAAAATGACTCCCAGGTTCTTTACCTCTTTCTTAGATTGTGAGGCTAAGGAACCCAATTCCGCTTCAATCCTCTCCCGCTCAGATTTTTTACCCAAAATAAGAACTTCATTTTTATCTTTGTTCAATTTTAAAAAGTTTACATTCATCCACTTTACAATGCTAGACAGACAGTTTGACAGTCTTCCTATTATAACGTTGTTTTGATAAAGTAAGGTGAAGACTGGGGCAATAACCCGATAGGATGCAGCATGAGAAAGCCAGCAATGAAGTATCATCTGTTGTCAACCTTATAAGGCAGTGCAGCTCTCCCTTAATGATGAATAATGATTTTTTTTTTTTTTTTTTTTTTTTTGCGTGTTTGACACACTTGAATGTTTCAGATCATCAAACAAATTTTAATATTAAACATAACTGTGGTTTATCACACCTGAGTTCAGTTTCTCTAGCCACACCCAGGCCTGATTACTGCCCCGCCTGTTCGCAATCAAGAAATCTCTTTAATAGGACCTGCCTGACAAAGTGAAGTAGACCAAAAGATCCTCAAAAGCTACACATCATGTTGAGGTATAAAAAAAAATCAGGCATGAATTAGAAAGAAAGTAATTGAGATCTATCAGTCTGGAAAAGGTAATAAAGCCATTTCTAAAGCTTTGGGACTCCAGCGAACCACAGTGAAAGCCATTATCCACAAATGGCGAAAACATGGAACATTGATGAACCTTTCCAGGAGTGGCCAGCTGACCAAAATTACCCTGAGAGTGCAGCAACAAAACAAAGACTTCACAACATCTAAAGAACTGCAGGCCTCTCTTGTCTCAATTAAGGTCAGTGTTCATGACTCCACCATAAGACAGAGACTGGGCAAAAATGGCCTTCATGGCAGAGTTCCAAGACGAAAACCACTGCTGAGCATAAAGAAAATAAAGGCTCGTCTCAGGTTTGCCAGAAAACCTCTTGGTGATCCCCAAGACTTTCGGGAAAATACTCTGTGGACTGACGAGATAAAAGTTGAATTTTTTGAAAGATGTGTGTCCCATTACATCTGGCGTAAAAGTAACACAGCATTTCAGAAAAAGAACATCATACCAACAGTAAAATATGGTGGTGGTAGTGTGATGGTCTGGGGCTGTTTTGCTGCTTCTGGACCTGGTAGACTTGCTGTGATAAATGGAACCAAGAATTCTGCTGTCTACCAAAAAATCCAGAAGGACAATGTCCAGCCATCTGTTCGTGACCTCAAGCTAAAGCGAACTTGGGTTCTGCAGCAGGACAATAATCCAAAACACACCAGCAAATCCATCTCTGAATGGCTGAAGAAAAACAAAATTAAGACTTTAGAGTGGTCTAGTTAAAGTCCTGACCTGAATCCTATTGAGATGCTGTGGCATGACCTTATAAAGGTGGTTCATGCTCGAAAACCCTCCAATATGGCTGAATTACAACAATTCAGCCAAGATGAGTGGCCAAAAATTCCTGCACAGCGCTGTAACAGACTGCAAGATATAACAAACGCTTGATTGCAGTTGTTGTTGCTAAGGGTGGCCCAAACGGTTAAGTTTAGGGGGCAAACACTTTTTCACACAGGGCCATGTGGGTTTGGAATTTGTTTCCCTTCATAATAAAAAAAAACTTCATTCAAAAACTCCATGTTGTGTTTTCTTGTGTTATCTTTGATTAATATTTAAATTTCCTTGATGATCTGAAACATTAAAGTGTGACAAACATTCAAAAAAGGAAGGGGGCCAGCACTTTTTAATACCACTGTATATATAATATTATATGACCACACTAAAATCTATATAAATGTTTTTTTCAAATTAAAGCTTATTATTGGTACCATTGATTGAGTGGTGCCAGAAATTGAGAGGTTAAATAACGATACAGGTCTCTTTCGAATGTCTGCCTTATCAACTTTCGATGGTACTTACGGCGCCCACCATGGTGACCATGGGAGACGGGGAATGAGCGTATCCTAAACCCCTGGGTGAGGACCCATTGGAGGGCAAGTCTGGTGCCAGCAGCCGTGGTAATTCCTGCTCCAATAGCATATACTGACCTTGCTGCAGTTAAAAAACTCGTAGTTGCACCCCCCCCGGATGCCCTTGACTGGGTGTCCGGTCCCCCGCACCTTTACTTTGAAAAAATTAATTCGAAGCAGGCTTCCCGTCGCCGCTAAATACTGCAGCTAAGAATAATGGAACAGGAACGGGGGCATTCATATTGCACCTCTAGAGGTGAAATTCTTGGACCGGCGCAAGACGGACAAGAGCGAAAGCATTTGCCAAGAATGTTTTCTTTAATCAAGAACGAAAGTCAGAGGTTCGAAGACGATCAGATACTGTCGTAGTTCCAACCGTAAACTATGACGACTCACAATCTGGCGGCGTTATTCCCATGACCGGTCTAGCAGCGCGGGGGAAACCAAGAGTCTTTGGGTTCCGGGGGGAGTACGGTTGCAAAGCTGAAACTTAAAGGAATTGACGGAAGGGCACCACCAGGAGTGGACCCTGCGGCTTAATTTGACTCAACAGAACTAAACATCAGCAATAGCTTCAAAATGTGTTGTCTTTTTAAAAAATGTTTTGACTGTATAATCCACAAAGGTCTGGTCTGATTTCAACACTCGGTGGGGAGCCTCAAGGACTACCTTTGAACTGAATGTTTTCATGCATTGAATGAGGAGTTCTTTAGGAGCAAATAAATAATTGTGAATTCAACAAATAAATATATGAAAAATATTTATTAAAACAAATGTATTTAAAACAAAATAAATTGTGAACTATTTACATAAAAAAATGAAACATTTTAAACTTTTTTTATTTATTTAAAAAAAACTATGAACTAAAAAAAAAATATTCCTGCACTTCGTCCTGCTCTTCCTCATCACACAGTACATAGTTATAGAGTATAGTCTGTATACATTACATTTTCCTCATTGTCTTCAGCAGGAGGAGCAGGACAAATATTTTTATAACTGAATTACAAGTGTAAACTCACAGTTGTAGTGATCATTTCTGTAGTGGCAAAAAATAATAAAGTAATGAAAAAATATTCACTATCTTTACAATTTACATTTTATTTATTTTCAAGGGTTAATATCAAGGGGTTCACACAAAACAAGGGGAATCCACTTTTAGCTATTATGCCGCCCGCAGTTGGAATCAGCTTCCAGAAGAGATCAGATGTGCTAATACATTAGCCACATTTAAATCCAGACTCAAAACTCATCTGTTCAGTTGTGCATTTATTGAATGAGCACTGTGCTACGTCCGAACAGATTGCATTATTTTATGAACAATCATTTTACTGTATTAATTAATTTTAAATCATTTTTTAAATCATCTTAAATGTTCTTAAATTTAGTTTTTATTGTTGTGATTATTATAAATTTGTATGATTTTTATGCTATTATGATTTTAATTCCTTTTATGTACAGCACTTTGAATTACCATTGTGTATGAAATGTGCTATATAAATAAACTTGCCTTGCCTTGCCTTGCTTTATTTTCTATTAGTACTTACACTGCTGCCACCATTATCTTCCATCCCACTGTCGTCAGGGTTGTTTATTAATTTTTTTCTGCCTAAAAAAAGCTAATATATCGATCAGTTTTTGTGGTACAAAATTCCCTTTGACCAAACAACATAAATGTGTTTTATACCAAATTTAAGCTTGTTATTGGTACAATTTATTTTTTTAATAAATAGATTTATTTTTATTTTTTATATATAAATAGTTCACAGTTCACACTGTTTTAAATAAATGCACAATTTCATATTCATTAAAACAGTCGCTCCTAAATCACTCACACGATGTACTAAGAAACTGTGTGCAGATCTTAATCACAATTTTTTTTGGTGTAAAATACAATAAAATCATCAAAAAAATTCATGTCAAATTAAAGCTTATAATTAGTATCAAGAATTAGTGATTTTTGGTTAAATCACTGCACGTGGTGAAATTTATCTATAATCGACTACCAGCCAAATTAAAGATCTGGCTACATTTATGCCTATGAATAGTCTTTTAACATTGTCTAATTGCATTTAATATTTTCAGACTTTCATATATTATATTATGTTGATGCTTGCTTGACTCTTTTACTTTCCTTGATTTGGCTTATTATTAAGTATTTTAAGCACAAACTATGTGTTTTCTGCAAATCTAATTCTTTTAAATGTAATTGGTTTGCTTTCTTTATCATTTATTCATAGCTGTGTGTACCTTCACCACATGAAATAGTTAATAGAAAAAGTTAATGTTGTGACGTTGAAACTTCGGGATAACCCCTAAGGTTATTTTTCACTGAAACTTATATTTAAATATATTTTATAATATGTGCTAAACATATTAAAAACTACAAATGTGAGAGTTTGCGATTCTATCTAAAAATCAAAATTGCAATGTTTCGGTGCAGAAACCTTTTTTCACTAAATTTATTAAGTGTCTTAAAAATTTATTTTGATGAGTAAATCTTTTATTGTTACTTATTACACATTTTAAATATTGGGCTTTTTAACAAACTATGCTGTCAGACATATCAAGTGAAATAAAGTGAAACCCGATCAAGGTAATGTCATCTCTTTTTTCATGCCCCGTATTAGAGGCCAAAAAAAATATTAAATGAAATAAAGCGGTCCAAATAATGACCCACTGTAATGTGTAGCATTCAAGATATTGAGAGACTTTAGCTCGTGGCGGGTCAATCTGGTATTTCATGGAGTAGGGGCTCGTTTTGGCAAGTTGGGTGCAGTCGCGTGTGCTGAGAGCGAAGAACAGCAAGCGCAACTCTTCATTAGTATAGTGAACAGTATCTCCGCCTGTCACGTGGAAGACCGGGGTTAGATTCCCCAACGGGGAGACCTAGCTCTCTGCTGCTGTTGAGCGACTCATCCAAAAGCTTTTGGTGCAGACAGAGGTCACAGAAGGAGTTCTGCTTCGAGGTCATCCGCAGCCGAAAACAATGCGTTGGCCGGGAATCGAACCCGGGTCAACTGCTTGGAAGGTAGCTATGCTTACCACTATACCACCAACGCAGGCGCTTGGTGCCAATTTTAAGCCATCAGAAAATAATGCTCGAAACCGGGTCACGGCAGCCCTTTGCTGTTAAGCGACGGGGACGTCCAGCTCCTTTTTGCCAAATCACCCTTCAGTTGAATTATGCGCCTGAAGCTCGGCGGGATCCTGTGCTGCCCGCCTCCAGCCAAGAGAGCAGGTGGTCCACAGGCAGGCGTAGTCTTAGCCGAGAGGTTAAAGCGATGGACTTGAAATCCATTAGGGTCTCCCCGCGCAGGTTCGAGCCATGCCGAATGTGGTCGGGCATTCCCCCTTTTACCTTTAGCTTCTTGCGACGGTGGTTGAGCCTTCCAAGGCCTTTGGCCTTCGCTCTCTCTAATGTAATTGCGTGCAGCCTTTGTCCCGTAGCTCCTGTGGCAAGTGAGCTTCTGCCAGGCGGCTTGTGGAGAATGTGTTCTTATATAAAAAGTAAGAGGCACACAAAACACAAGAGCCCAGATAGCTCAGTCGGTAGTGCATCAGACTTTTAATCTGAGGGTCCAGGGTTCAAGTCCCTGTTCGGGCGAAGGGCCATCTTCTTGTCGGCGGCCTCAGCTTGCAGTCGTGCCGGTCCAGCACTGCCGTGTGTCGGCGTACGCTTAAAGACGTGAAAGAGTTCACGTACAGTGTTTGCTTCATGAATTTTTCGTTGCTTGTGGTGGGCTGTTTTCCCCTTTAGGAGTTTCACGCTAGGCGATTTCAGTAAAGCGGTAACCAGTTCATTGTTTTTTCAGCCAACTTTGAGGTCGACAACGGGACAGAGGACGTCAGGGTCGCCGTAGTCGTGGCCGAGTGGTTAAGGCGATGGACTAGAAATCCATTGGGGTCTCCCCGCGCAGGTTCGAATCCTGCCGACTACGCTCTTCACCGGTGCTGAGGAGAAGTGGCTTGGCCCTTTTCTTCCGTGTCCCTAGCACGGATTTGTGTGCCCGCTCTCCACAGTAATATAAAGCGCCGCTAGCCCTTTTTTTTTTCAATTCGGACGGCCGGCACCGCCAGGTGTGAGCCAGTGGTGCGCCGTGATCGTATAGAGGTTAGTACTCTGCGTTGTGGCCGCAGCAACCCCGGTTCGAATCCGGGTCACGGCAGGCATTTTGTTCACTGAGCTCCTTTCTGCCACCTCCATTTTTCGTACGGGTGCGGTGCCAGTTAAACTATTCCAACAACGCAGGCAGCAGAGGCTGGCTTTCGGGGTCAAGAAAGAAGGCTCGAAGTGCACGAGTCACTGATGGGGCCAAAAGAGCTGAAGCCATCTTTGTTTGATCCTGTCCAGGGTTTGTATCCCGTCATGGATGAGAGAGCGCTGTCTTTCCATGCTGGCTAAAGAAATTTGAAGCTGCGAAGCTGGAAGCGCAAAGGCTGCCAACACAGACCATGACGAGGCGCGCGTCGTTCCACTGCACGCTGGCGGGTGGCCAGATTGACTCTGCTCCTGACACTATAGTGTAGCTCTGCTGTGAGCAGAGCCCCCCAAAATACAGGTCACTCGCAAAGGTTCCCCTCCACGCAAATCTTTAGTAAAAGGCGAAAGATTTATGCGCTAATGACGAGAAACTCGAGATGTGTCTCTATGCCCTTGGACCTGTGCGCTCACTGTGGTAAACCACTACGCTCACCAAGGGTAATCTAGGGTGCCGACACCTGCCAACATGATTTTCGTCACCCCCCTCACTCCAAATGGGAGAAGTAAAAGTCACAAAAGTCCCTTCCCTCATCCAGTATTCACAAACCCGATCAAGGTAATGTCATCTCTTTTTTCATGCCCCTGTATTAGAGGCCAAAAAAAATATTAAATGAAATAAAGCGGTCCAAATAATGACCCACTGTAATGTGTAGCATTCAAGATATTGAGAGACTTTAGCTCGTGGCAGGTCAATCTGGTATTTCATGGAGTAGGGGCTCGTTTTGGCAAGTTGGGTGCAGTCGCGTGTGCTGAGAGCGAAGAACAGCAAGCGCAACTCTTCGTTAGTATAGTGGACAGTATCTCCGCCTGTCACGTGGAAGACCGGGGTTAGATTCCCCAACGGGGAGACCTAGTTCTCTGCTGCTGTCGAACGACTCATCCAAAAGCTTTTGGTGCAGACAGAGGTCACAGAAGGAGTTCTGCTTCGAGGTCAACCGCAGCAGAAAACAATGCGTTGGCCGGGAATCGAACCCGGGTCAACTGCTTGGAAGGCAGCTATGCTTACCACTATACCACCAACACAGGCGCTCGGTGCCAGTTTTAAGCAATCAGAAAATAATGCTCGAAACCGGGTCACGGCAGCCCTTTGCTGTTAAGCGACGGGGACGTCCAGCTCCTTTTTGGGCCCTTTTCTTCCGTGTCCTTAGCACGGATTTGTGTGCCCTCTCTCCACAGTAATATAAAGCGCCACTAGCCCTTTTTTTTTCAATTCGGACGGCCGGCACCGCCAGGTGTGAGCCAGTGGTGCGCCGTGATCGCATAGAGGTTAGTACTCTGCGTTGTGGCCGCAGCAACCCCGGTTCGAATCCGGGTCACGGCAGGCATTTTGTTCACTGAGCTCCTTTCTGCCACCTCCATTTTTCGTACGGGTGCGGTGCCAGTTAAACTATACCAACAACGCAGGCAGCAGAGGCTGGCTTTTGGGGTCAAC